>NC_138050.1:95863881-96463881 GCF_964194185.1 Rhinolophus hipposideros
TTATTATCTCTCATGCCACCTGCAAATTTAATCCATGGTCCTGCCACATATATGTGTGTGTTTTTGCCCTTGAATATTTTCTATTGATTGATCATCTTTATATATTAAGCCTCCTTTTCATCAACTCTGTTTTGCTGTATCTTTATCCGACATGTTTTTGCCCATGCTGATAAAAGTTATATGTTGCACATACATAACTGTATTGACTGTATTAAAATTGTAGTAGTATATACAATTACAAAGGATGAATACAAATCATGTGTATAATAATAACTGTGATTAAAACTTAAGAGTTAGTATGGAAGATCTCATCCTCTGGGATCCTTACGTGTTGTGTCTTTTATGGAAGCTAAATGACAACACAATCCTCTGGCCAGCATTTGTTAACATAAGTAGTAATGTGATAAATGGGTTTGCCCAACTGTCATCCTCTGAAACAGACAGCAAAACTTTGAGGTCTGTTGGCTTATCCTGACCTTCTTATTCCAGAACTGCTACAACCAAATGATGAGTTTTTGTCAAGACATAGAAACTTGGTTCTCATTTTTGAAATCTCCTAAATCAAACTCTAATGACCATTCATCTGTCTATCTAATCTGGTGAAGGCCTCTTTGTCTTTCAGATATCAAGGACTTACATACATTCTAGTTGGGAACTGATAAAATCTGAATACTGTCTTTAAGAGTGAAAATCTGAGCCACTGACATCAGTCTTTCAATTAGGTACTAGACACTTGGTACGAGGTCCTTGGGTGTGAAAAAAGCTTGTCTGTATGAGAGTTCATGCAAGTTTTGAAAACATAAAAAAGGGCAGGATTTCTTAATCTTAGCACAATTGCTATTTTTGGCTGGGTAATTCTTTGGGGGAATGTGCAGCATAGGGCATTTGGCAGGATCCCTGGCTTCTACCCACTAAATGCCAGGAGCAACACCCCTCTCCCTTCCCCAGTAGTGTTAGTTATGGCAACATAATACATCTTCAGATATTTTCAAATATCTCTGGGAGGGGATTTAGGGCAAAACAACCCACAGTTAAAAAACACCGAAGTAGAATAATAGGCTTATAGTTGTATCAATATATTTACTGTGTTTGCTGTGTTTACTTGTTTGAAGAAATCATGGGACTAAACACTGCAAAATCCCAGAGTGAATGACAGGCCAAGGCCAAGAAATCTACAACTTATCTCTTACAAATGTGAAGAATGTAGAAAATTTATATAAAAAAATCCAGCAACTATCTATTCTTTCTGTTTATAGGTGTTTATTGATTTTTTTTTCTTATAGATGCTGTACACATATTTATTTTTGTGGGGGTTTGTCTGTAAAGAAGAAGTGTTTACCTCTTTCTTGAAGAAACATAGTAATTAGCTAATCATAATACTGTACTTATAATTGCAACCATATGTACCTGTGGACAGACTTGGCAGGCACTCTTAGAAATTACTTAATCATCCAAACCTGTCATTCTGGTATACTACAAAAGCAAAGTATTTTTAAATAGAGATCCTTGCTCATATAAAATAAATAAGTAGGTGTCAAGTTAGCAACTAGGTGTAATGAAATATAGCTATGAAAATTTCTACAAAGCATTTTTAATAATCAATAAATGGATATTTGCATCTGGATGCAAATTTATGTATAACCTTAAGCAAGATGAATTACTCGAAAAAATAAGGTGGAATGAAAAATTAAAAAATTTAATATCATAGAAAAAAAGAATAATAGGTTGCTGAGCAGTGACATTACTTGCTCTAATAGATGGTACATCTATTACCATTAGCTGATTTCTCAACAGAAACTTTGCAGACCATAAGGGATTGGCACAAAATGTTCAATGTGATGAAAAGCAAGGACCTACAACCAAGATTACTGTACCCAACAAAACTATCATTTAGAATTGCAAGAGATATAAAGAGTTTCCCAGGCAAGACAAAGCTAAAGAAGTTCATAACCACCAAACCAGTATTACAAAAAATGTTAAAGGCACTTCTAGAAGAAGGAGGAAGAGTAGGAAGAGGAGGAGGAAAAAGAAAGAAAAATAAAAATTAAAAAATATGAATACTAAAATGGCAATAACTATGTATCGATCAATAATTACTTTGAATGTTAATGAATTAAATGCTGCAATCAAAGGACACTGTGTGGCTGAATGGATAAGAAACTAAGGCCATTACATATGCTGCCTACAAGAAACCCACTTCAGATTGAAAGACACAGACTGAAAGTAAAGGGATGGAAAAAAATATTTCATGAAAATGGAAATAAACAAAATCTGAAGTAGCAATGTTTATACCAGAAAAATAGACACTATAATATACTGTATAAGGAGTCACAGTAGGACCCAGAAATTCTACTTCGGGTATTTATCTGAAGAAACCCAAATGCTACTTGGAAAAGACCTACGCATCCATATGTTCATTGCCGCATTCTTTACAATAGCGAAGATAGGAAGTGACAGAAGTGCTTGTTGATAGATGAATGGATAACAAAGTAGTACGTATATAAAATGAATATTACTCAGCCATAATAAAGAATGAAATCTTGCCATTTGCAGCAACATGGATGGACCTAGAGGATATCATGCTAAGTGAAATAAGTCACTTCTATGTGGAATCTAAAAAACAAAATAAACAAACAATACAGAAACAAACTAATGAGTAGACACAGAGAAGATTTGATGACTGCCAGATGGGTAAAGAATTGGTGGAATGGGTAAAAAGGGGAAGGGATTAAGAAGTACAAATTGGTAGATGCAAAATTATCATGGGGATGTAGTGTAAAGCACAGAGAATGTAGTCAACAATACTGCAATAACTATGCACTGTTTCAGATTGGTACTAGATTTCTCAGGATGATCACTTTTTGTAAGTTTTACAAATATCTAATCATTGTGTGGAATACCTTAAACTATCTGTCAACGGTAATTAAAAATGAAAATATTATTAAATTAAAGAAAGGGTTATTATTCCTTTTTGAGATACCACCACACACTTATTAGGGTAGGTACTATGTTAAAAAAAATGCAGAAAATAACAACTGTCACTGAGGATGTGGAGAAAATGGAACCCTTATGCACTTTTCTTGGGAATGTAAAATGGCGCAGCTGCTGTGGAAAACAGTATGTTGGTTCCTAAAATAAATTAAAAATAAAAATTACCATGTGATCCAGATATTTTACTACTAGGTGTTATACCAAAATGAATTGAAAGTAGGATCTTGAAGAAATATTTGTATACTCATGATCATAGCAGCATTATTCACAAGCCAAAAATTGAAAGCAACCCAGTGTCTAACGGATGAATGGGTAAACACAATACTGTATACTCATAGGGTGGAATGTTATTCGGCCTTAAAAGGAAGGAAACTCACACTCCACAATTTGGATTACCTTACAGACCATTAGGTAAAGTGAAATGAGCCATTCACAAAAAGACAAATACTGTATGATTCCCTTTATATGAGGTATTTAGAGTAGTGAAATTCACAGAGACAGAGAGTAGTATGGTGGTTGCTTAGGACTATGGGTAGCTGGGAATGGGGAGCTATTATCTGGTACAGTTTCAGATTTGTGAAATGAAAATGTACTGGAGATGTATTTCACAATTATATAAATATACTTAATATTACTAAATCATGAACTTGAAAATTAAGATAGTAAATTTCATGCTATGTATATTTTATCAAAATTTTAAATAAGTTATTTACCTTCTGTGCTATCTACCCAGATAGTAGAGGTGTCTTTTCTTATTTTATTCCAAAACACTGTTGAATTTTAGTTGATATTTAGCAAGTTTTAAAAATACTTTTAGAAAAATATGAACAGAAGATCCGCATGTCTGCAGGAGCTGATGTTACTTTTAATGAGGCTGCTAAGCCAAACCATTCACCTATGTTTCACCTTAACTGTTTCTATTGTTGCTTTTGACTCACCCTACATTCAGAAAAATAGAAAACTGCTTTTAACACCAAAAGGAATCTCGCGTTCTCTCAAATTACCAAAATATGAAAGTCTTGTTTCTCCAACTTGTAAACCCTGGTTTGGCATTCAGACACAAGAGGAAAATTAGATTTGTGTATATTCCCTAACTCTTAATTAGCCACACTGTTTATTTAATTGTTAATGGGATAAAAGTTATCAGTAAAAAGGAGAAACTCACACGACAAATCTATTTTATACCCAAAATGGTATAAATAAGAATATATTCAGAGATTTCAAATGAACACTTCCTGCAGATTTGGTAAGGACTTCAACGTATCTATTTACCAAATATTTTTTAAACAGTCACTTATACTCATATGTCAACATGGAGTCTACTTTTCTCTAAACTGATATTAAGGCTTGACCTGTAAAAAATAATAATAACAGCAAATCCTTCCTATTTTTCATAAATAGTTTGTATCTGTTCTCCTCCCACCTTGTGTCTGTCACTTTACCTTCTGTCTTGTAGTTTTAGGTGATGGTGGAAAATCAAAAGGCAATCTCACAGAAAAGGACTATAGCAACTACCCTGGATTATTAATATCATAAGGAAGAGATACCTGGTATAAGCTAATATTGCCGCCATGGACAATGACCATATTACTGAAACAGGGAGTATGTCAAGACCTCCAGGACTTTGTTGCAAAAACAAATGACTTAAGGAAAGCAGAGTCAAGACACAAGATCCAGTGTATTTAGATTAAGCATATGGAAATGCATTAAACTGATTAGGGAAAATGATTTTTGATCATTTATTTTGAAATTTGATTTTTTTCCTCTCTAAATTTCCATTTGATTTTTCCCCAGAGATTCATTTTTCTTCAGTCTTTAAGAACTCAGCTGCTATCAAGGGCTTTAACAGAGGTCCTGGGGTAGCACTGGGAGGTCTAAATAAGGTTGTGGGGAGGTTGGTTCCTGACTACCTTGCTGCGAATGACACTCATGAAGTGATGTAGTATCACTGGCAGCTTGACAAGCACCTAGGCATCAACAGCACACAGTCAGGAGCGACCCCGAGGGCTGTGGCTGCTACTGTGTTTCAAATGACAAACTTCCCAATGGCTTTTCCTTGGGCAGACAAAGGCCCCTTTTGGCATTACTGTTGTTCTTTCCTTTCTTGTCATCATGGAAACAAAGCCTGACGAACAGGAGAGCTATTGTTTTCAATAGTCTTTTCCTCATGGGCATTTGGGGGAAGGAGGGTGAAACATGAAGAGAAATATACACACACACACACACACACACACACACACACATATATATGTATGTATTTCTCACCTACCTTTTGCCATGATTTAGCAGACAATGTAAAATCCCTCAGAATGAAATGTGTCTGTGGGAAATCTTAATGTAGATTATAGGAAAACATGAAACAAAGAAATGACTACACTCTATAGCATTAATTCACTGCCCTTACCTTCCAACTCCTCAGAATAATGACCAACAATATACACAAAACTTCTACTCAGACTGTTTACTTTCATGATAATATAGTTATTTGCATATGTTTTAAAAATATGTCCTCATTTCCACCAGCATGCTCCTCCACTTGAGCCCCAGCCTTACAGCTGGTAAAAAACAAACAAAAAGAAAAAAACTTAAGCCTTGCTTTGTATAGCTCCAAGAGAGAAGTTAAACTTGCATCTTTAAAATCCTATAACTTTATATTTACTGATAATACAACAAAGCACATTAATTAACACTTGTTGCCTCTACACAAATGAACGAGTAAAATAAAATACATATCAGAAATTTACTATCTTAAGTAGCCACTGCTCAATTAATGTAATAATATCAGTTGTACAAAATCACTTGTAATTTTTATTTTAAATGTATGCTCTTAATTAAATGCATGTCAAACTTCCATTATCAATAAAAATGGGGTAAAAAAGGTAAATAAGCCAGAAGTCTTTTTAATGATCTTAGCACAAAAACACAACAAACCTACTCTATTTGTGATCAGGAATAATGTTTAGTTATCATTTAAGATCACAGGTTGCACTTTTGAAGGTGAACCAAATATTGGGGAAATAAAGGCAAAAATACAGATATGGGACCTTATTGCCACACTGCAGTATTTTCTACTGAGCCGAGCAAAGGGTCACCTGATTCTCAGGAAATGCAACCTTTTTCTAATATTTATTTATAACAGGGCATGTGTTTTAAACTATTGAGAGATAGAACTTAATTTAAGAAAGCTATAAAACTGTGGTTTGTTTGTTGTTGTTGTTATTGTTGTTGTTGTTTTCTGTCTTATATAGAAGATAACCCAGATATTAACTTTTTGTTGTTCCTAGCACATTATCCAGGTTTATATCTAAACAAGTTTTTTTGGAATTATTACTTATCCATCTGGTGTTTCCCATTTCTATGCAATTTTTTTTCATTGTGGACTATACCCCTTTATTTATTTATTTTTTTAATTTATTTATTGGGGTGACAATTGTTAATGAAATTGCATAATTTCAGGTGTACAATTCTGTATTACATCATCTATGCAATTTGAGAGGAAGACACCCTTCACATCAGATTACCTTTCTCAAGGAGTTGTACAGTAAACAGAATTGGAAGAGAGAGAGACCATCTTCCTCTGGACCAAAAAGGGAAAGGGAAGTAGACTTACAGTTTTGAAAGATAAAGACAGTTTTCTCTTTCTGGACATAAGAGTCCATGTGATTACTGTGTCCATTATCCGAAGACCGGGAATCTCTAACCTCAGAATCTACCTATTGTGGAATCCACCGGGTGAAGGTGTCATCTAACTAAGATTGCCATAAGGTGCATCTCAACTTGATGAAACTTTAAAGAGGCTTCTTCCCAACTATAGGTCCCTTTCTTAACAGCACTTTCTCCAGAAAACTGTGAATTATTGTCGCTGTTTCATTGAGATGTAAGTCTTCTCCCAGCTTCTTGCCAGTTTTACAACTCAAAAATTTCTCAAGGACTTGAGAGCCATTCCTTTGAAAAGAAATGATTACGAAATGTAGAGCTCTATGGCACAGGAGGAGCCCAACTTAGACCAGCACTCATTAACAGACATGGGTGACCAGATCACACTTACCACCTCCCAGCTCCTATCTTGCAGTGCTTTTCCACTAACTCACCATGGCACTTAAACCACCATCCCCATTTATTTCCGTGAAGTTGAGTTGAACTTTCTCCCCTATTGCAATAAACTTGCTCTTTTTCCTGACTTCTTGTCTAAGGATTGTGCAGCAAGTTTCTTTTGGCTCCTCCAGAAGGACTGCAGAGAAAATACCCTCTGGCTCGCGATGGGGATTTGTGGTTAGAAATGACTTTGTCTCTAATACTTTTTAACAAAGTTGTCCTTACCTGCTAAACCTGTCTAGTGTCAGTTTTGCCTTGACATATCCAACTTTTATCATGGTGCTTTGAGTTGGAATTGAAAGTCAAGTTATTGATACCAAAAAGTTCTATACTCTGATTATTGCTATTCCTGTGAGTAATTAACTGTCCTCTGTGTTTGAACAAAGAGTGCTGTGTGTTCTATAAGCATCCATGAAACTGGCAAAGCTAAGTTCTGAGACTCTTCACAGTTTTTGAAACTAGCAATCATATTTCAACATTTCTTTCCAGGTTGACTATTGAAGTCATAGGTCCTCATATCCCACTTTAATAAACTCTGCCATCCTGCTGTTTCTATCATTAATAAGTTCAATGTAACATTGACACATGCTCATTATCTATTTGTATGACAATGAGGATTTTAATAACAATTTGAGAACTGTGCTCTTCTTAGAGTTTTAATGTGCCAATGTCCACCTATCATTTTCAATGACCTAGTTCACATAACGGGGCATTTTTTAAAAAAGTGTACAGCTATTTGTCATAGGATACGGTAAAAATTCAGTTGCACAATTGTTTCAGCCCATTTATTTGCAGGAGGCAGACTGATATAAAATATGTCACCATGCCTCACCTGTCTGCAAGTAGTGATCTCCTATGCTTATATTAAGTATTGAAAGTCATAAAATCATTCCTTTTTATTCTAAGTGATCTACTTGATTTTCAGTTCTTGAAACATTTTACCAAATGTCTTAGGTGTGTGTGTTCCATATGAGGTGATGCCTAGTTACTGAGTGTCTACTCTGTACTGAGATACCCATTGAGGATATAGAAAGGAGCAAGCTGATGTTAGTGGAATTTGAATATATGTACATGTTTACATTTGGTAAGGAGTCAGTAAATGCATTTGCAATTGTAAATGATGAACAAAACAATTCTCACTTTTTTGTTCTCAGTACAATTTAGCTCACATGGCAGGGATTCTAGGTGGGTAAAATCACCATAAAAATTAGTCTATTGAAGATGGGAACATAAACCTTTATTTTGATTGAAAAAAAAGATACTAAATTGTGTACAATATCTTCCAGTAAATATAAAGTAATTCCTAAAAATTCTGTGTGTCCAATATTACCCTAAGACTAAGACCAGATAAAGACATTATAAGAAAGAAAACCTGCAAATCAATATCTCTTTTGACCACAGAAACAAAAACACAAATAAGAAAAAAAAAACAGGCGAACAAAAAACTTCCTTAACAAAATATTAGGAAACCAAATTTAATAATGTATAAATTGAACTGTATATCATGACAAAATTGGGTTTATTTCAGTTATTCAACTCTATATATTGAAAGAACGATCAGTGTAATCCACCACATCAACAGGATAAAAAAGAAAAATTATATGGCCTCACTGATTCAAAAAAGCTTTGACAAAATACATCATCCATTTATGATAAAAAATCTCAGCAAACCAGGAATACAGGGGAACTTCCTCACCTTGATAAAGTACATCTTCAGAAATCCAATAGCTTATAAACTTAACAGTGAGAAACTGAACACTTTCTCCCTAAGATCATGAATAAAGGAAGGGTATTCTCTCTTACCACTCCCTTTCAAATTTGTACTGGAAATCCTAGGAAGTACACTAGGACAAGAAAAGTAAATAACAGACATGGAGGTAGCAAAGGAAAAATAATAATACTGTCCTGGTTTGTAAATTGCATGATTTCCCCTGTAGCATATCCCAAAGAATCACCAGCAAAAGACCCACTGCTGCTAAAAGTGCAAGGACACAGGATATTTTATAAAAGGCAATTATATTTATATGCATCAGTAATGAATTAGAATTTTAAATTAAACAGTCATTTATAATATTCTGAAAATTAAATAATTATGTGTAATTGCAACGTATTTTGTACAAGATCTAATAAAGATGTGTATCCAAAAGATACGAAAAACCGTCAGACTCAACAATTGAAAAGCAAATGACCCACTAAAAGTGGGCCAAATATCTGAATAGGCCCCTACCAAAGAGGATGTACAGATGAAAAGCTAGCATATGAAAATATGTTCAACATTGTTCATCATTAGGGAATTACAAATTAAAACGGCAATAAAATGCCAAAACAAACCTAGTAAAATGTTTTTGTTTTTTTTTAATTGACGATACCAACACTGTGTGAGGATGTGGAGTAATAAGAATTCTCATTGATTACTGGTGGAAATGTAAATTATCCAATTTGGGGAAAAAGTTTAGGAATTTCTTACAAAGTTTAACTTGTCTCACCATATAATCCAACAATATACTATGAGATATTTACACAACTGATTTAAAAACTTATGTTCATGCAAAACCTGACAGGGATGTTTAGAGCAACTTTCTTCATAATTTCCAAAACTGAAATCAAACAAAATATTGACAATAGCTGAATAAATAAACAAACTGGTACATACATATGACAATATTATTCAGTGATAAAATGAGTACGATTTCAATTCACAAAAACATATGGAGGCATCTTAGAAGCATCTTGCTAAGCGAAAGAAGTTAGACTGAAGTTTTACATACTCAGTGATTCCAATGATATGATATTCTGGGGAAAAAACATAACTATAGAAACGGTAAAAAGAACAGAAGTTTCTAGAGGTGTGGTAGAAAGGGAGAAGAATAAATAAGTGAAACACAGGAGATATGCAAGATGGTGAAAATATTTTTTTGATACAGTAATGGTGGATTCATATTATATAAGTTACAAAATCAGTATGACTTTGCAATAGGAAGAACCTCCTTATATTTGTCAGTTGGAAAAAAACTAGGAGGAAGGCGAATCTCAGGAAGGAATGCAAACTGTGATGAGAGGTTTTAACTGTATTGCAAATGTGTGAAGCAACCACAATCAGGGCAGTACAGGGAAAAGGTGCTCATCTAAGTAATTTTGGAAATGGGTGGAGACTAAAAGACTGAAGGCAAAAGGAAATACACATTAGTATTGGAAACCAGTTGATAAATTTTTTTCTTTGTTGGGTATGGGTTACCGATTCTGATGCCGCTACACACGTATATTGGAATTAAACAAATGCATAAATGCCATATCGTGAAAATACCATTTCTCACTTTCGGAGTGGGAACCTACAGATCCCCAAGGGAGGAGGTGAGGGTGATCCTTATTTTTGTTTAATTGATTCGAAGTCAAAACGTCAGTGAAATAAAATTGCCCTTAACAAAGTTACAGATGGTTACTTATAGAAATGTTTATCATATCTGTTTATATACAGGTTAGTACACATGTATTTATTTGTCAGATAAGATGGCCTAAAATGAACCAATAGTAGCAACGAGCACACCTACAGTCCAGATGTTCGTTTGTAATACCATTCTCCAACAAAAGAAACCAGGGTTCCTAAGAAAATCCACTGATTCTAAGATTGAAGCAGGAAATACACAAGTTGAGTTTGAGCATCTTGTAATGCTAGGACGTTGGTTTTTGTTTCTTTGTTTTATTTTAAAAATAAAACAAAAATCTACATTGAGGGGGATATGACAAAAGAATATATAAGCCAAATGAAAAAGTTCCAATGGAGAAAAATGGAACCAATTGAGAAATAAATTAAAGTTGTATTGCATTATAACCCAAAGTATAAATGAAATGCCCAGGTATCCATATCATACAAATATATGAGTGAATAAATAATTATGGAAGAAGAGACAAGTATCAAATGCAAAGTTACTCACAATACTTTATGTAGATATTCTACACTTAAAGAGATGGATCCTACTCCCCACTCCCTAAGAGTGGGCTGTGCATGGTGACTTGTATCCAAGGAGCACAGAATGAAAAGGGAATACAAGAGAAAATTCCAGTGAAAAAGAGTACCTCAGCCAAGTAATCAAGATTTACTTCACCAGTGACAAGTCATACTGACAGTGTGTACTTTAGTTGTTATGATGAGAATACACTTTCCACAGTGGTCTTCCTCCCCCAAAAAACTTAACCCAGTTTAATCACACAAAGAACATCCATCAAATTTTATAGAGGGACAATCTACAAAATATCTGACCAGTACTTCCCAAAACTGTCAAGGTGATCGAAAACAAGAGAAGACTGAAAAACTTTCACAGCTATGTGGAGCCTAAGTATACATCGAAGCTAAATACAACATGGTACCTAGATGGAATTCTGGAAGAAAAAAACAAGCATTATGGAAAAACTGAGGAAAAGTGAATAGAGTATGGACTTTAGTAAAGATAATATGTAAATATTGGCTCACTAATTATGAATATATATTATACTAATATAAGATGTCAATCATTGGGTACAAAATGTCTGGAGATTCTCTGTTATATTTTTTGCACTGTTTTTTATAAATCTAAAGTGTTTATAAAATAAGGTTTATTACATTTTTAAGGCATATACAGCAGAAGGTAGCATAATTCATAGGGGTATAAGAAAAGATTAATGAATAAACATGGATTTGCAAAGTATCCTCTAAGACTAGTAAATGTTCCTCCCTTGCCTGGGAGTAGCTAGAGGGGCAGAATTGTGTGCACGTGTGTGTGTGTGTGTGTGTGTGTGTGTGTGTGTGTGTGAAGAGAGAGAGAGAGAGAGAGAGAGAGAGAGAGAGAGAGAGAGAGAGAGAGAGAGAGAGATCCCAAGGAAAAAAGGACTATGACTGTTTTCCAAACAAGACTTATGATACAAATGAATACCTTCTCAGAAAATATAATACATGACATTGCATTATCCCCGGTTAGTTCAAAAATCAAAGGAGGGGGTTATACTCCTTAATTGACAAGTATGCTATCCAAAGAGGTAATTGTAATATAAAGTAAATTGAGTTGTAAACAGAATTATATTTCTCAAACCTCTGAGTTTTGGAACTGAAATTATAAATCATCATAAAGGGGGATGACTAAATCTAATTCTAAGTGTATTAGATATTATTTCCTTTAAATGACCTTGCAATTCATAAATACAACATTCAAGATTTCCCAGACAGTTTTTTAGGTGTTTTAAAAATTAAATACGTCATCCTTTTTATTATTCAATTTGAAATTTTACATGTTGCTTGTTTTTCAATCTTATATGTCCAAATATTTTATTCAAATAGTTGTATTTCATATTTAAAATTAAACTTATTACATTAAAAAATAGATATAGCTTTCAAATTTTCAAAAGTATTTATTCACCAACATCAATTATGGCCGTCTGGCTCTTTAGCTATAACCAGATCAGATATATTGACAAGAAAAGGACTACCAAAGGGCAAAAATTATAAAAATAGTGTAATGGCCATAATCTAGAAGTATAGACAATTTTATATCATTAAATCTAACAGATAATGATGAAATCATTTTAAAAATGTATAGCACCTCTTCACAGAAAACTACAAAACATCATTAACATATATTATTGAAGACCTAAGAATACTAAGACAATCATGAAAATGAATACTGGCTGAACTACCAGATATAAATATCTGCCATCAAACTACATTAATTAAAAGAACATGATATTTGTGCAGGTTTCAAAAACTGACCAATATAACAAAAGTTTCCAAGAACATACTTGCTTATAAATGGCAACCTGTTTATGGCAAATGTTATAATATCAAGTAGGAAGTAATGCTCTTCCCATAATGGTAGCAATTCAAATGTATGTATTGAAAACAAACAAACAAACAACAAAAACCCATAACCCCTATTTTATACCATGCATATGAAAAATTTTAGATAGATTGCAACTGAAAAGGAAAAAAAAAAGAATGTATAGAAAGAACATCTTGATGACCTAGAACATACAAAGATTTCTTGAATAGCACAAAAAAATGCACTACCCATAAAAAAGAAGAAACTATAAATAGACCATATTAAAATTAAGAACTTTAACTTACAAAAGATACTGATAAGATAGTGAAAAGCTATTGAAATAATGGGAAGTTTTTAGCTGTACATTTATATTATAAAGGATTAACACCCACAAGATATAAAAAACTTTTACAAATCAATAAGAGAAAATTGAGCAAATACAGTAGAAACACTTTAAAATAATGTGAATACTTTTTAAAATACCATATAAAAATGATATTAACATGTGCAAAGTGCTGAAATTATAATGAATAAAGGAAAAATGCAACCACAATGAATACCACTACAAATCCATGAGCTTGGCTAAAATGAAAGACTGAAATACATGTGGCAAGGATATACAACAACCAAAATCCTCCTACACTACTGGTGGGAGAGCAAATTGTTAGAGTCATTTTGAAAAATGTTTCTGTTTTCATGTCCTAAAACAGGACCCAGTCATACACTATGCCTAAACTGTTATGCTTTTAGATATATATTTATATATTCACCAAATGCCAGGTACTAGAATGATTAGATTATGCCTATTTATAACAGAAGAAACTAAAACTATCCAAATGCCCATCAATGGTAGAATGGATAATTAATATGTCTCATATCACACAATGGAATACTAATGCACTCTGGGAATAAGAGTGTGAGCACAAAGATGGACAAATTTCACAAAGTTAATAGCAAGCAAAAGCAACCAGACATTGAAGGATATTTATTGTATGATTCCATTTGTATAAAATATATTCTTTTAAATATATGAAACATCTATTCTGGTTACAATTTGTGGAGAGAAATGAGGTTTTGGTTAAGAAATCTATTGAGTGAACAGTAATGGCTAAGAACTTTTTCTGTATAGATACGTATTAAACCTAAGCAAGAAGTTAACTTTTTTTTAAACACTGATACTTTAACAAAACAGTCAAGAGTTTATCCCTAAAATCCAGAATACAAGTAAGTGATGCTAAAACCGGACCAAAGCTGACCCTATGCAAAGAGAACTGAGTGATGATGGTGAAAGGAAAAGAGACGGATATTCTTACAGTGTTATGTATTCTGAAGCAAAAACTGCCAACAAATACCCTCAAAATAAGAGCACACCATTCAGAATGGAATGCTCTGCAAACAATTGTTTAGTAATTGCAGGATCCAACTCTAGGCAGAATGTAAAAAAATACATATTCAGGGACTTACAAAACAATGCTAGAAGATCAGAGTAAACTACCATGACGTTAAATATATCCCACAAACATTTCTGCTAGAAAAATATTATGTAATACATTTTTGACTACATAGGAAATGTAGTCAAATACCGAGTGTCATATCTACTATAGATTCTCAAAAACGAAACATGTGAAAGTAGAGGAAATGAGACTCTACTGATGAATCTAGAGGAAGCATATTTACTTTATTTGTCTGTACATTTCTTGCAGCATTTTTGTAGGCACAAAATATTCAAAATAAAAAGTTGGAGAAAAAAATCAAAACTGCTAATAGATATACCCTTTCTCATATTCCAAACTTCAGATTATTATTATTTTGAGATAATTTTTGTTTTCAGGAAAATTGTTAGAAAACATTGGATTTTTTTTGTTTG
This sequence comes from Rhinolophus hipposideros, assembly GCF_964194185.1. Lineage (NCBI taxonomy): Eukaryota > Metazoa > Chordata > Mammalia > Chiroptera > Rhinolophidae > Rhinolophus > Rhinolophus hipposideros. The sequence continues at coordinate 95,878,621 of NC_138050.1, forward strand.
TTTTTTTCTGGAAAGAAAATATCTACATGAAATTCAAATCTTCAGCTTCATTTCCATATAATGTAATATTTAATTCAGTAGAGCATAGATATATACATTCATAAAAATCATTTCTCACTACAATTCTTATATTTTTGGAGAACAGTGTTAGTGAATAATGTTGAGAGTTCTGAAAAAAAATGTTGAATATTTTAAACACTCTTTCAGACAGGAAAATGTATGTGATATTTTGTTATGTATATTTTGTAAACAAAAAATTAAAACTTGATGCTCAATATGATTTTCAAAGAATACAGGAAGGTTAACTTATTCTGACAATTAATTTTTTAGAATAAAAACATGAAAGGAATTCAGCCCTTATTTAAGTTAATATAACTAAAATGGTACCTTATTTTGAAGTTTATATAACTTTTTCACATAGATTATCAGACTGAATTTTTATAATATTTTTATTAGGGATTTAGAACATGCACAATGATTCCCATTTTAAATGTGAACAGGGTACAAAAGGTTAAGTAATTTGTGTAATGCCACAGAACTAATAGGACCTAGGATTGTATGTGTACCTTTTGAAATAGTATCACTATGTAAATAGTCTCTCCAATTTCTGTGTCATAACTCTATTTAATGGCCAATCTTTTTCTATTTAACGGGTTAACCAATTGGAAAACATTCTCTATGGATCTCATGTTTATGCAAATCTTGTGAGCAGAGACCCTGACAGGTTTTGTTCTAGACCATCTTTGTAAGGATATTTGTATAGCAAATAGCCCTAACAGACAGAGAGAGCTTTTTTATCATGAGCAGAATGTAGATACGTCTGCTGTACAATGAAGATGATGTCTCCCTGTGGGGCAAAGGCTGAGCATGTTTGTTTGAAGTCCTTATTAAGACTGGCGTTATTTAAGCTCAGGGTTTTTACGCTATGAAACTAAAACACTACATGCATAGCATTCATCTGGGTCTGCAGCTGAGATTCCTACAGGACTTGAAAGACATGAGTAACTAATGGGAACATGCAGTTCAGACTGGCGGGTGTGCTGTGAGTAATGAAATCTTTTGTCTCTGATCCAGGAGTTCTCTGCCTCCTGCCAGCATCCATGAAACTATGGAAGAGCCCTGTCAGTTCTTGACATACCTAAAGCAGTTGTTATGAGCAGATAGAAGAGTTGTGATGTTATGTTTATTTGCTGTCTTAAGAATCTAATTCAAAAATAGGGTGCTACTTTTACTAATTATAAACCTAATATTCTTGCCTCCCTTTCTCTCTTTTCTTTCTCCCTCCTTCCCTCCCTTCTTTGTTTCTTATTTAGTGAAGGGATCTAAGTATTGTCAATATTAGCTTACTACCTTAGCTTCTGGAAAGGGCAAAAATTATTTTATCGAATTATTGTTAATGCAGAAAAAAATGCAATTTTGAAGGGTTTTTTTTGGGGAGAGATAAGCATGCATGGCTTTATTATATCTTTATTTACAATGTCTCATTTGCAAAGCCAACGATAATAGGAGAGGCAAAGATTATCTTTTGGATTCCAATATCAGTTCTCAGTCTGGAATTTTCTGAATATTTTTACATCAAGAATTTACAGCCAAATTTTTCAAAATGTCATTTGAAGTAAATGTCAGATTTGTGTTCAACTTACTGACAGAGTAATTATTTTAATGAACTAATTAGTCTATGACCATTTGAAATGATTTTTTAAAAATAATTGTGGCAATCATTTTTACTAGGCTTTTAGCTTTAGGTTCATTTTTCCCTACAGAAAATAAGCCTGAGCACTAATGTGATTTAGAAATTTCCATGAATAGCCTGTATTAACACATTTTAATTTGTAAACTGTTGCTTCATCTAATTTTATGGGTATTGAGCTGACAGGAAGATTAACCTTTCTTTAAAAATATGGAAAATACTGACAAAAATCCTTCATCATAGTGCTGTTGAAACCAAATACATGTAAGTACTTAGGAGAGAAAGTTTTTGAGAATGTCAAGTCCTAAAGACACAAGTCATAAGTAAGACAGACATGTCATGCCTAGTATTTTTGATAACACATAACAATTTCATATGTATTATTTAAAATTTATAAAATATTTTTGTTTTCACTGAACATTTTCAGATTTTCAAATTTATAATGTTATTTTAAACAATCCAATAATTAGTTTAAAATTAACAGGGATCTTAGGAATCCTCTAGAAAATGATTACAAGAAATAAGAAATTTTACTAAGTTGAGGTATAGCTTTCATAAATTTTATTTATTACGTTTGTTAAAAGATTTTGACTTTAAAACCAAAGTAAAACCTCAAATGATTCACAAAATCATTAACAAAAAGGAATGGTTTCACTGGGCAGGGATTAAGACTTTCATTTACCTTTAGATCCCCTAGAGAGCTGTATGCAACCAACAACATTTGTTGATTAAATACTTTCTAGAAATGAACCAGTTGCAAAGGTCAAATACATGAACAGATTCCGATTAAGCAATACAGCCAATGATAAAAAGAAAACAAATTCAATGACAGAAATAAAGAAAAGCAAGAAAAACAAATTAAAACTCTTCTGATGTTTATCTGAAGGCAAAATATAATCATAATTAAGCAAAATGTTTTGCTTTTATTTTTACTAAAGACAGAAGAGCATAGCATTGTCAAGAGGGATGTTATTCCTGGCCCATTCCCTCTTTCTCACATCTAATCCACCAGCAAAGCCTGTCGAATTTTTCACATGTGCACATTTTTTTTTTTTATCATTGCCACAGTCCTGTATTAACCATCATTTTCTCTTAATTGAGTGCTGCAAGAGACTTCTAAATTCCATCCACGGTTCACCTCACTTCATACATGGCAGAGCGCTTATCAGATATAATAATTTATAGAATATAAATCAGACTCTCTCTCTTCTGTGTTTAAAACTCTCCAATGACTTCACAACACATTTCAAAAAATTCAAATATCTTACTATGGTCTTCAAGGCCCAGTACATTGGGCCCTTGATAATCTGTCCATTTTCATATTGGTCATGCTTTGCTTTTCATATACTCCCTATGAATATTGGATTTCTTTCATTCTTTTTAATTCAACAATCTTGCTCTCACTCTTCCTCCAACTTAATAGTCATTCTTCAAGGACATATTCTTGACCCTGATTACAATACATAAGATTCTGTCTCTTATTCTCTATCAGGAGCCTTCCATGTTTCTCAATAGAAAGATTTAAGATATATAATTGCAGCTTTTTAATACAAAATATATTATGAAATAACAAAAACCAGTGTAGTCAACACTACACTGGCTACCACAAAGCTTTGTCTAAGTTCCATAATGATAATGAATGAGTATGTTACGAGTTTAAGTCTTTATTATACTACACTTTTTCTCATTATTTTATAGTACACTCTTGCTATTTGTATACTTAAAAAGTTTGCTGTCAAACAGTATGCATGTTACACTAGCAGCAGTTGTATATATCTTGTGCACCCTGTCTCTTGATTGCATGCTTTCCTTTTGTCCTTGAATTAATCTCGTGTTGCTTTGTAGAGTAACATGCTGTGTAGGCTTGTCGCCGAGGGGCATCAGGCTATATTGTAAATCCTAGGTGTGTAGTAGGCTATCCCATCCCATCTAGGTTTGGTAAGTACACTCTGATGTTTGCACAACAAATTACCCAAGGATGCATTTCTCAGAAAGATTCCCCATGTTATACAGTGCATGTCTGTGCGTGGGCATGTGCATGTGTGTTTGTGTGTGCACATTGTTAAAATTCAATATGGAGTTTGTGCTGGCAAAGCAAATAAGTCACTGTTTATAATTAAAGGACCAGGAACTAGGTGACTGTTGCTATAATGTTCACAAAATCAGTATCCTTTGCCTTATAAAAGATTAGCTGAACTGGTTGCACACACCCACCAATCTGGACAAAATATCTGACTTGACCAAACTTGAGCTGAGCTTCTCTCCAAACCCAGGCCCCAGAATTTTGGCCCATCCTTGAGCACTGGAAACAGAATATCTGCTATTTAAAGGCTCTCCTGAGAATCAGCTGATCTCATGGAAGGACATATCCTGCTCAACTGTATAATTACACCAGCCATTCCACCATATCTGTCTCTTTCTAGACTTATTTGCTCTAAAAAAAAAAAAAAAAAAAAAACTTTCTATTTGATGTTTAAGATGTTTGCAGATTTTATAGGAGGATTTGGCCTATTGTAATCGCCTCCTCATTTCCTGTTGGCAAAGATGCTTTTGACTAAAATCTTTCCTTACCTAAGTCTGGATTTGTTTTATTTGATGTGTATTTGCAGTGTATTTGATGCCCCCAAAATGATATTTGTCACAACCTTTCATGTTTGTTATTTTAGAAATACGCTGCATCCTTAAAGTAGCAATTACCTGATCAAATATCTATGTTGTTATCATGCTTATTAAATTTTATTTACTAATACAAGTTAATATCTGTAGTGACATTGTCATTGGCAGGTGGTGAAATAATACACCTGCTTTTCAGACACACTGTCATTGAGTTCCTATTTATTAAAACACTTGTACTTCATTAATATATAAGATTACATTTTTATTAAAATAGTTAAGGGAATATTTATGTATGTGGATACATTTGTACATTAAGCACTAGACTAAGGTTTCTTATGTTGAAATAATAATCCATAAACTGATGGTTTATGAGGTGAGGCCTTTGGTAGACGATTAGATCATGAGGGTCAAACCTCATGAAGGAGATTAGTGCCCATATAAAACGGAACCCAGTATGCTCCCTAGCACCTTCCACCATTTGAAGATATAGTAAGAAGACAGCCGTCTATAAACTAGGAAGCAGATTCTCGTCAGACAGCAAATCTGCCAGTCTTCTACAGGACATCCAAACTTTCAGAACTGTGAGAAATAAATGTTTGTTGTTTAAGTCATACTTTCTATATATTTTTGTTATAGTAGCCTGAAGGGTCTAATATACTTCAATTTCTCTGAAGAGACTTGATCTCAAGAGAAGTGTACAATACAATATTGTTACTAGTCACAATGTCGCACAGATGTCTAGAACTTACTCATCTTGCATTCCTGAAATTTTATGCCCATTGTTTATATTATATAGTTCTCCTTTACTTCTCACCAGGTGTTGATACTTCATTATTTTTGAATTAAATGAAAACCCATGTTAACAATAAATTTAAGTGAAAAATTAGTATGCATTTATGCCATAAAATTATATCATAATGTTACCTTATCATACAATTAATACATAATACAATAAAAAAATTATAGATGTAATCATTTTTATGGTCCATGCTGTCCAGTATTTACCCTTAATCTGAAAGCTAAAGCCATATGGTTTCTTGGTTGATCTATACCCTAAAATACAACAGAAGAAAGTGTGTGTGTGTGTACGTGTATGCGTGTGTGAAGTAATATACTTTCATAATCATCTGTTAATTTATGAAATTGTATTGTTTTAAATCCTTTATCTATTTTTAAGAAAAACATGTGTGTATTTACTACTTGCTGAGGAATGTCATAGTTTATAAGTTCCAGAAATTTGTTTTGATGGTGATTTTTTATTATAGTCCACATGGGTTCTCTGTGTTAACATTCCATAAAGTTTTCCCATTCTTTCTACTATTGCCCATATATAGTAATATTCTTTCGTATGTTCAGTGATCCCTGTTGCTGATGCCATTTCATCACCACCTAATGAAACCAATCAAGATCTTCACAAATTGTTCCTAATATTCTTGCAATGTATGATCAGAAATGTGAACCATAAATAGATGTGCTGTTGCCATAACTTTCTTTAAAAATTCCAAGTATTCTTTTTTAGTCCCTATGAACACCAAATTTAGACTATTTAAAACATTTAGATCCCTTAAATATGAGCTATGAATTAGTTGTAAGCTAGTTCAATGCTAAGATTTTACAGGATATAGTGTTACACAGATAGAATAGAAATAGGGTCATGGGATACCTCATGTTGTTTACCTAATTTGCCTTAAATGAAATTAAAACTTGTTAAACTAGTGCCACCTTTGGAATTATTTTATTATATATAATTCACATTTATTCTCATGGCGACCCACCTTATTTGTCAGTTCCCATGACTGAAAAGTCCAGACATGAACAGGAAAGGATATTTAACTATTGTGGGGGGTGGCTGCCCTCAGTATCCTGATCATCCATTCTGGAATCCTTTTGTCTATGAAATCAAACCATTTCCTATTGAAAGCCTATGTATCTTGTCCCTGGGTGTCATGTTCTATTAATCATCTCCATAGTTCTCCACGGGTCAGGACTTCTGAATCCTGATCTTTACAATAATGATACAACCTCAATTCTGACAGTCAAGTATGTCTATCCGACCTGTTATACTTCAGAACCCCATCATGAACTTAATAAGCAAGGCAAGTTTTGTATGAAATCTCCTACCTTTAGTTTCCAACAGAGAATAGTGACAGTCGGGTTTCATCATGCTAGTGAACTTCAACAAAGCATTCCCCATGAAACCAGACAATTATGACCCATACAAAAATATCTTTCCTAGAAATAAGCTTGTAAGCTACCTTAAACTAATAATAACTAAAAGGTAGTCACGTAATTCCCTGTTGAGCGGTATACACATTCCTTAACCCAGAACCTGATGAACAGTTGGGAAAACAAGCAGCTAAGACAGCAAGGACAATAAAAGCAGTCAGTGAGTAATGGTCACAGGATGAAAAACTTCTGCTTCTGCCCACCAGGAAAACAGTCTTGACACACTGTTAGGATCTTTTGCAGCTCACCAGCTGAAAAGTGAAATGACCACCCCATTGCAATCTCCCCGAAGCCAGTTAAGGTGACAACAGGATTGGAAACAGAGGGCACCAAAAAATTGTATGCTCATTTTTAGAAAGGAAAAAAAAAAACTGTATTAAAATTGTTATACTCAGTGTAGACTGAAAACAAAAGATGAATATAAGTCTTGTGTATACTTTCTTTGGTACTCCTGATAGAGGACCAGAAGATGAAAATTAACTGTTTACCTAATCAGTCACTAAACAACATGAGCCATGACTCTAAATCCCCTTACTCATGATTTTGCTCTATAAAAACTCTTGCCCTTAACCCGATGGGGAGTTTGAATTTTGATCATCAGCTCCCTGTTCTCCTGGGTGGCTCCATTTTCCAATAAACAGCCTCTTTCTTCACTGCAAAACTGGTGTCAGTTTTTATTGATTTGGTGAACAAGGGTGGATGAAGTCTCATTTGGTTTGATTACACTTAATGCTTTAGAAAGTATACACAGAGCGTTCCTTGAGGTCTCCAAAAGAATATAGTCAAATAATAAGTTTTCTGGCCTGTAGTATATCCGCATTAGCATTCCTGCATCTCTGATCCTTTTTATCATTCTCTTCACTTAATATGAGTCATCATTTTTTCCAAAATTCCAATTGCCAACCTAAGTAACATATTTTCACTATTTCTCAGAGTATTTACCGGAGTATTAAATTCTGTCCTATTACAGAACACAAAATATGTATATTTCCCATTGAGTAATGTACCTAATATGTTTTCTTTCCGTTTCCCCCCACACACACTTTTTCATTCTGGAACAATCAGTTGTTTTACTTTAAGACAAAGTTACTGTCTTTTTCCTTTTTCATTTAACAAAAACACATCTCCATACCTCAGCCATTTTCAAACCAAAAACTGCATTCCCTTGACCTTGAAGAGATGTTTCCCTTTCTATTTATAATAGCTTTAATTACATGTTAATTAGAAATTTTAACCATTAAAATACTTAATTCCTAGTGAAAACTAAGAAGTAAGCAATTGTGAACTTGTGGACTTGTGGAATTGTGGACACTAGCATTTTGTGGCCTGGCAAATTTGTAAATACATTTAATCATTTCTACAAGTATATTTTTCCTTATAGTAAATTTTTCAATGTGACACCTTTTACTAATAGACCCAAGCATATTTAGCTCCTCTATAAAAGAAGCCAAAAGTGGATAAACCTAAGTTTGATAATCAATGTTTCAATATTTTATTTTATTTAGAAATTATGTAGACATTCAATGAATTATCCATTATTTAACTTATTTCAGTATAACTTCAAGGGGTCAAGTTCTTATCAATCTATATGACAGTTGTTTTGTAACTCTCAAAGAATTGGGTTGCAACTTGATATCAAGATGCCAACTCACCATCCAACTACATTATCTTTAATTTACATCTTTATATCAGGAAGATCTTCAAATAAGATAGGTATCATAAGATTCCTATATTCTCGATTTAGAGCTGTTTGTCTTAGTAATTTTTTTTTTCTTTTCCTTTGGGTACATAGTTTCATTTTATCCTTGGAGAAAAGATCATTAAAAAAAAAAAAAATTCCTCTCAGGCTCTAAATATAAGCTTCCAAACTGATCAACTTCTGACCAAACAGCTACTAAAAAAAAAAATAAATAAATAAATAAATAAATAAATAAATAAATAAAATCCTTTCAAATATCTTGTCAACTGAAAAACTCTCTTCAGCTTAAACAAAGTACACATACACACACACACACTCACACACACACACACACACACACACATATACATATATACATATATGTATGTATATTGCAGTTTTGAATGACCCCATCCCAAATAGCGTACAAAAGATACTACCCTCCCAACATCCAGAGGTACTTCCAAAGAGAGCCAAAAATAAAGAAATACTTAGACAATTCCCCTGAGAGCTGGCTACAGTTGGTAGGACCCAAGACACAAATAAAGCGCAACCCATATTTCTGTTCAATCATATTTTCAGCCAATCTGACCGTTCATCTGCTTGCACATACAAAAACAAACAACCTGTGTGCCCCAAGCCAAGTTCTCAGTGTGCAAAATGAGACACAAGAGAAGGAAATAGCCGTTCCTGGGAAAGGATTGACAACCAACAGCTACCCCAAAACCAAATTCATAAGAGTCTAGATTTGGAAAGAAAAGGACAACATGAAACATTTTCCTTTCTTGACTGGGCACTACAGAGATTCATGAGAGATGACTCAGGTGAAAAAGCTCACCGTTTGCCAGCTTCTCCCAGTTTTCCCAGGATCTCACCTGCAGGCCCCAGAAGAACTGGGAAGGTAGAGAGAGAGCGTAGGCTCAGTGTCTACCAGAATTAGGCAAGATTTTCCATGAATGTCAACAGCTTTTAAGTGTTCAACCTTTTCCCTTCAATTTTGCCACTTCAATTTATGAGATCCCAATTAACAATAGATCTATTATTCCTTTTACAGTGGCTGATGTCCTGATGGCTTTTAATAGTCTAATGTAGATTTTGATTTTGACAGTCAAGATAATCTGAATTGTTTCTCCTAATTTATTTTTCCAAGCCCTCCAATGGTCTATGCTGTGGATTAACGTCAAGGATTGTGAGACCCTTAAGAGCTGTCACTCACTGAGGAATCCTATCATAACTACCCTAGAATCTTTCCGGGATTCCAAAACATTTCTGGGAACTTTAACAAACACTAGACATGATCTGAGAGCTAGAACGTTTCTCGGGAAAAATATAAACACACATTAAAAAAAAAAAAAAAAAGTATTTGGATGGAAGAGCTGCACCCAAAGGGCAGAGCTCAAATCCAAGTGTGACTTATCCAGGACCTTGGTAACGACAATAGGAACTTGACCTCAAAAGGTTCAGCAGGTGCTACGACTGTGTGCTTCATGTCCAGTCGGCCGTTAGAACTCAGCTTTGGATTGCATGATTCATCAGTGAAAACCTTTTAAAAAATGATTTTAAAAAATTAGATGATGCAAACAAACTTTAACACTTCATGAAGCGCTCAGTCTTCTTTCAGAGAAATGAAAAATGGGGCTGTTGATTCACAAACTACTGGCCCCCAAACATGGAGGAGCAGGAAGAGACTGAAGAAAGAGGCGGATCATTTGAGATTAGTAGGTGGCAGGTTTAATAGGCAAGGGAACTTATGCAAGAGGCTCGTCTTGGGCATACATAAAATGATTAGATCTCTGCACCCGCTGGCCAAAATTTCAAGTTTATACAGAGGCCTTAACCAGGTTCAGTCACATATTCAACCCACATGGTCTCAACATCTTTCTCTCTCAAAGCTATGTACTTGAAACAGTCCCAATGTGGTAATGGAAAGGGAACATACATTTCAAGGAAAGGGCCAGGGATGAGGCCCAGGGTCAGCTCTTAGGTCAAATAGCAGTTGTGTCCTCTCAATGATCTCCTCCAATAGGAGCTGAAGGCAAGGCATTTTTTGTTTGTTTATTAGGATAAAGAATAAGGAAGAGACAAATAGAAAATATCTGATTGGCTGTGGCCACACAGTTGACCTTTTTGGGAGTGAGAAAGCCTAGAGTTGGCTTGACAATTAGGCATTAGCTAAGTAGGTGCACTGCATTTCCGGTCAAGCCAGGTGTTTTCAGAGACCTGAAAGTTATCTAAGTTTTGGTTTGCTGATGAGGCACCTCGGCAGGCGTGGTACCATCTCAGACCTAGAAATTTATTTCAAACACTTATAAGTACTAATTTTTTTCATACCTCTCAACATCCTGAGACATTTCATCTTTGAGTACATTTCCTACCACTGATATCCCATCTGAGTACACTGCAAAGTTTTAATAATTGCAATCAACTGCATACCAGGAACTATCACTGTTCCACCTTCATTAGTGGTAAGAGTTTTATTGACAGATGATGTCCACCATGGCCCTGTGTTTATGTGGTGCAGTCTGCCCAAGTTGAGGGACTTTTGGATGAGGCAGTTTGTTTGTTTGTTTTTTTTGCTGAGTACGATTCCTGGAGAGAGACTCACCTGAGAACTACCAGAAACAATACTGTCCACAGCTGCAAGAATTAGTTCCTCATTCCTGAAAGCATCCACTACAGCACCTACTCCTGGGCTGGCCTGTGTTGGTCAAATTGAGATTGACCACATAGGAGTTCCTAAAGTTCACAGAAGTAGACTTCATAAATATCTACCTTGGGGAACAGAAGGAACATGAGTTACTTCATCTAACTGTGATCACCATATTTCAAAGATAGACGGCATATATCCCTCTAATTCTAAGCTGTTCATTAATACTTTTCTTCAGTTTCCCTAAGACATGCCAGATTGTTCTTAAAGAAAGCCCAGGTAAGAAACTTTATGGTGCTATACAGCAAGAGTTTTGTGGCACCCTAAAATTTAACATCTGTAAATCTTGAGAAATCCCTATGCAGAACCAGCCACAGCCCCAGTAACTGAGGTAAGTCACAGGGTTGAGATAATTACACAAAAGTTTTACCTGATGCAAGAGTTAAATTAAACGGGGAATGGCTAACAGTTCATGCCATTTGATCAATGCAGTGTTGACATTATCAGTAATAGTATGTTCATGAAGACTGCTGTCAACAGTGGCGGTAGTGCCCAAATTATTTCTACCCTAAAGGTACATAGCCTACAAGGTAGACATTCATGATCCTCACCTTCTGCTTCTCGGGCCCTTACACAGAATCATTTCACACTAAATAGGGCTGAAATGTGGAACCCATAGAAACTGAGGAAAAGCTGGTGTGTGACTTCTAAGGCTAATCATAAAAGGGATTGCACCATGGAGCACTTGCTTTGGGAGAAACCAGGTACCATATGGTGATGACACTCAAGCAACAATATGGATGAGTCCACATGGCGAGGAGAGGCCTCCAGCCGACAGACATGTGACTATGCCAACTGTAAACTGTATTCTGTTCCTTAGTCAAGTGCACAGATGACATCAGCCAACTTCATTAAAGACACTGAGATACAACACTCAGCTAGGCTGCTCCAAAGATATGGAACCACAGAAACTGTATCATGTAATAGATGGTAAGTGTTGTTTTAAGCCATTACATTTTTTGAATAATTGTTACATAGCAGTAGATAATGATTACAGCCATTTAATTGCCAATAACCTGTCTCTTTTTCAAACTGGACCAATATTTATCATAACAGTAATGATGCAACTTTTAGATACCAATTTCAAGAGGCAAACTCCTAGCCTACCTCTCTTGGGATGTTACAGGAAAGTGAAATCGGTGTCTTGACTTTTCTACCTAGAGCTTGAAATTCCCACAGGGTAAAGCCTAAATCCTTCCCCAGCCTATTCTGACATTCCTGACAAACTCAGTGGAGAGTGTGGGGAATTGGCAAAGAGTGGAAACAAACCAAAACAAAACTGTGTGTGACTAAGGAGTTCTACCCTAATGGACTATTATTTTCAATGCAACCCACATCTAAGTTTCCAGGAAGGAATAGTGGTCTCAGCTGCTAGGAGGAGTTCCTTTATCCACGAAAATTAAGTCTATCCCAAATCTATATATTTAAAGTACCAATGAGTTTGGGGAAGAAAGTTGAACAATTATTAATATAAACTATAACCATATACATATTTTTCTATTGTGATGGGGTCTCTTTCTGAAAGTGCTAAACATGATTTAGGAAAAGACTTCTCCTTTAGAAGGGACCATTGGGTCATGGGAATCACCCACTGGAAACCATCTGAAATCTCCTTATGGCTTCCAGAAACTCTCCATAGGAATAAGGCCAGCATATCACCTCCTGTGAGCAGTCCAGTGAATGCAAAGAATATAGAATTAGAAAAATAGAAATAGAATTAGACAACAGCATCAGAATCACTTGAGTAGAAAGTACCAAAAAAAAAACTACCAATTGTGTCATCAAATAGAGATGTCCCTGAATACAAACTGCACAAGATTGATCTGTTTAATCTACAAATCTCTCTTAAATTCCTTAATCAGCTCCTGACATACACATTCAATAAATAGTTATTAAATAGAGAAATGGATGGATGGATGGATGGATGCAAGTTTTTCTAGGGTCAGTGAAGTTCAAGCCTGGGCATTCTCACCAGGGAAGTTGATTTTAATAGGATCCTCACAGGTATCAGAAGCATTGGACAGGGAGATTTTTGACTAGACTCAGTAGGTTTATAAATAATAATTTGAAACAAATGTCAGATACTACAACTAGTCTTACTTGAAAACTTCATAGAGGCAGAAAGAAATATGGATAAAAGTGTCCCAACTAATATGTCACATGAGGATATAAATTTAACTGACCTATACATAGATTGTTCAAGTTCTTTTCTCCTCAAAAACTCAAATGAAATTGAGGCAATATTCTACTTAAACATTACAATTCACATTCATATGAGACTTTTAAGCCTTAAAGAAGGCAATTTTAATTTGAAAACAATGAGATTGTTTATCTAAAAGGTATATATTGTGAGAGAGCATTAAATATTTGATGGGAGAGCATTAAAATATTTGCTATAAACATCTATGAAAGACTTAATAAATGATAGAAAGTGTTAATATAAATAATTTTATTAGAGGTAAATGTGTTAGAATTAGGACTAATATGATTGACTGTAACACTAAATTTATATACAATTTTGTTTCTTAATGTTCTATATAAACATATATTCTTATAATTTTTAAGTATGCTTACATATGTAAACATATGTCTCATACAAGTTAAGTAAGATGCACACATATTTTCACCTAGAATTATACGCTCTGATACAGAAATTAGATGCTGTTACTAGTATGCCAATAGGCAGAATACAAAATTGAGGGAAAATGGTTTTCTCAAAGACGTAAAATTATAAGATAAGATGCAGACTCCAGATTTTATTATTGCAATATGTATTACCTACACCCAAATATAGTGTCTCGTAAAATATAACAGAACTTGGTAAGAGTGTGTTTTGTTATGTTAAAGTTTCTAGATATGAATGATTAATTGTGGCTTCAGAATTTATTGTACCCAAATGATATTTTACCTTTAACTTAAGAAGGGCTTTTATGAAGCAATGATTCAAAAATGTTGTTTGACTGATACTGTTTCCCCAAAAATAAGACCTAGCTGGACAATCAGCTCTAATGTGTCTTTTGGAGCAAAAATTGATGTCAGACCCAGTCTTATATTATATTATATTATATTACATAAGACCTCGTCTTATATTACAGTAAAATAAGACTGAGTCTTATATTAATTTTTGCTCCAAAGGACACATTAGAACTGATTGTCCAGCTAGGTCTAATTGAGAAAATTGAGAAAATATGTAGGTATCTCTACATATTCTTCTCATAGCAAATGTTAATTTAGAAAAAAAAATGATTTTTCTAAATTTCTTATATTCTAAAGATAATTAAACAGATAAATATATAATTCCCTATAAATATCAGTGTTGTGATAAAGGTATTCTCAGGGGACAATGGCAACACAGCAAAAGATACTAGCTCTACCTCATTGTTTAAGCAAAGGTTTCCCTGGGAGAACACATGAAGATGAGACTGGAGAGTTAAAATCACAAAAACCTTAGAAGAATTATAGAACAATTGATACCGAACACAAATGGGAAAGGGGACTATGGAAAATTTAATATTATGATAGAATTAAATTGAAAGAAGAGAATGTCAGGGAATGACTGAAAATAAATATACTAATGCAGGGCCTTGAAAGAGTAATATTTTCATATATAATTTCAGTTTTACATAGGTAATGAGTAGAAAATTAATAAATACTGAAAGCCTTCCAAAGCAATGTCTACCCTTCTTGATTATAAAACTTTCCTACAAAGGATGGCTAAGGCATCTGGAATGCTTCTGCTCTATATACAGAAAAACAGTGGATAGAAAAAGACCTTGTTTTAATGGACAATTGAGGAGCAATGGATGACTCCATGCCACCGAAATACATGTGATCACAAAGCGGGCATTCCTTCTCTGGGTATTTGCAATGTCATTGACACAGCTCTGGTATATAAAGGCATTTTTGTCACAAAAGCACATGAAAGTGAGACTTTGTCGATCTTTGTCAGTGTTTTATCTCCAGTTACAAACACATACTGATACAAATACAGGATCACAAAGAAAAAATAAAAAGAAAAAAAAATGTGAATAGTGAATTAATGAGAAGATTAAAGGATCTACTGAGCCATCACTAATAATTTGTTTAATTTAATTAAAGGTATTTTTCAACTAAATACATAACAATTAGAGTTAAAAAAGATAAACTTACACATGCAAATTAAGGGGTCAAATATATGGTGACAGAAGAAGATTTGACTTTAGATGGTGAACACACAATGCAATGAGTAGAAAATGCACTATAGAATTGCACACTTAAAACCTATATAATTGTATTAATGTCACCCCAATAAATTAAAAAAAGAGAAAAAAACTAAACCCAAAGTGAGAAATGAGAAAATAATAAATGTAAGAGCAGGAAAATATAAAATAGAAAATAAAGATATCAAGAATAAATTCAATGTAATAAAAAATGAGTTGAAAAAGATGGCTAAGGTAACATTATTATTGTGTCACATTCCGAAGACGTTGAGAAAGTTACTATTATAAGCAATAGCTTTCAGAAAATATCTTACATGCTTAAATATTGGTAGTATACATAGCTCTAAATAATAACAAAAAGGAGCCATGTTTATTTCAGTTTAAAATGGATCCAGATAAAATTTCTTAATATAATTTCCAATTGTTGCAAAAACAATGCCACATGTATTTTTTTCAATAAATCAAAATCTTCATTTAAATAATGATGATGCTTTATCAGTCAGAATAGGGTAGTGTATGCTGTACTAACACACATACAAAAGCCCAACAGCTTCTTATATCTATATGAGCTTAAAGTCTGTTGTTGACTTGGAAAATGCCCAGAGTAACAGATGTCTCAGCATTGAGTCAGTGATTCACAGGGATAGAAGCTCCACCATACTGTAACCAAATGAACTATAATACATGACCTTCTCAGTTGAAGTCGCAGGGAAAGGGAGGTGGGGATACCAAGTATCAGCAATTAAGTGCTTCCTCCCAGAAGTGACACACGTTATTTCTAATACTTTCCATTGTTCATAATCAGTCATATGATGGCAAATAACTTTAAGGAGAAAGGAAGTGACTAGAAGGGGGGAAAAACAGGAAGTATGATAATCAGTTTTAAAATCGACGTTTGAGAGAAAGATAAATCCATATTGGTAAATTTACCTAAATTCATTTCAATTTCAAGTGAGAAATTCCATCACTTAACTATGAATTCTTTAGTCTCCATGTATGATGAAGTAAGAAAAATTGGGAGGACTGTGTATCATATTCAAGACATTAAATCTTTCTAATTATAGATAATATTCTATCTCTGATGAGCAGAAAGAAAGCTGAGTTGGGTCTAACACTTATCATCACAAACTTTTATTCCCAATTAGTAATCTATCCTTGAAAAATTATCACATAGCCAAAAATTCTTCTCTCACAACCAAGATTGATAAATGTGTAAGTTGCTGAAAACTAAGGGTTAATGATTTCCTTCAAGCTCTCAAGTATGTTAATCTTGCATATTCCCAATTAAAAGAACATATATTTAGTTATAACAGGTTCAACAGTTCTAGAATGAAGAGAATTTAACAATTCATGATCAGATACAAACCAATCTTTCATAATTAATCACTATGTTTGACTCTCTGTGTTAATATCTACATCTGACAACTGCTCTGAAGTTGGTCAGCTTTGTATTTCTTATTCTGTGAGCACGACAACTAGCCTTCAGTCATTATTCAGAGACTGTCCTAATTGACTGTACCACTCCTAATGAAATGCTTCAGGGAACATGAAATTTTACCTTACTTTCCAAAATTGGTATATTATAAAAAAGAGTGGAACAAAGGTTTTGGAAACCCAGTCTTCTTTCAGTACTTAAAATTCATTATCCTATGTTTGCATTTGATGCCAGCTAGGAATGAACTACCAATGAAAAGTTTCTGTTTAATATTCCTTAGGGGGTCAACAAGAATCATGTGTTACTCCTTACAAGAACAACGGAGAAAGTAAAAGCAGTGCCCATAGAAATCTGGGAGAAAATCCATCTTAAAAAAAATATGTATGCATTCAGTTAAGGAAAACTAGTAGAAGAAATCCTCCAGGCTAATTTGTCCTGAGTAGTATGTGAGTCATCTAAGCAGCCAGGACATTCAGCAGCTGAATGCTTCACTGGTCTGCCACCCTGTGGGCAGGGCTGAGCACATAACTAAGACCATCACCTACTGGCTGACAATGCTATACCTGCATGTGTGTCTCATCATTTCCCACTGCTAAGTGATTAACCCCATGTCTCAGGCTTACTCAGCAAGACTCAGGTGGTTAAACTAATTAAATGGGTGCTGCCCTACATTAACCAAAACATGAATTCCAGCTGAATTTCTCCTTAAGAGGCTCCAGATCCCCCCCTGATTTCAGGGCCTGTCTGCCTAACTTCATAAACAGAGAACAAATGTTGCCTGTAGTTCAAAGCTTCCGCTAATATGAATAATTTCAAAATACTGTTTATTAAAATGATGGTAAAAATGTAACATGATATCAGACATTGGCTCAAGTACTTACAATCACTAATATGGAGCTTGTCTACACAAGGGGGTAACTACGTACTGACTTAACAATAATATCATGAACTGCACATGCCTAGATGTATTCGTTCAATAATTTGTTTAGGGATGGCCTGGTGGCTTAGGCAGTTGGAGCTCCATGCTCCTAACCCCAAATTCTGCCGGTTCGATTCCCACATGGGCCAGTGGGCTCTCAACCACAAGGTTGCCAGTTCGATTCCTCGACTCCCGCAAAGGGTGGTGGGCTGCACCCCCTGCAACTAAGATTGAACACTGCACCTTGAGCTGAGCTCCTGCTGAGCTCCCGGATGGTTCAGTTTACTGGAGCACGTCCTCTCAACCACAAGGTTGCTAGTTTGACTCCCACAAGGGATGGTGGGCTTTGCCCCCTGCAACTAGCAATAGGCAACGGGACCTAGAGCTGAGCTGAGCCCTCCACAACTAAGACTGAAAGGACAACAACTTGACTTGGAAAAAATGTCCTGGAAGTACACACTGTTCCCCAATAAATTCTTGTTCCCCTTCCCCAATAAAAATCTAAAAAAAAAATTGTTTAGTTATTCATTGATTCATTCATTCACTCACTCATCTGTTTAGCTCATTACATCACCTGCAGATATTATTATTAATATTTGGAAAATAGGCAAGTAGAATATAAACTATTGGAACAAATGGGAGAATACCATAGCTTTAAAGAAAACCCAAGGTGTGTTATGGTAACATTTTAAAAGAAGAAAATATACTAGAATATGATGAAGATTCAAAGAAAACATGATGTAGTGTAAAACATCAATAAGTAACTATTTTTAAAAAATGGAAGAAAATGTCAACAATGGCTGGTGATTTGTTTCAGCATACATCCATGGGATAACCAAATGTGCAAAACATTGTATAGGTACGAGTACTTGCTTCCAAGCCTTTATTCTTTTCTGCTTTAGAGCAAGCAGTTTTGTTTGGGGCAGTAATGTGTCCAGTTAAAGTAACAAAAACATGGAGCAATTCCACTAACTCAAATGAACACATTCAAATAACAGTATTTGCTCTCTAGAATGTATGTTAGGAAGCTTAGTCATTGACTGTTGGGAAGGACTGAACTCTACTTCAAAATGTGCATACAGATTCATAGAACCTATCAAGATTTCAGAAACCTATCAACAAGAATAATGCACCTACCATTCCAACACTGTATGAAGCGAGAGGACACGAGACAAGGGCATTCTTAAGCAACAAATTTTGAAGACAGACCTAACCGTTCTGCATATCAAGCAGGTTGTGAGGTCAACGTGCAGAAAATATTACAACATAAGTTAGTGCCAGAGAATGACACCCTGAAAACACCTTTTGAAAGTAGCTCTGACAATGATAGCATCTGTAGACATTACTTCCACGTGAAACATCACTTGGTCCTGCAGAAGGGGCCTACGGTGAAGGAAGATGTTTGACAGATATACAAAATAAATGTGAATTATAAAAGAAGAAAATGCAGCTATGTGTCTTTGTGTTATTTGTGACTGGGTTTCTACATTTTTATTTTTATTTAGAAAACAGTGAGAAAATTTACTGTTTAGAGAATATGCCAATAATATTTTTTTTCAAATTCTGTATTTTTCTAACTACCAAAATATTTTATTCAGAAACTTAGAGATCTGGGCACTAAAAAAAAAAAAAAAAACTGTGCCTAACTGCATTTAAAATTCCACTATGAGTTTAATGTTTAAGTTTGTGTTCTGAGTTCTCCCATTTTCTTTGACTTGCCCCCGTTTTCATACCACCCTCCCCTTTTCTAGCCACTACAGGATCCTCTTAATTTCCTCTCATATTCCTAAGTATTTTTACTGCATCATTTAATTAGATTTATCCTCAATTCTCAATGGCTTTCTTTGCAATATTAGTACTTGTATCTTTTATCTAATTTTTAGTATATTGGCATTTTAAATCATGTTCTATAGGGGTTACTGAGCTATCATCATATAAAAGGATAAGACATTATAATGTAGACCTTATCCCTTATGACTCAAACGGCAAATGTATTATCTACTATAATATGTATTACTTGTATAACAATTTTCATAACAATAAATTAGATGTTATTGTTTTTGTTTTATAGATGAGTGAACCGAAGAGCAGGGAGGTAAATCACTTGTTTGAATCAGTAACAAGGAAGCCTGCGAGTTTCAGTAAATGGTAAAGTCTGGGTTGATTCTGAAGTCTTCAGTCTAACCCTACTTTCAGTGGGTGAGATGTTTTCCTCACCGAATGTCCCTGTTTAGATTAGCTCCTTTCCCAATCCTCACAAGTGTCTTTTCTAACATTTCGAAGCATATCATCATACTATTCTTACATGGAGAAAATTTAGATATATAAAGAAAATCTTTAAAAGCTTTCATCATGATTCTGAACTATAAAATAATGTTTTATATAACATTATTAATATATAATATAAAGCTTTTTATATATAATATAAAGCTTTTTTATATATAATAAAAGCTTTCATCATGATTCTGAACTATAAAATAATGGGTTTTTTTGTTGTTGTTTTTGTTGTTTTGTAATTAAAGTTTATGGGGCGACAATTGCTAGTAAAGTTACATAGGCTTCAGGTGTACAATTCTGTAACACATCATCTACATATCACATTGTGTGTTCACCACCCAGACTCAAGTCCTAACTCTTATTAATGAAAATGTTTCCCAAGCAAAAACAACAGTGAAAATACCCCAAGTATTTTGCCAGCATTATTTTCAATTACAGATGATAGCAAACTGGACAATCTCAGAAAAGTGAGCAGGTAAGGAAAACAAATTAAAAGCAAATGGAATAGCCTTTCTACTGTCAATTTTACTGATCAGAGTCAGCACTCATGGACTTAAAATTCACCTGCAAGGAATTTCCCATCAGGGTAATTGCCACACCATCATTCCATAATCTGAGGGAAATAATCTGTCTACACTACAGTCCGTCATTACTAGTAATAAGTATCTGTGTGAGAAATGAATAATTATTGTCCAAAACAATGAGGCAAAGTGTGGGCACAGAGGAAGGAGTTGCATCTGAGTTAAATTAAAAGAAAGCAAAACTTTAACACTCATGTTGATCCAAAGAACTTGAAACAAACAAAAAAACTCCATTTTGTGTATTCCAGCCAGTAAACAGAGAACCAAACTCAGGTGAGTGAAAGTAAAGCAGAGGGAGTGTGGGAGGCTGAGCCCAGATAAAGGAGTGTTTGCAATATAGCTGCAGGGTCCCTGCTTTATGACTTTTAATCTCAATTGCAGGCAGGGATAAAACCCTAACGTGTAATAAGCCAACACAGACAGATGTTCAGTAACACCACTGATTAAAGGGTACTCGTTTAGCTGAAAAGTTAATTCATGTTGATAGAGGAGAACTTCACTGCTTTATATTAACACCTTCCATAAATAATTTAATACTAAATTTAGTATTTTTTTTCTGGAGTAATTTCAGCAATTCAGAAAGCATTTTAATTTCAAATGCTATTTTCCTTGAATACGAAAGAGGAAATTAATAAGTGTACTTTGGTCTGTATTTTACAACAATTAAACAATTCTGATACATCTCTCTGAATTTTGTTTCTTGTTTTTTTTTTTAGGAAACACATACTATACAAAAACAGTAACATGCAAATACAGAGCAGCCCTATGTCTGGTGAAATCCACAGAATGATAAAATGCCCAGAATATCCAGCATTTTCTTTGCCTTTTGCTAAATACATGAATTCTGATGTGGAAATATGAAGTGGGATTTGGACCATAATTTTACCATAAATTAGAATCTGGAATTCATTCACATAATTATCAACTTTAAAGAGATATTTTAAATTGCAATTTTCAGCACTGCAAAAAAATAGTTATTGGTAACCAACAGATAGAAGCCCCAATAGATGAATAGTTTTTCATGAGTCAGATAAAAATAAAAATGCAATAAAGAAAAATATGTAAATTTATCATTTCAGGTACAGAGTTGTGCTAGTATTAAACTGAAAGTCAATATTCAGATAATTAATCTAATTTTGGTGAAAATATAAATATACAATTGTGGTTTTCAGTTAGAGTTGTATTTTTAATTGTTGTTACCTAATATTTTCCCCAATTAAAGTGATAACAGTCATTAAACAACATACTTATCAGTGAAGATACCTCTCTATTATGCAAATCTCAAAACCAATGGGAATTCAGAGAGAGAAGCAAAATAGTTTGGCCATTTACTTACCGGGCATCTGAATGGTAAGGATTCCTTACCCCATCTGCCTGACTCTCCTTTTTCTTCTCACACCCAGAAAAGGGGTGGGACATCATGCATTGAAATCAGGTGCGGATGACGCTGCACCACTTGGGTCTTTCTTTTGAACTACGGATTTATTCAGTTGCTGGAAGTTCTGCCAACCCCCAGACCTCAGCTGCCGGCCCTGTCCAGTGACTGCTTAAGAAAAAGACAACTGTCTTGCCCAATTCACACCCCCTTCTCAGGGCATCCCCACACCCAGTGACTGATGAAGAGAGGGGGTAAGGCCTGGCTCCCTCCCCAACTTAGATAATGTTGATGGTTCATCCACCTCTAATTGTTACAGAGGAATCAGCTGAGGTGTTTGGCGGACCTGCATTGCAGCCAAACTTCTCCCTTTGCCCAATTCCATTTCCGACCCTTCATTTCGACAGTTTTCCACCCCTAGGGATCAAATGTTGTGCATCTGATGTCAATGTGAATTGGCTTCCCAGGGAATCAAACTTGTGATATATGAAATTCCTGATAAATATAATGCATGTTTATATAATCCCAACATACCTTTAATAACATTTTATTCCATTTATCATGAGAAGCCCAAGACCCCCATAAAAATTCCCTTCATCATAGAGTTTGTTCATTCCTTACAATTTCTATATCATTCACCCATCATCAACTCCTCAAACCCTTCTCCTGAATCCTTTGCAACTCATGGACCACTGGCAGCAAAATTCTCTGTATTCTCAGATTGCTTTCTGAACAGTTCCTCAACTTCTATTTCTGACTAAAACTCTGCTTTTCCCCTAAAGCATTTTCCTCCAGTTTTCTTTCCAGTGGTATCTGTTTTCTCTGCAGTATCCGTTATGCCACAGATGAACTCCTTGCCAGTCTTTGCCATTTCTAAGTGATTTTCCATAGTCTCTATCCATACCCCAGATTCGAAACTTATGCTATTAGAATGAGATACAAGAATATAAAAGAATTTCAGAATTGCAATCATGCTGTGCATCTGTGTTTTAGAGCTGCTCCATTTTTCTCAGCAGTAAATTAACTCCTGGATGTTGGGTGGTGGTGATAAAAACAATATATATCTGAGGCCTTGGATGCTTTGCCAAATAACAGACACATGTGCAGAATTATAAATTATGCTATTTTGTTATGAAGCTTTACAAAAAAAAAAGATTCAACTCTGAATAGCACTCAAAATATATATTAGATATTTCTTACTGCACACCTATGTACACGCACATATGTAACCAACTATAAATTATTTAGAGTACAGAAGGCCTGACTATATATTTTCAGGATTCCTTTCATGTCACTTATAATTCCTGGTACAGCATTACAAAAACTGTTCTGAAAATATTCTTAATTTCCTGACCCCTCATTCATTCCTGGTGAAATCCCACTCGCTCTGAATTTGCACCCAGGCAGCTAAATAAGACTGCAGAAAAGCCATGCTGATTGGAAATTAAATTTTTGTCACCAAATACAGTGTTGTATGACAGACAATTGTATCTCATTCCCTTAGATTATTTGCGTTCTATATGAGATTTTACACCTCCTCACTCTCCAAACCTCCAACACTCTGCCACATTTCAGCTTACTGATGTAATATCCACATCTCCTCACCCTCATACTTACAAACAAATTTGCTTTTCTTACCCATATATTCTACCTTCTCCCCTATGTCCATTGAATTCCCCCCACCCCTTATGCAAAGTCCCTCCTCCAGAAGTTGTAAATTTCACCTATATTTTCAAGTGTTGCCTCTCTAGGGAATCATTCCATTTATCATACAACACGGTAATGTCATACGATACTGTAAAATTCTCTTGACCCCATATGCCCCTCTAGTTATCCCCCCACCTCTCTGCTCCTTTTCAGAGCAAAAACATTTAAAATTTACTATAATTGCTCTTGCTACTCCCATTCCTCAAACTCTTTTGTGAAACCACAAATGTGATCATTTGTTCTATAATGTTTTACCAGGCCTCAAGAACACCAACATTATTGCCATAATTCATAATGAAAATACAATTTTAGAGCCAAACGTTGTCACTTGCCTGAATTTTCTTTCCTGGTGACTCTCATCTCCTAATGTGCATACTCTGTGGTGTCCAGGACTCAGACCTCTTCTCTCATCTATCTATGCTCTGTCAGGCTCACAGATTTAAACACAGTAAGTCGTCACTTAATGTCATCGATAGGTTCTTGGAAACTGCGACTTCAAGAAATACAACATATAAGGAAACCGATTTTATCACAGACTGATGTAAACAAGAGTTAGATTCCTACAGTGTATTTCTGGTCACAACAACATCACCAAACTTCCAAATAAAGACTCAAAACACTTCTAATATTAAACATTAAAAAAATGTAAGCTATATACACATTTAAGAAAGATGTATAAAATCAGGGAAGACAAGTATTTTCTCCAGGCTTCTGCTCAAGTATTTTTCTGAACATCCTTCAAACATTCCACCTCCCTACTCCTGGTGATCTCACCCTCCTTGCACAACTCTATTTTTCTCAATAGCACATGCAGCCTGACATATATAAAATTGGTTTATTTAATTGTTCTCTTCTTCTGATATATAAACTCTGGGAAGGCAGATGTTGTTGTTAAAAGTGTTTTGTTGTTGTTGTTGCTGTTGTTTTTTTTTGTTATTGTTGTTGTTGTTTTATTCCCTTTCACTTCCCTGTACCTAAAGCAGAGCCGATTCATAGTAACCACTCAATGATTATCACTGAAAAAGAGACATACGTTCATTTTTATTCTACTTGAATAGAATGTTTTTTAGAGAAATTTCTTCTAATTATATCATTCTGAAATATGATTGTAGTCAATGAAGGTGTAGAATTGCATCCATTGATGTTTCCAACTGAAATTATTATTCTAGTTTTTGTTTACACTTCATATCACTATATTCTGTCTCTCACAAATAGCAAGCATATCTTCATTAACTTGTGGACAAAAGTTAATGTTGGACATCAAGTTGAAAACTTCTGTGGATCACATTCACCGCTAATACCTGAAGACTTATTTAAGCTTTAACCAATTTACACCAAGCTTACTCAAGTAATTTTGTATCAGTTGCAACCCAGGAGGTTCACTGGCACTGCTGCAGGGGTTAAATTCCAAACTTAATGAACAAGCACCTACAATATCACAGGTATGATGTTTGTGACTTTAAAATTTTGCATCTCGTAATCCCTGTGATACTCCTGCAAAACTCAATATTCATTCCACTTACAGAGGAAGATGATGGTGCTTTGTAAACGTATGCCATCTTCCATATCAAAGTACAACTCTCTTAATTGGAAATCTTTATCTTTCGATAATACCTCATTTAATTATGTAACTTTATGTGTTAAAAACTCTAGTCTCTAAAATTTAACTATCAGGATCCCTATCAAGTCAACGCTACTAATGTGGACACCAAACCATTTATTTACACAAATACATTTATTTTACAACTACAGATCACATTGCAATGGTAATATTAAACTGAATTGTTAATCTATTCTTTCCTCAATGAACTATTCTCTATCATGCAGACTTAAAACTCATAAAACTTCAACATTATTTCTCGTATGAAATCACTTTAGTTATACGGTTTTCTGTACTTTAATGAAGAAATTTGCAGATCAACCTTTCATTTGAATAAGAGCATTACACAGTTAGGGTACTTACACTCTGTAGTGATTTCCAAATTCTATTTACTATTTAGGGTAGTTTATAAAATTCTCATACATTCTTATTTTATTTCCACCATTTTAGATCAAAGCCTTAGTCAGAATTATTTTTCCCTCAGGGTTCTTGGTTATTCTAGGTCTAACAAATTAAACATGTGATTTATTTTTCTTTTTTTTCTTCTTCAAAAATCCTACCTCTCCACTTACCCTTTTAAAATAATTTTGCTATGTTAATGGGTGTTGGTAAAACTTCCAATGTGGTGGCAGCTACAGATTTCATTAACACACTGTTTTCTCTGTCTTCCACATCATTAATTAAATTGTTAAATAAGATCTGCCCTCATGCTGAGCCCTGTGGCATTCCATTAAATATGGTGATATTCTGTTTGTTATACTTCATTCAGTTTTATATCCACAGACTCTGCTTTTAATCAAATTAATTTATTGTATCCGGTATTTTTAAGTAGATATATTCTAATTCCTCGACATTATTGGCTTCCCTCCAATGATTCTGTGATAAAAGCAACCAAGAATTCTTTTAAAATTGTGGATTTTAAAATTATGACTACTTTAAAAACAAAATCTTAGATATTTTTTTCTTACTAACTTTGTCTTTAATAATAAGTAAAAAAAAAAGTATTTTACTCAACTATGTCTTTTCTGAAACTCCCTTTCCTTTTGAAATGCAGCTTTCTAATTCTATATCCTTTTCCAAAAATAAATTAGCATATTTTTTCAACGATAATTCCCTTCATACTGTACTGTTCATGATATTCTGATTCATTGAAGAAATGTCCTCATGGACATTTGTGTTGAATTTATTGCTGTTTTCCACAATTATTCTTTATTTTTAAAATCAAATATTTGCCTATTTACCAGCAAACATTACTTTCATTATTGATCCTAACTAATTTACTATATTTATTTAAATAAATATTAATGTAGATTTAACCATTTTGGCCAAGACTTAGTTGAATTTTTCTCTGATCTTAATCTATGTAGAGAGACTATTTATTTGGAGATTTACTTTATAATTGTGCAATAATACAGCACTTTATTTCAGAAATTTTAGAGCCATTTGTACATATTCAATCTTGATAATAGAATGTCTTCATTTGTAAAAGAGTTTAGATAAATTTGTCCTCAATATTATTATGAAAAATGCATTTCTTTCATTTGATACCATAGTCATACAGTCATTTATTATTAAATTAAAAATAAGAAATGAGTTAATTCATAACAAATCTTGTAAATTTTGGTCATGATTATATCTTTTTTTTTAAAGATGTATCGACTACAAAATCGCATATTCTTACAGTTCATCATGTGCTTATACATAATCTGCTGTTTCAAAAAGTGTTCCAGGTACTGAGGATTCTATATGAATGAGACACAAGTTGACCATTGACAGCACACAACAGTGTCATTGACTTGTCAGAGAAAAATATGAACCAGAGAAGAATATGACATAACCTTGGATCTTATAGAGCATACCCAAAGGAAAATCAAGGGAATTTGACCAGCAAAAACTTGCAGAGGCTCAGAAGTCCAAGGCGTAAGAGAAGATGGAGTAGGAAACAAGAAAATTAGTATTCATATCAGTTAGGCTTATAAGTTTCTTCCACTTCAACCTTCAAACTTTAATTTCACCAGTCCCCTCTCAAGCATAGACATATATTTTCTGGAACACTCCAGTTTAATTTTTCTAGCGGAAGCAAAACATGGGTGTGGTACATAGAACTGAAAATGTGGTGGTGGTGGAGGGGGAATCCACCTTACGAAATGGGAAGACAAACTTCCTCTTCTTGCTTGCTTTTAAAATGCCGGCACTCAAACCAACAGTTGCAGGATTTGGGACATTTATTCAAGGGAAATACTGAGCTCTTTAAAAAAAAGACCTCTAAACACTGATATATGTGGATTATACTTCTGATATAAGCTCCTCACTGGTCGTCATTTATATATTGGTAGAATAGCCCAACAGTTGACAATCCCTAAACAGAGAATTTCAAGTAAATAGAAATGAAAGGCCAATAGGGGACATATGAGAGAATTTTCCAATAGTAAAGAAAGACTAAAATAAACTATAGAAAAGCAGAATTCTGATAAAACAAAAATAGAAGAAAGTAAGAGAAAGGATTGCTAGAAACTGTGTTTTGTATTTTAGAACTGTAACACAAAATGTTCATTTACAACAAAGAGATATTAAAATATAGAAAAAGAAGGCCTCTTAAAATAGATAAATAAAATAAGAATGGTTATCATATCAAATTTGATGGATAAAAACAAGAATTTCCTCAAATTTAAAGCAAAAAGGGAAAAAGGTGAAAAATGAGAGAAACAATTAGATAGTAAGAAATCATTTCTAAGAATTAAATAATAATGATAGAGGAAAAAAAGAGCATAAAAAAAGCCAGAGGATATTATTCTATTTAAACAAACAATGAAACTTTCCATAACAGCAGGATGAGTCTGCTAGTTGAAAGGATCAAGAGAGTAGCAATCTCAATATAATAATAATAATAATAATAATAATAATAATAATACCAAGGTATAAGTATAAAATCTCTAAAATGAGGAATTTATCAAATATCTCAATGCTTTTAGAGAGAAATAATTCAAACTGAGTTACATACGCGTTATTGAAAATCAGTCTTACTTGAGTTTACCAAACACAATGTTGAATGGCAGTAAAAAAAAAATAATAATAATAATTTAGAATACAATGTTGACTGAAAACCTTTTCTACATAAAATTATTAATTCAATTATTAGTTTTGTAGGACTCCATAATGCCACTACTTTTATGATTTAAAACAACAGAAATATATTATTTCACAGTTGTGGAGGTCAGAAGCCCAAAATCAGGATTTGGGGAACCTGCTTCATCTTCCAGCTGTATGGGAGAATCCTACTTTGAATCTTCTATTTTCTGGTGGCTCCAGGTGTTCCTGCTTTGGGACTGCGTGTCTCCAGTCTCTGCTTCCATCTTCACACGGCTTCTCCCCTCTAGAGGTAAGCCTCCAATTTCCCAGTGCCTGTCTCTTACAAGGATTCTTGTCATTGGATTCAGGAGGACTTTTTAATCCAGAATAATCATACCTCAAGATTTTTAATTACATCTGCAAAGATCTTTTTTCCAAAATAGGTGACTTTCATAGGTGATGGGAGTGAAGACACAATCATACCTTTCTGAGGTCATCATTCAACCCGGTACATCCATCAAACTATAAGCCAGGCACATGTGTAATATAAAGATGTGTTATACAAGCAAGTACCAGAAAATTGACCTCCCTTGAATGCTTTCTTGGAATCTAACAGAGACTGTGCTGCACTTAACAGTGAATTAGCCAGAAAAAGTACTACAAGCTACCTAGTGCCAAGAATTCCAGCAGAAGACAGACAGTGTGAACAGAAATTCCCAAAATGAAAGGATGGTCTCATGACATCAGAAGTGCCTTGGGCCACGGAGTCCAAACTGAAGCAGGATATAATCAGGTTCCAAGAGGGAAGATGCCAGGGGGGAAAAAAAAGTGGAATTTATATAATTGAGCATTTTAAAAATATTGGTAGGCATTTGGCAATTATGGTGAAATAGCTAAATGACAATACAGATTTCATCAATAAAACAAAGGGAATACTTGCAGGGGAAGTACTAACAACTCCAGAAAAAGATAAAAAAAAAATAAAGAAATATGTAATAAAGAAAACGATGTATGCCATCTTTTTTCTCAGAAGAAATCATAATTAGATAAAAAAGATAAACATTGAGCACTGATTTAACTAACAATGTGATTAAAACTACATTAAAATAATGAAAAAAGGGACCTCTTTTCAGAGAACTACAGGCACAAAAGAGGTGACACCTATTTGGTGCTACAGGAAGCCAGTAGACAATGTTAAAGCTGGTAAAACACAAAACAGCAGTATCTCATGTCACATAGAGGTGAGAAAACGAGGGAGGGAGAGTGGGGACAAAAGTAGAAGGTTAAGTCCATACCCTTTTTCATCAGTACTCATGATATTCAATGTGATTTTTAAACTATATGCATACAAAATTTTAATTATCATTAAAAGATAATAAAGTTATTGGACTGATTGACCTTGTCTGACATCTAGTTAATACTGTCACTTAGAATTGAGATTATTTGTATTTTATAAGTTATATAATTTGATCTTTTACACCAACTTGAGCAAGAGCAGGTATCATTAACTTTATTGCTGAAGGTATTTGAGAAATAGGTGGCATTTCAAAACCATATACTTAATCAATGGCAATGTGACATTTCGTTCTGGGTCTACTATTATCTACTATTGCTTATTTTCCAATGTAATACCCTCCATTCAACATAGAACAATTTATTTTCTCTCATTTATACTTTCACTTTCTGTTAAATAAAACACTACAGCAATGTGTATGTGTGGGGGGGGGTGGGGGGAGAGGTCCTAAAATTCCTAGAAATTATATAGAACTTTTCTGAATTTTTCTCCATGATTCCTTATCATTACTTTCCCATTAATCTCATTAAATTTGCTATAACATAGTTGTTTCTTCCCAAATCCTCAGAATCACACGGACTACCATATGTGATTGGGCAACCTCGCCCAAATTACACTCATAAAGTAGAGCTTAGGTTTTCAGATCCTAAATTTATCATCTGAAAATGATTGCCTGAGGATGTTTACACTAAGTATTGTGTCATCAACGTTCAGCAGCACTGACAAAGCATAAAAGAGGAGAGAAACCACAGACAAACAAGAATGAATGAAAAAAGGGTTTGTGAACCACTAACCACTAACCACTAACCACTAAGCACCACTAATGCTTCAAGGACCATAGATGCAAAAGCTTCTTTCTTTTGAGTGGAACTCTCCATTCTCAAATCCATCCTGAGACAAGTAAACTATATGCCTGTTTTGTCTGCTCTGCATAATAAACATTGCTGAGCACAACACCATACATATTATTTATGTATTTATTTATTTATTTATTTATTTATTATTTATTTATTCATTTATCTTGTGTTTTTTTGTTTGTTTGTTTTTTTTTGAATGTTCTACTTTGAAATATGACTTAGGACAACATTTACATTCCCCTCTTGAATGATCCTTCAGCATCAATAGTAATCAAAATTGTAATTATCACTCATGACTCCTTGTTACTAATTTCATTGTTCATTCCTCTCCTCAAAGACACTGATCATTTCATTATGAGATGAAATAATCCATGATTTATTATTAATCAATATTCTATCTGATATCTAGTCTCCATTAGTGAAAAAAATGGAGAACGAATAATTATTTAAGTATGTTATATAATTTGTTCAAAGTCATCAACTATAAAGAAAAATTTGATATTGGAATGAAGATGTGAAATATACAGGGAATAATGTTTATGAGTGGATAAAATCTTGATTCTCTGTTGTGATCATAAGACCAGAGAAAATGCAGGTGGATTTCTTGAATTTAATAAATTATACTTAATCATACATAGCATGTATAAATAATATCCTGTACATTGTCCAAGTACATTCCTTATTTCACATATTAAATTAGATGTGCGGTAATTATAAGCTACATATTAAAAGACTAAAAAGTAATAGCATCTTTGTTGTTACAATCTTATAGTGATAAGATATTTGTCTAGGTTTAAGAAAACTTTAAGCCTAGAGACAGCATCTCATTTAAACATAATGAATTTGAAATTAGCAAATCCTGATATTTAGAGAGGTTCCTGTTTTATTTGACCTGCATATTTTGGAAGTTGCATTTGTTATCTATTGCTGAATAACGAATTACCCCAAATTTGCCCTTTAAACAATAAACTTTCATTATGTCACAGACTCTGGGGATGAACGATCTAGGGGTAGCTAGCTGGGTGATTCTGTAGCAGGGTTTCTCATAAGTATATAATCAAGCCGTGGAGTCACCAATGGAGTTATTTTAAGTCTCAAGTGAGGGAGGATCTTTCTCCAAGTCCATTCACATGGTAGTTGGCAAGCTGCAGGGCATCTATTAATACAGCTAAACTCAGTTCCATAATATACAGGGTTCTCTAGTATCTGTAGTTTCAGGCATCCACTGGAGGTCTTGGAACGTATCTTTTGAAGATAAGGGAGGACAACTGAATGGCAGCCTATCTGTGTCCACTCACAGGTTACACAAAGCCAACTTAGAGATCTTTGCTTTATTATCAATAATTGTAACTATGCCACGTTGCTAAAGCTAAGCCATCATTACGGAATGGTAAAAACCCCTTCTGATCTGGAGATCTGGGTGTTAGGAAGGGCTAAAAAGTTATTGAAGTTAAACCTCTTGGGATACAATGAAAAACTCGGCAAGTGTTTTCCCTCATTGTTCTTCACAAGTATGATGTGTTTTACAGCATTTTCTTACATTATAAACATTTTACGTACACATGCAAAAGATGTTACTTCCTCGTTTTTTCAATAGAGAATGGGTTTCTCAAAGATTAAGCAACAATATTGTGCCAACATGTCACCAGGATTGTCATGGATAAGTACTTGGAAGAGAAGTAGAGATTCTGTTTCTATTTTCCCTACATCCTCAAATTTGCTGATTTATTTATGTTTATTCTAACATCCTCTCCTTCAGGAAGTTATCACAAAGAGTGATTCTGAGACTAAATGGGATATTGACTGAACAATGCAGTAACTGCAAGTATTGCTACAGAGCCAAGTAGGAAATAAAAAAAACAACCAACTAATTCTCTTGTTTGGGTAATGAAACCTTCTCATTGTTTTCGTAATTACCCTAGCCCTTTAAGATCCTCACATCTAGAATTGTTGAAAAAATTAAGATAATAAATAAATAAGTGGAAGTGAACTAAAAACTAGTAAGTACCAAATGAAGTAGATAAAAATAAAAGGCTTTTTTTTTAATTACAGAAAATCAATTTAGCAACTATAGAAAAAGACAAAAGCGCACACATGTCTATTAGTAGAATTTAAAGACTTCCTAGCAAGATTATTCACCATCAGTATTAACAGAATTAATAGGTTTTGCGGGATGAAATTCCTAATGTTCAAAGTTAGTGGGGAACCACTACTCAGATCCTGACTGCTCAATAAGACAGATTCATGTAGGAAAGACTACACGAAGTCTGACAATTAAGTTCAGAAACTGGTTGCAACGACGTTGCTAACCTTTTCTGGTATCAGAGGGATTATTCATTATGAATTTGTACCAAGTGGACAAATGGTTAACCAAGTTTACTATTTGGAAGCGTTGAAAGGGCTGCATGAAAAAGTTAGTCGAAAACGACCTGAACTTTTTGCCAACAATTCATGGCTCTTGCATTATGATAATGCACCAGCTCACACAGCATTGTCTGTGAGGGATTTTTTAGCCAGTAAACAAATAACTGTATTGGAATATCCTCCCTACTCACTGGATCTGGCTCCCAGTGAGTTCTTTTTTTACCTGAATATAAAGGAAAAGGAAGACATTTTGATGACAGCTCTGATGGCCAGTCCAGAAAAAAAGTTCCAAAATTGCTCTGAATGGTGGACTAGGCACTGGCATCAGTGCATAGCTGACCAAGGTGAGTACTTTGAAGGTGACTGTACTGACATTCAGCAATGAGGTATGTAGCACTTTTTCTAAGATGAGTTCATGAACTTAATTTTCAGACCTCATAATGCCATCATTATATTTCTAAAGATTCTTCTTACCTTTTGCAAGTCTTAATAAAAATTAATCAAAATAGCTATCTCTTATTCTTTTCATTTACTATTAATTATTATATGTTTCATTTGGCTGAATCTGGGCCCCAAAACCACTCTTGAAAACTGTATTCCAGTATGTCCTCGCTATTCCTGTAGGTACGTGTGATACACTTTGAAAGTCCTATGCTCATTTCACTTTTCCTGTTTCTCACGATATTTTTCTCCTAGAAATAGACTCAGAACTCTGCATACCATGCTATCTGTTACTCAACTTTTATTTGTATAGAAATTCCTTTTCAGATGCTTCCTAAGACCTATATGTCTGAGTATCTCTTGTCTTTTGATGGGAAATAACACAGCAAACATTTTTAAGTGGTACTGGTACTCAACAAAAATGATTGTGTTTAAATGATGTCATGATACATAAAAACATTTTCTTTCTTGACAGGATTCAAAGCCCCAGTTCAAAATAGAATGCTTCCATACATTATAATTGGTTTTCAATCTTAACACTTGGCATGTATTCCCAAGTACTTACCGATTTACACATTGTCTTAAACTGTTTGATTAATTGAATAATTAAATAGCAATATAATGTAAAATGTCTAGCAAAGTATCTGGTATGTAGGAGTTACTCAGTAAATGTTAGTTTTCTCTGTCTCCCTTTTACCTAATCTAGATGATTGTATGTTGTTTATGCCTATCAGATTCTAATAACAGATCTCTATAAAATTATGTATATATAATTTCATTATACATGTAACATGATATCTGTAAGCTGCATAATTATTTTTTGTGCATAAACATGGTTATCACCATCATTATTTTTTAAATGCATAAGCAAAGTCTATCTAAATACTTTCAATGTATCAAAAACTCTCATTTACCTTTTCTAGAAGAAACAAATTAAAGAGAGATTAAATTACTTTCTAAAAGTCTTAAAAAGTATGAGAATTATTAGTATTTTTAAGTACAAATGAGTGTTCTTTCATACTGGCCAATGCCAATGAAGTCAAATTTAAGATGAAATGATGATTTTATATATTTCATTCTTTCAGTAACATATTTAACATATAAACATCCACATTTTTTTGTTACACTCTCTATCTGAGAAAATGTCTTCTCTCTCTTCTTGTCAATTACTGTAGCTTCTGAAATGCAGTCTTGCATATAGGAAAGAATATCGAGCAGGACATATAAAAGCCATAGCTTTGGGATATGCTCCCTCTCAACTAGATAAATGATTTTCTAAATATATTTTAAATATTCTGAATCTAGGTGTCCTCCTCTTTCCAACAAATATATTTTATATGACTTCTGAAGGCCATTATTGAACCCCACATATATCCTAGTTCACTGATTTGAGATTAATATGCAATACGAAAAATCTGTACATGTTGTTATGGATGTTAACTAGACTTATTGTGATCATTTCACATTATATACAAATATCAAATCATTATGTTATATACAATATAATGCTATAAAATATGAAATGTGATATGAGAAATAGATATAACATCAAATTCATTCTGAATTTTAATTTTAACTTAAAAAGCCTTATAAAACATGTATTTGCTTCTGTTTCATCTCCTTTTTTGTTTTTATTCTGTGACTCATGGACAACTTTCACTCAATTTCTACTGTGGACCCATAGCTTAACTTAAGGCCAAGAACACTTACTGAAATTGTACAACTTTACCGATTTCTTTAATCATTAGCTCTGTTTCCAGAAAACTATTATATTGATTAGCCCTCCTGTCCGTAATATAAAGACAATCACATTAGCTGTGGGAGGTATGAGTTACACTATCTATGGTATAATCTAGAAAGATTCTGTTAGTAGGAAATTTAGGGAACTTGTTTCCTTGACAACAGGTAATTCCTGGCTACTCAGCATGTGTTTGTTTCTGCAGGATCCCACATAATTCCTCAGATGCTTGTTAAACTTGTATTTCTGAATTACTTGTTCTTACATGAAACTAAATATACTTGCCTGTACTGTAATACAGTCTGTGCTGTAAACAGCTACATTTTCACATGCTTGCCACCTTGATTTTTCTCATATTTCTAATTATCTGCTCTAAGTAGAGGCAGAGTGATTTCTGAGAAGACACATTTGAAATACTTCACATGGCTGGTCATTTTTCAGAAGAGTGCGTATATGTGCATAAATGGGGTGTGCACTTGTGTGTATGTGTGTGTTGCATGGTTATGAATTTCAGCAACTGATAGAAAAAGAGATTTATATATAATTAGTTAATTAAATTGCATTAAGTAAACATTAGAGCAAGACTGAATTGTTAATGAACTTAATTGAGGATATTATTGCAGACTTGCAGTTGTTAATTCTCCTTGCAACTTAAATGCTAGTTTGAGCAAGGATCTGAGAAAGAAAAGACTAGCTATATCAATCTAGTATCACTAGATTTGTAAGATTCTGTAACCTCAGTTTAAGTGTCCAATCATAACGCATAATAATAATAATAATAATAATAATAATAAAAACAAAAACATGCAGATGAGCCCTCAGTAACAGATAAGTGAGAAAGTTTGGCACTCTGAAACATGTAGCTTCATTTATGTCATAGGATTTTCTCCCTACTTTGTAGCATATATTTCTGAAAACCCTTGCTACAAAATAATCATTGAGTCCCAAGATGATACAGATATTGAAATGATCAGAAAGGGAGTAACTAAGCTGAGGAAGGTAGGAAGGGAAGGGGAAAGGTGTAAATGGATGAAAAGATAACCCAACAGAGAAAATTCTACAGAATACAACAGAAAGAGGAATTTAAAAATTGCTAGCTGTCCTTAAAATGCTTTGTCCAAATTCCTATGAGCTTCATTAATTAACATAAATGTAATAGATTGAACTGCATTTTAAAAATATCAATACTATGATAAATGTATTGTATATATTAATCAAGTTTTGAATAAATGTGTATTAAAGATTTTATTGAAAACTTTCAATGAAGTTGTGGATATTTACTCAATTCATCATTAATCATATTTAGTGATATACTAGATATTTGGTAATTTTGCACAAATAGCTAGAAAACTTTGGTACAAAAATGATGCAATTTAATACTTTTTTCTATTATTTCTTTTACAATATATTTTAAAACAGAAATTTTCTTTCAGAAAGTAGTCTCAACTACATTCTAAATAAGATTAAGCCTATGCATTTTCAAAATAGTTTTCAAACTTAGTATTATTATTTTATTGGTTAGTATTACTGAAAGTAAAGGCATCTGCAACCATACCAGTTTTTGAAAGTAGAGATGTATATTGTAACCCAAAACTTGTCATTAAGTTATCAGATTGTCTCAGAAAATCTTTTTCCTATTTTCTGAGTTGGTTTCCTTGTCTTTTAATCCTGGATAATGTTATCATTTCTAACTTCACCGATTTAACATGATTATTATGATGAGGAAATACTATAATGCCTATAAAATTGTTTGGGAAGCACTATATAAATGATCTTAGAGTATGCATTGACTTTCAAGTCCTAAAAGAAAAACATTTTATGTCATGTTTCATACCAGTTGTCATCTTAAATGTTACAAAAAGAAGGAAGAGGAATGCCTTACTTACCATCTCAGCAAATATTGAACTGCTACAATTGCTCCCTAGATACATGGAAAAAAACCCAGTATATACTTCAGCACACACAGTACAAGATTCCCAGGAGATTCACTGTTTCAGGACGCTAGGTAAAACAAAAAAGCAGGAAAATCCAAGACATAAGTAACATCTCAAGAAGTTGTAAAAATAAACTAGCAGAAACCTTAGCAGGTTAACTTGAAAGACCACCGTGAAACCTAGCGATTCAAAGGAAAAGTGAAAAACAAGTTGGAACAAATCGACTGGAAATAAGCTCCAGATGAAATAATAATCAGTAAGCATACACAATATGCTGGAGAAATCTGTATTTCTATAAGTGCACTGGAGAAAACTGCCTTGGAGCTTCCAGTTTTAATATTTTTCTCACCCTGACTCCAAACTTTATTTTTCCTTTGACTGACTAGAAGTCTCACTTCATCAAAGAATCACAGCAAGATTTTATTTAAGAAAGCAGAGCAATAATAACCAACAAAATTTTGAATCTCTGTTCTCTGAGAAGTTTATCTCCTAATGTTGGAGAACATACCATCTGAACCTCTCAGGGGAAAAAGAAAAATGGAAAGAATAGATATACCTTTTGTAACTTTCCCAAATATTGTGGACTGATTATACATTACCGCTGTGTAGATAATCTGGCATTAAGATAAAGGACTCATCTGACAATATTATTTCACATGTTCTTCACAACTATTAAAAATGCAGTCAAACAAATAGAAGTTAAAGTTTATCAATTAAAGGTTGAATACACTATTAACACAATGACTGTTTTGAATATTTATCTTCCAATTCTTCAAATTTTGTCTCTCATCTTTCCTTATCTCTATGTTAACATTCTCAAGTATTCATATCTTAGAATTTTTCATATCTTCACATTAGTACCCAAAACTTTTTTTTAAATTGTAAGATATTTTATAGACTTGTATATTTCCACTGTTGCCTGAAAATGGAAATTATTTTCTGTTAAAATAGAAATTAAGAAAATATCTATTATTAAAAAAATTTAAATCCCTCATGTTTTTCATAATTATTAGCATTATCTAGATTAATACATCTCTCTGATGTTCTATGTGTTTTTACACAATATCATGTATTTAACAAGGAGAGTATGATGAATTACTGTCTACATTAGTCTTTGAAAATTTCCTCAGATAATCTCTCTCAAACATCCACTAAAATAACAATTAAGAAACAAAAGCCATACTCTCACATGCCTCTTATTTTACATTCTTCTAAAGATAAGTAGCAGAAAAGCATAAAATGGTATGTGTGTAGTGTATGTACAGACAGGAACTGGAAAATAATTGTTATAACCTGAAAATTGTAGTCTTAAATTCTGGAAAGGAAACAAAAAGATTAATATGCTGGATGGAATATGTTCTAGGGGTTGTGGTTTTATCAATACCCCATTACTCAGCATGGCAGAGATATATGTCAGGGTAGAAAACAGACCTGTAATTGATTATACTAGTATTGCATGCACGTCACTAATGCAGAGAGGTGGACCCTGAGTTAGTGTCTTTCAAGATGTATCTGAAGGTGGTATTCTATTAACACACTAGCCTGTTAACACAATAATGGATAGCCAGGTATTTCCTCTGTTAAGAATCCCTGATTACAGATTGCTTTCTTCAAGATAAGAAAAGTGTAAAAGAGAAAAAATTTCTCAAAGCACAACACTGGGCTTTGAAAAGTTAAGGTTGAGGGAGGAAAATAAACAAAAAGTAATACAGCATAATGTAGTATAGTATAGCATAACACTATATAAGAATAATAAAAGTCAGAAAGCATATAATAGAGAAAATTATATGGAAATGTTATCATTTTGTCAGGATATAATGGATCTTTTTATCACATTAGAAGTTCCACATTTCAAAAGCATTGGCTCCTTCTACTAAATCTTCACTATTTACTAATAGACTTAGTCCTAGATTAAACATATGACATATTTCTTCATCTTTTAACACATGGTTTAATTTTTCTCTGTATAGATTTTCCAAAACTAAAAATGTAAAACTGCCAGCTACTTGTCATATTTGAAAATCAAGATTTATTTTATTTAATACAAAGTGTAAAAAGCTAAAATAAGAACTCAGTGTCAGTAAGTGAATCATATAGGTCAGGGAGAAGCTTATAGACCACCTATCTCATGTGTCAAGAGAGACCATCTTCCAGATTACAGGAAAAAAACAGATACCACAAAATGATGCATTTGGGGGTAACTATTATATAAGTTTGAAGTCTTCTGCAATATTTTTTTCCATATACTTTTAAATCTTTTACAGAAATGTAAAGCTGTCGCTCACATTTGTTCAACAA
Source organism: Rhinolophus hipposideros (assembly GCF_964194185.1). Taxonomy (NCBI): domain Eukaryota; kingdom Metazoa; phylum Chordata; class Mammalia; order Chiroptera; family Rhinolophidae; genus Rhinolophus; species Rhinolophus hipposideros. Next base: position 95,917,626 of record NC_138050.1, read on the forward strand.
TAATTGGACATCAGTCAGTCCTAATAGATGATGAAATTGACTATTCAATGGGCAGTACAGAGAGAAACTGCAGAAAATATTTCTCGTACTGGCTGTGAAATCTGAATTGCTTCATATGACAAAACAGATGTGACTGGGAGTTAAGATTTTACTTATCATCAACAAACAAGTTGAAGAGACATACAACACATCTGTTTAGCTGCCTAAACTACTGAGTAACTGGCACATTATATTCTCTGACTGAGAAATATAGGCTTTTATTGCATTCAATATACTCACTCGGCTATTTCTTTGGCTAACCAAGGAAAAGTAGGTTCATGTAAAAACTCTTTTCATGTACACGTCAGTGAGGTATACATTTGGTAAAATACGTCAGAACTTACTCTAGCAAAAAAACATTTAAAATTTTTAAAATTATAAGAAAATAAAAGAATTGAGAGGATGGGGATTTTCATAGCATAAATAAGAATTACAAGTGTTTTTGGTAACATTATTTATATTTTAAATCTCCAATAAAAAACAAATTTGTTTTAGTGTAAGGTCTAATCATCAATATGTAGACAAACAATAAGAAGCTCTCCTCATATCATGGAGATGGTAGAAATAAAATAAAATGATGATTGATAAAACGATAGAGGTGAATATTAGAAGACACAAAGTTCCCGATTATAGATATATACCCTTTCTGAAAATGAGGCTGAAGCAAAAGAGTATAGAATAATTCAACAGAGTACATTAGCACTGGTGAAAACAAACAAACAAACAAACAAACAAAAATATTTTCATTTATTAAGCATTGATATAAAATAGTATAGATGGCATAAACAAACACGTTATTTGTCCAACAAATTCATAAAAATTAGAGAAAAACAATAAGAAAAACCCCAACTTTTTTTCCTTTATAGGCCATAACGTAATTGTAAAGGTATAAAATTATGTTTCCTAGTGGAAAATTATTTGAGAGGTTTCTCATATGAGGACTAATTCTCACGTAAATTTCAAGTTAGTTTAATACAAACAATAATAAATCATTAGAAAATTAAAATATGCAAACTGGAGCAGTTTTGCAGCTTTACCAGAGATTTTTTGAACTCAGTTTTTCTCATAGATAATTATATAAGTGATTATTAATGCCCTATATCATTCCATGAAAAGTGGGTAACACTTTCTGATCATTTTTCTTGGAGTCACATGTTCATATTTCCTAATATTCATTATAACTTAAAATGTAATGCAAGGTAATTTTAAGTGTTTTATTTCCTATATCTTCAGCTACTACATCATACTGTGAAACTGCTACTACTAATACAGTTATCTTAACTGCAATAAAACATTCTGCATATCTAAATAACAGATTTATAGAACAAAAATAAATTTAAATTGATATGAATAACAGTACAGTGCTATACTAGACATATTAAAATGTTTTATTCTTTTAAGCAAATTACAATTTGAAGGAAGAAAATTAGACCCATAACACATATTGACAAACAAGATCAAAATGTATATGTAAGTTTTATCTTCTAAAATTTGATAGTCTGCTATAATTTCATGTTCTTAATACAAAGTTCAACAATGATAACATCTCTTGCACACTTTTATCTCTTCTGTTTTCCTCGTTAATAATTATCTTTTATTTTTCTTGCAAACATTTAAGTCGAGCACTACCTGTTTGTTTATTTTTGTTTTAATATAATTTACTCTGAGGAATAATACTTCAAAACAATAACACAGAGAAAAATAATTACTTACATTTAGACTCTGACCCTCAATTGAAAGTTCTATATTAATATTGAGTTTCATGAATATCTGGCATAAAGACAAATTTTCTTGACTCCTAAAAGTAAACTAAAGGGCTAAAAGCCTACATTTAATCAATCTTTCTTAAATATTTTATTTAGCTGATGTAAATAAACTTTACATTTTATTTTGCATTTAATTAAACAAATAAAATTTAAACAATTACGTTTTCCTCAGAGCTGTTTGAATGCTAGACTTATAAATGTGAACAAACGATAAAACAAACTCATGAACATAAAATAGCAGAATCACTATCTTTATGAAGATATTAATAACTGTGCATATATGAAAAGTCAGACAAGGAAGCTACCAAATTTTCACTGTACGCTTACCTGGTGGAAAGTTCACAAATATAACTGTCATTTATAATATATAATAGAAAATACTTAGAGACATCTTAAGAATTATAAAGAATGCTAAGTACCTAATTTATTGTCTAATTTTATATAAGTACCATGAACATATTTAAATAACATTATTTCTATTACTTTAAATAGTCCGTTGAGTTGACTAAGATCTGAAAATCAAATAAAAACAGGTTACATTTTCATAGATATAAGGAGGACTCTATGTGACCCATTTGAATCTGCTCCATCTCTCAATCACCATTTTGAGAAAAGTAACTTTAAAAAATGCATTTATTCCCTAAAATCAATGGAAGTTCTGAATATTTTATTTAAAAATCGAGCAGGGGATTTTTAGTGTTTTCATCCACCACTCAGTTAAAAGCTACTTCTGAGGCCTGTGATGATGTGATCTTTGTCATTCAGCCATGAGAAAGCAATAGAACCAGAGCCTGGGAGCATTTTTCTGTGCGTTCTGCAAAGGCTGTGTCCAAAGACAAATTGAAATTATTCAGTCTCTGTATGAATGCTCAAAGCTTCAGTTAAAATGTTATTTCGCGTTTTAGGCTTAAAACTGAGGTCAATTAATACCATTGGATGTTCAAAAGGACACTAATTTTCAGAATATAAAATATGTTTTTAAAACGGTGTGTTGCCAAAGACATGAAATGAAGTCAAAAGTTATCTTCTATAGATGTCAAGTATTGAAATCATTATTCATTTTAAATACACATATCTTTATTTTGAAAAGCGTTTTTTTTTTTTGATTCAGATAACTTCTTGCTCAAATATCACATCTGAATTTGTAGCATAATAGTTCCACCTAAACGACATCCATTAAAACAATATATTACTCAACCTTAAATTGAATAGAACTACAGTGTTACTCCTACCAGGAATAAGCAAACACTGAAGTATATCTACATGAAGCCCATTTTAATTTATGTAAAGACTGTGGTCACTGGAAAATGAAAGACCATGGTTTCAGTACAAGCTCCACTACTAACTATAGCTTCAACCCTGAGCAAGTAAGTCAAAGTTTACTAATATCCCTAAATAGAATAAATTAAAATAAATAAAATTATGTAATGGCTGTAATACTGGACTCCCCAAATACCATCACTAAATTCTGCTGATCAGACAAAACTAAATCTATTAGACCTACTGCAAAGAGGGTGAGCACCATTTTGACAGAACATTAGACATAGCTCAATTGAGCAAATTAGATGATGATCTCTATACAGTTTTTAGGGCCTGGACTTGGTACTTTTAAGAGGGATCTTACAATTTAGAAAACTAGTTGAAGTTGGCCAGAATGCACAACATAATAATTTTGGATTGGGGTCCAATATTATTATTGGTGTCCGATATTATTACTATTGGTATTCAATAGTATTTTTGATTGGTGTCCAATACGCATGGCAAGTGTACTGAGGTACATCTTAATGAAAAAGAGGTTAACATTCATAAACATGTTGTTTATTGGTTTGCAGTCTTATCATCTATAAGCACATAATGTATTACTGGAAGCAGGCAACTATTAATAAGTATTTTTTGGTTTCAGGATTTGTAACATAGGAACAGAGAGAATACCTGGTCTTTAATTAAGGAATGTTGATTTCAGATATTACTGTTTTTTAGGAGGATTAAATGAGGTCACATATACAAAGCAACTTAAAGAACTGGTTCATAATACATGCTTAATAAATATTACTTTCTTCCTCCTAATGCCCAACAGAGTGAAATACTTTTAAAAAAATGTTTAAAATCTTGGGTTTAAAGTGTGATTTTACTACCAACCATCTACTTGATATAAGAAAACTATGTTTATGTATACATACACATATGTACATGCATACATACATTTTTTTTTTCCAATTTGACTTCCTTACCTGAGAAGTGTGGATTACAATTCCCTAATATCTTAAGGCAAGTAAAATTTAGTTAGCACATTAACATATTTTTATATTGATAAAGAAAACCCAGTGTTATAATTTGTGAGAAAGGGAAGTCACCTTACAAGATGCTACATATAATTTCACTTTGATATGAGAAAATTATCTCAGTCCTCCGTTAGTTTTGCTCTTTCACAAGGAATACATAAAGGGCTCTTTCTTATAACTGAAGAGGCTGATATGTACCAAGACCATTTTGGCCATCCCCATACTGATGGCTAAATGTTGTAACTCTGACATTGGTTTGTTTCACTTATACTCTTCAAATTCTAGACCTCTGTGGCATTATCTTTTTAGATTATGACCCTCATTTTTTTGGTGGGTGCGGTGTAAGAAACATCATTTACCTGATCATTTTTGCAATGTTGCTCTCCTGGTCTGCCTGGCCTTCAAACTTGGAATATCAGCACTTCTTTTGAATATTATTCCTGGGTTTATGTTTTGTGCTACATAACGATTGACAAATCATGTGCTATTTTCTTATAGCATCTGCCAATCTGAGTAAAACGCTTAGCCGCTTTGTCGTTAATATCTGTCATTCTGCTTAGCTAGACTTCTGGTCCTGTTCTACACAGCCTCCCAATACTGCCACATTCAGAGTCCCCGCCCTTACCTAAACACCAAGGAGAATCCTCGTATAACAAAAACACGTTTGGAGATATATTTCACCAAGGAAAATGTTTGGCTGTGATTTAGGAAATTATATCAGCAAACACTTCACCACTAGATGAATCTTATAAAAAAGTATAAAATTGTGAATTCATTTTTCCAAATATTCCATACATGTACATTTTTCTATATTTGTCTTTCTGTTGTTTATCAAAGAATACAAAAATTGATTAGATTAGAAGAAATATAATGCATTAAAGACACACTGGCTTATTATTATTATTTTTTTTAATTTCTTTCATTGTTCAGGTTTCTCTTTATTCAAGCAACTCTGTTGAGCGATTACTGTCAGAGAAACTTTAATAGGTGTTTCAAGTATGATATTTGAAATACTTCCATTTGCTAGCTGTGTGAGTAACTTGAGCAAGTTATGTTTCTTCATGGTTTCTCAGTTTCCTCATTGGCAATAGTGAATTTATAATTATACATTTGTAGAATTGTAAAAGACTAAAGGAGTTAATATAAAGTGCTTAGGACAATACCTGGAATATAAAAAAATGCATAATTTGACGCTATAATTACTGGTGTTATTATGGTTAGGAGTCGAGGTCCTGGTTGAAAAACGATGTGTGGTTTTTCAGACCTGACCATGGGCAACTAGAAAGGCTCTGCCTGGCGGGTCTCGAGGGGAAAGCTGCGCTCCCCACACCAGTTACGGTGCACGGACACCCCGCTGCAGTCTCTGAATGGAGGGCTCCCTGCTTGGGCATGGTCTCCCCTAACTGCTAGCCCCCGTGCCTTCATGCCTACTTTGTTCACCTGAGGTCTCATGCAGAGGTCATGTGTAGCCGCCTCTGCCCACGTCCTTCTTGTTGGAGGAGGAAAAGGAATCCTTGAAGATACTTTCTGTACTCCTACTGAGTACCCAGTGCTTTTCCTCTCCTAGCCTTCCCCTCAAGTCCATAAAGCTGCCTGAACTTTTCGTTCAAGGTTCCCTCAACCGTGAGATGATCCCCACATCTGAGATAACCTTCCTGACCCCTGCATGTTCACCGTTCTTTGCAGGTAAAGGGAAGAGGGGGGAGGCGGGCGAGAGGGGGAGTGCTTTCTCGGGTTTCAGATTCCTGCTTATACCCCCACAGTGATTTAAAGCTCATTTCATTCCATTTTGGCTTGTTGCTTTAATCCTGCTACTCTGACACTTGGCAGCTCAGCTCTCTCTTCCAGTTGAGTTGAGCTCCTGACATATGGGTGATGGGTAATTTACTTTATTTAAATGTTAGCAATGCTATTCTTCTGAAAGGCATCAGTGTTGGATGCTACAAGATCCATTCCAAAACAAATGTCAGTGTAGTTCATTTAATTAGATTTTACCTGACTAGAGTAGATTTCAAATATCTGGGCATGAGGATTCTCAAAAATAGGAAATTTAGTGCAGCGTTACTAAATAGGTTATAATTATAAACAGAGTTGAGAATTTGTATTTTAAGTAGCATTTACAATCACAGTAGAAAATGTCTTTCACTAATTCTGCCACACATAAAGTAAATAAGCAGTACTTCATTTTTAAAAATAAATGCAACAATAAAATAAAATATTAGCCCCCAGTTATCAAAAACAATTTGATAGATATACGTATCTGGCAAAGTATTTTTAAATTACCTATCTAAAAGTAAACATGGTCATTAAGACTATGGTTTCTAGAATATAACTGTCAAGATTCAGATACTTCTGTTGCATTTACTCTGAGAATTCAGAAAAGTACTTAAAATTATTAATAGTTTTCTGCATATAAATCACATAGATAACAGTATGTCCTACTATTGTAATTATTGAATTAACCAATATATAAAGTGTTTATAATGTCTTCCACAACAAAGTAAATATTTCACAGGTATCAGTTTTTAGTTATTTTATAGTGATAAATGTTACCATTGTTGTTGTATAGTTATTCAATAAAATTTAAATGTATTATATAGAAGTACTTAGCAAATAATGTGGTAGTTGTTGTTTGTTAAATACCCAAATATCTATACATATTATGAGAAAATTAAAATAGTACCCATTTATTAGAGGAAGAAATCTTCAGACTGCTAGTCTGAAGATTAGAAAGATGGAATACTTTATCTGAGTGTCACAGTGAATAGGATTTATAGTTATACCCTGGGATTAAATGCATTCCAGGCTGAAAGAATCTTGAGAGTAGAAAGATAAGACTGATTTAAATTACCCAAGGGATGGGATGAGAGGTTGACCAAAAGTAATCTTTGGTCATATCAATTATAATGCTTCAAGGTATACTAAAAATTTTGTATTTTACTCTGTTATCACTGAAGGGAAACAAACTTTTTTTTTTCTTTTCCAGTGGGGAGTGTCATGATATTTTTTAAATTCTAAAATAATAACTATTGTATCAGATAAAGAATGAATTGAGGATAAGAGTTTGGAAGCAAGGAAGATAAAATTTTCCAAGTGCTAAGTGCTAAAAGTACGTATTAGAACAGTGGAATTCTGAATAGAGTGAAAGAAGAGGAAGCATAAAGGATATTTTAAATGAATACATAAAGGGCTGGGCATTTTTTTTGAATATGATACAGAAAGGAAGAAATGGGAGAATGAGTAAAACATAACTGAGGTTTCTCACCAGGCTTTCTAGGAAGATAATAGTGCCGCTAGGAGAAAGAGGAGAAAAATGAATATCTGTTAAATTCTTTATTTAGCCAGGACTTTTAATAATGCTTTTCAATTTTAGTGCATAGTGCTTAACTTTCACAAGAACCTTGGATATTTTTTTTAGAACGGTGTAAGCATTTCCTCCTAACATCAGCATAGATATCTGCAACTGGTTTGCTACACTCCCAATAGCTTGCATATTCTTATTAATACTATATAAACTTCTTGTTCAGAAATGCAGAGTTATTGACTAAATAACCAGAACATTTTGAGAAATGTCTGACTGCAAACCCTACTTGAAGACTGTTTTCCAAGAGCAGCTACCCTACCATTCCATAATCCATAGAATCATATAAAAACAACCACCACTTGTGGACAAACAGGCCTGATCGTGAAGCTAAACCCTACAAAGGAAAAGTTTCCGGTTACATGTCAAATTTTCCTCAGCATGCATTTGCAGCACAATTACATATAACAAAATCAACTGTACCGACACCGCAGTGGCACTTTAGAAGTGAATCCTAATGGTCACAATAAAAGCAACAGTGAACAGAGAAGCAGTTGTTTTCGCAAATGTCTTGTTCAGTAGACGTGGGTGATCTGTGCTAAGTCTGCAACTCTTTTTTGAACAAACACAATCACAAGTGTTCTCTCATAATGAAGACAAGATAATGAGTCACAATTACAACTTTGTTCTACAGTACAATGAGTTTGCCAACTGGCAGGACAATGAACAAAAAATACTATATAAGGTAATAAATGCAATATTTGTAAAACTTATTATTTACCAAATCTTTACATCAAAAATACAATGTAATTTTAGATTAAAAAAAGATTTTAAAAAAGTGCATATTCTTATTTTAAATTAGCTCTGTAAAATCATACACCACGGTAGAAACCTCATATTCTAAATTTGAATCTGAGGGTGGATGACAAAATAGTATCATGCCATTAATCATGTAGAGTCTTGTTGAATTTTACATGAGTTTCTAAGGTATCAATCTTCTAATTGATGAGTTGATACTTCTGCACTGCAGAACGATAGAGCTCGTATTCCCCCCTCTTTAACTCCTGTTTGTGCCTTTTTCCTCATGCATAATCTCCCTGAAATCAAATTCTCTAAAACTATGATAGGAATGAAGATATTTAAATATACGTGAGAAGGCCAAGTCCTAACCACTAGACCACCAGGGATTTAACCATACAACCCAGCAATCCCTCTCCTGGGTATCTACCCAAAATATCTGAAAACATTTATCCATAAAGATATATGAGCCCTTGTGTTCACTGCAGCATTATTCACAGTGGCCAAGATATGAAAACAACAAATGTGCCCGTCCATAGATCATTAGATAAAGAAGACGTGGCACACATATACAATGCAATATTACTCAGCTATAAGAAAACATAGAATACTATCACAGCAACAACATGGATGAGTCTTAAGATTATCACGCTAAGCAAAATAAGTCAGGCAGAAAAAGTCAAGAAGCATGTGATTTCATTTATATATGGGATATAAAACTAAAAGCAACACAGGAAGAAGAAAAACAAACAAGCAAAAAGTCACAGACACAGACAAAAGTTTAGTGGTTATCAGAGGGTAAGGGAGGAGGGGGCTGGTAGATGAGGGTTAAGGAGGTCGGATATGGTGACAGAAGGAGATTTGTCTTTGGGTGGCAAACACACAATGCAATATATAGATGATGTATTATTAAATTGTACACTTGAAACACATAGAATTTCATTAACCAATGTCACTTTAATAAATTTAATTTTTAAAAATGGCCAGAAATGTAAATAAATGAATATAATAAATAAGCAAACAAACAAATAAATGCATACATACATAAATAAATATTTAAATAAATAAATGCATGAACTCAGACCTGGAGATTTATATCCTTAGCCCCTGGTACTCAGGCCTTTGGGTTTTAAACAGGAACTATACCACCACCTTTTCTGAGTCTTCTCCTTGCTGAAGGCTAACCATGTGACTTCTCAGCCACCATCATTGTGTAAGCCAATCCTGCTTAATAAACTCTGGTTTTGTATGTATATTCTATTAGTTCTGTTTCTCTGAAGAACCAAACTAATACACAAACCCATCTCAGAAATAAAGTTGCCTGTGAAAATAATGTATTTTTAATTTAAACATTATATCAAATTCTGGTTGATAAATGCAAATACGATTAAGGCACATACATGGAAAACGTAATAATTCATTTTTCTCAAAGCAATTCAAATTGCAACTTTCTCTGTTTCAATAATATGAATTCCCTTTACTAATGTCCTTCTCTTTACATTTATTTCAACATAAAAACACAGCATGTAGTATATAATGCAAAGATTTAAGGACTAATTACAGTAGTATTCTGAAGGTTTTAGTAAAGCTATAAAATGTATTGTTTCACAAATTAAAATATAGCTTAAAAGATAAAACTCATTTTTACAAAGAACGTTGTAGTTCAAGAGATGAAATAAGCTATGCATTCAATTGATCATTCAAGTCAGGTAGTGCATGTATGTACTTAGTTTACTTTAACAGATTTATTGAACTATAATTTGTATAATATGCAACTCACCCTTTCAACGAATACAATTAAATGGCTTTTAAAATATTCAAATATATGTACAATCATCACACCAGTCAGCTTTAGCACATTTCATCAGCACAAAAACAAACTTCATTGAGTTTACCTGTCACCCCTCACCCACAGCCTCATTCTCACATGTAATATATTAAACTGGGCTATACCAAGTAAGATAACAAAATTGAAATAGATCAGTTAATTGCATAGAGATTTAAATAAACAATTCATTATTGCTATCTTAGTCTTGGTGCTTCCAAAGCTAAATATGGATTTGAATATGAATTCATTTTATTTTGGCTTTCCTGACCCTGCAATTTTTGGCCTCGGAAATTATATGCTCAAATTTGGATTTACTGATTTCTCTGTACTCTGCAGAAAATGCATTACTATTTTAAATGCAGTCTGTTTCATCTTCTTGATCTTGTTTTGGTTCTCATACTCACTCTCCTCCTCACTCTTTTTCCTCCCCCTGTCCCCTTCCACATCCTTCCTTCACTCCTTCCACAGAAATGTTTAATCCATAAAACTTCACACCCTAAAAATCTCAAGGACTCAAAAAATCTCAAGGACTGTTACATATTTTTCATCTATTAGTATCTGATTGTGTAAAGATAAATTTGAATAGAAATAAGCCATCCTAGGAAGAATCTCCTCTACGACATCTTTGTTAAATGAATATTCTACCTTTGTGTAAAAGCTTCCACACAGGAAAATTGTTTATGTTATAGGTAAATTCATAATATTCAGAAACAACTCTGGTGGTTCCTCATGCTGTGGTTGAAAAGTGTCTCATTAATTTGCAATGACTATTTCACATTCCAATCAGAAATACATACAATAAATATAAGCCCTTCTTTATGCTTTAACCATTTGTATATGACTATTATTTCACTTTTTAAGTTTCCTTTATAAAGTTAGACATATTCATTTCCTCCAGTCATTCCTACTGTAGTCTCTAGATCTCTTACTATCCCCCTAAACCTAACCTCTATGTCCTCAACTTTATCATATTTATTAAACTGATAGCCAAATTTTAAAATAGAGATATTAAGCAAATTATCTGATGATCTTGTGTGGTTTTCCCCTGAAATCAAAAATTCTCTTCATGAAGCATCTTTGGGGTTGGCACTTCTATTATCTATTGAATTTCTAATCAACTAAATTTCTTGGTGTCTTCTAAACTATCAATCCCACCATTCCCCATAATTTAAAATTTATTTTTATCCCAAAGCTGTTCATACACTGTTCTCTCTCTCTCTGTCTCTCTCTGTCTCTCTCTGTCTCTCTCTCTCTGTCTCTCTCTCTCTCTTTCACATTACAAAAAGAAGTTATTTATGTCTTTGTCCAATAATCTAATAAATCTGTACAACAGGTCAGGAAATGTGGCTCATTCTAGAGACAGACTTTAGATTAAAATCACTTATTTTTTTACCATTCTAGTATTAGGGATATTTCCATGAAAAATTATTCAGTGTAAATCATTCCTCATCCAAATGGGCACAGTGAATTAATGTGGCTGTACTGGAGAAGTCCAATAAACTTTATGAAACCAATATGATGTACATAATGTCACCAATCAATAAGAATATAAAATTAATTTTGTTTGAATGAGAACTACTTGCCACTATCTTTCCTAAATATTCAAAAGCCTATACACTTTTGAAAATATGCACATTTGCCTAAATCTAGTTTTCTCTTTCATCATCTGTTTTCTAGGGTGAAAATATTCTCTCACCTATTTTTACTTACCTCTCCTTTTTAATGAATATAACTTATAAATCAGCACCAACTTGTTCCCAACTGGTAATGGCATGATAAAAATGGTCTATTTTTTAACAGTGAAGCTAAGTAATTATAATTAAAACTTTGTACATAATAATTCAAAAGTCACAAGTGAAAATTTAAGTTTTACTCTTTGTTTAGGTACCTCAAATCCATCTCATTACCCTATTGATTCTTCTTTACTATTAACTAAGTATGTGTTTTTCACCTCTACTTTCTCCTTTATTTCTCTTTCAAAATTGTACTGCCACTATTGCCCTCCTTCTAATTTCTTGCTCATCCTGTTGTTCCTCCTTGTACTTACATTAACCATACAGAATGTACACATTTATTACTTAAATGCAGAAATGCAAATCATCAATCCAAGCTTTCCCTGTTTCCTCCACATATATTCTATTACATTGTATACCAGATGTCATTATTGGCATATTCTAAACTATAAAGAACAATATTGTCCTATACAATTGTTTAAAACTAAAAAAAAAAAAAAAATCTTAAGAACCATTACAATATAGATAACACACACATTATTCCTTCCAGAAGCACTTTAGAAATTTTCATTCTTCATCTCAGTTCATCTATGTCTTATTTACTATATTTGTTTTTCTTATAGTCCATGATTATTCTTAAACTCAACACTCAATTGCATCTAAAAATCTACAAATAAGATATTTTGTTTCACCTCCACTATGTTAAAGGGCAAAAGTTATATAATCACATGAATTAGTTAAATATGCTAGGTACTTTAACAAATGATAGTATATGGAAATTATAACAAATGTGGTAATAATGAGAGGCATATTACCATGATTAATCCCATAAATAATTTCAAAGGAATTAATAACTATTATGACATTTTTTTGAAGTTCCATTTTTACATAATATAAAGATGGAAATTATTAGGAATTTTACTACATTTTATGTCAAAATGTTATAATTAGCTAAAAATCAGTATTCTTTTCTTTTTTTAGTTCATCTTAGTATATTAATAATTTAAATCATTTTTTATTTATATGAATAAAAATGGAATACTTAATCTGTTAACATTCACAGTTAATGTAGGTGTAAATTAAAGAGCATTTTTTATTTTTCCTCTAATTTCTTTTGAGTTACATTGTGGTGTTCTACTTTCTTTGTAGATCTCATTTCCCTTAAATACCTCTGTGTAGTAATTTTGAAGAAAAGAAGGTTTAGAGACAAACTAAGGATATTCTTTCCTTTATTCATTCATGAATTCATTCAGCAAACATTTACTGAATTCATAATTCTCTGAGCCTATAACTAAGAAAGATACAAAATATTTTGAAAAAGTCTCTTCTTTCAGTGAGCTAACAATGTCTTTTGGTAAAAACAAACAAACAAACAAACAAACAAAAACATATCACTGCAAGAAATATTGTGTTATCTTTTCACATGGGTGACCCTACCTTCAAGTGTGCTGGCAATGGTCCTGATTTATTTCCATTTCCTACCGTTCATCTGATTAGCACCCCTTTCACCCTCACAAGTGTACTGTTTTGAGTGATCGATGACATATTCTCCCTAGGTAATCCGCACCCAATTCCAGAATCATGGAGGTTATACCTGGCAGGCAATCATATATATTATTAAACAAGTCGGTCAACAACTCAAGTTTCATGGCAGCTGTTCATGAGTGATTTTATTTGCCGAGAGGTCTCCCATCTCACAAACACATGACTAGGTAAACTGTTTTTTGTTTGTTTGTTTGTTTTGTTTTTTATATTATAGATTTTCACCTTAGATTCCAAGACAAGACAGTTTTTCCTTATAAGTACATTGGCCTCAGATGCTGAATAATTGTTTTGCCCCAAACAACTACTACATGGATAGTTAGTTACATCCTACTCCAAATACTTCCAGGTATGTGTTGGGAAAACTTTTCAGAACTGAGACGTTATTCACTCCAGGAGTATGTGTTCTTTTTCACTATTCAGAAATTCTTTATTTTATTTCCTTGGAATACGAATCCCTTTACTATTAGTGCTATTCTAGATTAAAAAAAAAAAAAAAAAAAAAAAAAAAAACTATGTAATAAAGTTTGTATACTGTTACTCAGGAATGTTACTTTACCATTATTATTATTATTATTATTATTATTATTATTATTATCATTATTATTCATTTGAAAATAGCTGAAATATAGCTGAACTACGTATATGCCCAACTATACCTTCTCTAATTGATGTCACCACACCAGGTATTTGGTTTCAAAATGCCACTCTCCAAAGCCTTCTTAAACTTTACATGAAAATCTTCTTTCCTTATCTCCACATCTAAGTATTTTAGTGTTTTGGATGATACTGTAAATGGGAGAGTTTTCTTTATTTCTTTTTCAGATGTTTCATTGTTACTGTACATAAATGCAACTGACTTCTATTTATTATTTTGTATCCTGAAACTTACCTGAAATCATATATGAGTTTCAACTTTTTAGGGTCACGTCTTTAGGATTTTTTAATATAAAATAATATCTGTGAATAACAACAGTTTTACTTCTTCCTTACCAACTTGGATGTCTTTTATTTCTTTGTCTCACCTAATTGCTCTCTCTACAACGTCTAGCACTATGTTGAATAAGAACAGTTAAAGTGGTCACCTTTGTCTTGTTCCTGATCTTAGAGGAAAAGTTTTTAAATTTTCATAATTGAGTATAATGTTAGCTGTAAATTTGCCAAATTTGGCCTTTATTACATTAAGGTATGTTCCCTCTATACCCATTGGTTGAGGGTTTTTGTCATGAAATAATGTTGCATTTTGTTAAATGCACTTCTGCATCTATTGAGATTATCATAGGATACTTATATTTCATTCTATTAATGTGTTATATCACATATTAATTTGTGCGTGTTGAAATATGCTTGCATCTCAGAGATAAATCCCACTTGATGGTAGTCCTTTTAGTATTTTGTTGAATTATGCCTGCTATTATTTTGTTTAACATTTGTCTATCTATATTCATCAGGGATATTGCTCTATAGTTTTCTTTTCTCATAGTATTCTTGCCTGGCTTTGATATCAGGGTAATACTGACCTTACAAACAGTTTGGAAATGTTCCCTCATGTGAATCTTTTGAAGCATTTCAGAAAGACTGGCATTAAATTGTCTTTAAATATTTTGGGGAAATTCACCACCGAAGCCATCTGGTTTACCTAGTTGAGTCTCACGTAATCAGAGGGTATAAGCTCTCTTATGGTCTGTAGCGTTGGACTATTTGCATTGTTTAATCTAATTAATGGCAATATTTTGTAATCTTGGGAAGGATAAGTAATTGCTAGAACTGGTGTTTCTTCTGTATAAATGAAGATATTATTTATCTGAAATATTTCTATAAAGAATAAAGATATGACATGGATAGCAAAATATTGATATATAATAAATACAGAATAAAAATTATTTGCTGTTATTTTTACCATTAATATATTTAAAATTACCATTTATTATCCATTTATTTATTTATACTCTTATCATTATCAAAATATTATCAAATGGGGTATTTGTTCAGACCCCAAAATTAAGAAAACAAAGCACTAGTACAGGTTCAAGCATTTGCTATCAGTGCTCAAATGTACTTGCTTTAAGATGGACTATATTTTTTAAATGTGTATAGCAGAAATCACAATATCTCTATGACAAGTTTGGAGTTGGTTTTTGAAGTGTCCAATTAGAAAACCCACATAAAGGCACAATATGAATGATACAGTAGTATACTAAGTGTTCTTTATTACAAAGACACAGCTTTTTGAAGATAAAAGTGGTAAATGTAAGGGAATCAAAATTCTCTCAGACTAGCCTTCATTGTAGGAGCTCATTTTTTTCTCAAGAAAGGTTATTTATTAATAGAGATGAAAACAATTGGTCCCTTTTAACTCAAAGGAAATGATCACACAAATAACATCAATTGAAGTGATGGTTTACGGACAAGTAGAATTAGATTGAATAGAATTTAAGTTGAAAATTATTTCACTGTAGTTAAAGCAGTGGTCAACTAGTGTTTTATCATTAGTTTTTTATTATTCTTTTATCTAGTCCCACAAAGAAAATGAATATCAATAAGGACATTATTTAGATAATAGTGTTCTGTCCAGTAAAATTACAAATAAATGAATAACCAAATGATTAGAATCTTGCACTTTATCAAACAGAGCATATATAATAGCCATAAGAATTACCTAATGAAGCTGGAACAGGGAACTATATTTGCATGATCACAGTAAAATCAAATTCTTCGGGAAAATTGCTTTTCATTTTAGTTATGTTACTGAATGTGAGCACAATCTAATAGCTAATTGCATTGAGACATTAAGAAATAAATGCAAGCATTAACAGAACCAGTGTCAAATAAAGATTAAACTAAATTGTGATGATAATTTCTAAACATGTTGTTGATCAAACAATCAATTTTTAGATTGAGACAAGAGTATTTAGAATGTTCACACTATGGAATTACATTTTAATGGGAAATGGCAATTAATAATCTTCAGTACCACTTCTAAAACAAAACTCTTAAAGTAAATCATGCTATTGTTAATAAAAATTAAAATAAAGCTCACAGTCATTCAAAGTAATTCAATATATTTTGTCTGTATCTTTGCCTAATAAACAAATGACTACAACACATACCATAAGATCTATAAGTTGGAGTCAATAGATGACTATATTACCAATATATAACGAGTCCAGTTACCCATCAACTGAGCAAAATTATACCCATGAGAGAAAGAAAAGGGAATAAACAAGTACCAAGATACTTACCTCCTATGTGACATAGAACACTTGGTGAATAATTGTTGACATTTATTTAACAAATTTCTACTGCTACAAAGCTTTCTAATACCTCTGTCATTCCTAAAATATTTCATTCCACTAAATTCTGTGTACAGATTCTTGCAACAAAAATATTTTACATAATTTTATAAGATTAATCTAAACTGAGTTCTTAGTTTACATACATCCAAATTATATAATACAGCCTAGGATTTATATCGACCTTATATCAGTTATTATTTTAAAAATAATGCAACTTACTTGCTAAGGAACAAAACTGAAAATCAGGTATGTTTTGCTTGTTTTGTTTTGTTTTGTTTCTATTTTGCTAACAGACCTGGACTTTGGTTCTAAGCAAGTATGTTTTGTTGCATCTCAGTATTCCAAAAGAATCAAAGAGACGTGGAAAAACGTTTGAATTTAAGTTATTCCTTATATACCTAACATGTTTATCCCTCACCTCAAGAGCTAAGCTTAGGTGGAACGATCTTAGAATACTCAATTAGAATCAAACATTACCACTGACAAATCACTTTGGAATTCCACTCTGTGTAGCCAGGGGAATGATCAGTACATTTCAGAATCTAAAACAAATTCATAACATCGTTTGTATTAAATTGTACTCCTAGGAGATAAACCTTCCGCAATAGTGGAAGATAGAGTATCCACAGAGGCGGTGTCTCCTTTTCTTCTCTGCAAATTTACATTGGTTCTTCTTTACACTGTCTATGGATCCAGTAATCACATCTTGAATAGAAAAGAATTAAGGTAGCCATATCCTTGTTTTATTGAGAACCATTTAGTCACGTCTAGCTTGGGGAAAAAAAAATGAGCGAGATGCACCAATTTCTCTACAGAAATACTGAAACAAAACTTCAGATAGTAATAACTTTTATTATTAATAATTGTTAACAATACATATAATTAATAAGTAATCATTTATTATGGTTTATTTTAGGTGGCAATGCACATACATTTTCTCATTTATCCTTACAGTAACTATATTGTTAGGTTATTGTCATTGAAATTTTGCATGAAGACAAAAAATCTTAGCATTGCTAGTATGAGAACTCAACGCTTTGATTGTGTAACCCATTATCATATGTTAGGAGGTTCTGATAAGCGGTAGGATCATATGTTTTGGTTATCATACATCTTTTCTATATACAAGTTCATACAATTAAGTTTGCAAACTAGTTGCAACAATGTTGCTAACTTTCTTGATAGCAGATGGATTATTCATTATGAATTTATACCTACTGGACAGTTAACCAAGTTTACTATTTGGAAATGCTGAAAAGGCTGCGTGAAAAAGTTAGATGAACTGAACTTTTCGCCAACAATTCATGGCTCTTGCATCACGACAATGCACCAGCTCACAGGGCACTGTCTGTGAGGGAGTTTTTAGCCAGAAAACAAATAAGTGTATTGGAACACCCTCCCTACTCACCTGGTCTAGTGACTTCTTTCTTTACCCAAAGAAAAAGGAAATATTGAAAAAAAAGACATTTTGATGACATTCAGGACATCAAGGGTAATACAATGACAGCTCTGATGACCATTCCAGAAAAAGAGTTCCAAAATTGCTTTGAAGGGTGGACTATGTGCTGGCATTTATTTGTGCATAGCTTCCCAAGGAAAGTAAAGGTGACTGTAGTGATATTCAGAAATAAGGTGTGCAACAGTTTTTCTAGGATGAGTTTGAATTTTAATTGTCTGACCTCTTATATCACCACAATATCTTTTTGAACTGAATTACTATTCCAAGAAGCTACAATGGTTTAAGACACAAGCAGTCAAAATACTGTGATAGGAAACTGATACTAAAACCAAGAGGGAGTCACCAGTAAATAGTTTCAATATATGGATAGGACAGAAAGAGGAAGATATCTTTGTCTCTTTCTTTCTTTCTTTCTTTCTTTCTTTCTTTCTTTCTTTCTTTCTTTCTTTCTTTCTTTCTTTCTTTCTTTCTTTCTTTCTTTCTTTCTTTCTTTCTCTCTCTCTCTCTCTCTCTCTCTCTCTCTCTCTCTCTCTCTCTCTCTCTCTCTCATGGGAGGAAGTTATTTGTTTTCTTTTTTTTTTCTTTTTTTCGTTTTTCTTTTTTTTAAATATGGCTACAAATGAGGTTGGAGAATAGTGTTTATAACTCTGGACTGAAAATTGAGACTATTTGAACTCTGGTTGTTTTTTTTTGTGTTTTTTTTTTTTCTTTACAAAAATATACGTGATTCAAAAAGGATTTTTAATTTAAGTAATAATATCCTGCACATTCTTAAAGTATATAGAATTTATAACGATTGCAATGGGATATAGGTCTTTCTTATATTATTTAGATTTTCAGGTAAATAATAAATCCATAAATGTGTACCAATAAAGGTTTATATCTGCATAGTATAAATACCACTTCTTATAAAATACATTGGATGGAATACATTAAAAACTATGGAATACTTTAAAACCTAAAAACTTTAAAAACTATATTATCCCAAAAAGTATTCAAGAAGGGTAGAGTACAGTGATTCTTTCTTGGATGACTCTCCAAATTTCACTCTCAATATTTTATCAGTTATATTTTGGTAAATTATGAATTAATTACATTATATTTCTACAAGTAATTTAAGAATTTGTAGCAGCTACATACACCATGTCATAAAATATGTTTTGGTTAATGTTGTGGCATGCAATGAAATAATCAGCTAATATACCTCGAAATATTGATAAATGTTCAACTCTATTCTCTGATTAAAACTTACATATTAAAAGAAAAAAAAGGACTTGTAAGGAATACATATCTGTCAATGAAATAATGTTTAAGAATGAAATAAGAGGAAACAACCATAGTGACAGGGTAGCATTATGAATCATTTTTAGGACAGATGGATGAATAACATCTCATAATTATTTCATAAAGAGACTGAAAGGAGAATAATGAAAACCTGCCCATTATGAATAAATAACAGATAAATCAATTACATTTATATCACTGAAGATTCAGCCACATTATAGTAAAGCAGAATGATTCACATTTAACAATGACAACATTAATTGTAAAGCACAATCTTTGATTATTCTTATATATGTAAAATTTAGAAAAAAATACCAGAAATAGCATCTTTTATCTTTACTACTTGAGTGTTCTTTTAAAAGGAAAGATGATAAAACATATGAAACGACCTAAATCTGACCACTGTGCAATCCATCAGGAGTATCATATTACCATTTTGCAATTATAGAGGTATAGGGAATTCGTATGAGTTATTTTCTCTGTGTATGGTGTTACACTGAGTTACTTTTGCTACTACCTTAGAGGATAATAGAGGAGAAGCCTCCATTGTGGGTGAGGGTGTCTAGCCTCCCTTCTACATTGACTATACATCACTGCTTTAAAAAAAAAAAAAAAAAAAAAAAACAGCTTGTAAAAGATTGGTGTTATTTCTTCTTAAATATTTAGTACAATTTACCAGTGAACCGGTTGAGCTTGAACTTTTCTTGGGTAGAACATTTAATTAATCTCTGCTTTTTATAGGTCTGTTCAGATTTTCTAATTCTTCTTGAGTCAGTTCCAATAAGTTATGTCTAAACCATGTCCTTTTTAATCTAGGTTACCTAATTAATTAGCAAAACAATTATTCATAGTATTCTCTTTATTTCATTAAAATAAGTAGTGATAGTGTCCCTTCTATTCCTGATTTTAGTAATTTGAATCTTCTCTCTTTTTATCTCTGTCAGTCTATGTATAAGTTCATCTCACCCTCCCCCCTTTAACTTTTAAAAGAAACAAATTTTGGTTCCATTGATTTTTCTCTATTAGTTTTACATGTTCTAGCTTATCTCTAATCTGTATGACCGCCTCCCTTCTACTAGCTTTAGATTTTCTTTTTCTAGTGGCCAAATGTCAAAGGGTAGGTTACTGATTTGAGGACATTTAGAGTGGTTGGTGAATAAGAAATAGGATAAATATCAGTGAAAACATCCGCAGTAACTTCAACAGTAACTAGTGTTACCAAACTGTGGGCCCTGAGCATTTTAGGAGAATGAAGGTGTGAGACTGTAGAATGAGATCTGGATAAAATGGGAGCACATGACAGAACATGTATGGTACAAGAGAAGGAATGTGTGAGATATACCCTTTTTGTGAGATTCACTTGGATTCATTTGTGTTTTAAGCCCTAAAATTTTTATTATCACTACTTCCTTGGAAGCTGATAGATACATCATCAACGAGTATTACCTGCTCTCCTGTCCTGTCTCAAGGCAAGTGCTAGAATTGTTATCTTAATTTTACCTATCAAAACAGGACTCATGATACCACTAATAAGTAATTAAACATGGAGATATACAATTACAATTAATTCAAGTATTTTGATTATGTTAGATAATGTTAAATTAAACTACTTCATTTATTATGAGAAAATAAATGTTAACAAAATATGTGAACACATATGTCTAACAATGGAGATTATGTGTATCAGCTTTAATCTATATTGAATTGTTTAATGCATTAGGATTAAACACACTAAACAAAATAGCCCTTAAGAACTAAAATTCTTCTTTAGCCATTTAATTCCATTTAAGTCATGAGATTATAAGAAAAATAAAATTATTTTCTTTTCTTGCAGAAATGTTAAAATATACATACATATATATATATATATATATATATAGTTTCTTTACAGGTCACAGTTGAATGTAAGTATCTACTCAGGATTGAAAAAGTATAGTAGCTTAATAATAATCTACAGTAATGTCAAGGTTAATCTAACATTTAGAATGTATGAAAAATTATAGTCTTTCACTACACTGATAAAAATTTAAACATTTCCAACAAAGTTTTAATTATTTTAAATTATGTTTAACATTTCACATTTGTGGAAATACCTCCCCATGATGATGAATTTGAGCTCAGATGTGTGCCAATTTACATCCCTTGGGCATTTGGATTTTGGTCCCAAGTGCTTATTCATTATACCTGTACCACATCCTAACACAATGTCTTGCCTTTAATAAGCAAGAGAAAAGTATTTATGAAATAAATTAATTAGGAAAAAGTCCAAGTATTATGTTTTCTGTCTTTTAACTGTACGTTGCATTGCTGATTTTAGGCCTATAAATTATAGAATAGTACGAATTTCTTCTTGTTGTTTCAAAATTATAGCAATGGATTCCAACGAGCTTCCATGTTTTCCTTATGATGGTTCCTCCCAGTGTTGAGGTAGTACATATAAATATAAAATGTTCTAATGCAAATAGAAAACTCTGATACCTCACTTTTTGTGGTTTCAAGACTCTTACCATATGTGGACACTGACTTTGCAACTATTCTTGTAGCAAAAAAGCTTGCTAAATTCAGGTGATAGACCATACAATTAGGACTCTAGAATCTCATTGATGTCTCTCAGGGTCCCTAAATCTTAGACTGAAATCCATAAACCTTAAGAAGAGTAACTCTTTAGACTCCAATTGCAAATTGAAAGCAAGGCAGAGGAAAATCAGAAAGTAAATAACATGGTTTGAAAAAGAAAATCCTGGGCTGGCCATTATCTCTCCTCAGCAAGAGCCATAAACCAATCATGTGTCAGATTTAGGTACCTGAGAGAACTGAAACTTTGTATGTCATATTGACTGTTTGAATCAGCTTGACTCTTTCACACCAAGGGAAACATTTATTCAATGCAGTCTCTCAGATACACTTGAAAAGTAGGCTAAATTCAAAAGCTGCACTGTGGTTAATAACAGTTTTAGTTTATCTAAATTAAATCCATTTGTTATCTTACACCCAAGGTATTAGCCCTTATGTGGATATAATTATATATTTCCCCCATATATAAGCACCTCTAAATGCCCACTGAGGTATTCATTCTTAACATGGAAAAAATATATTAGAAAAAAATCCATTGTACATTATGTGTAGTAGAGTCAGCTTGGGAGACAGGGAAAAATAAGAGAAGGTACTGAGCATTCTCAGAATACAAAATGTCCTTGCTTGCCTATTCACTGAATAAAACAGAAAGCAAAACAAAAGGACCAGTCAGACACAAGATTCCCATCCCATTTCATTTGTTGTCTGCCTATGAAATAGAATAATACATTTCACATTTTCAATAAAGTTTTTAACAGATTGATGTCACAAAGTATAACTAGCAATTTGGGAAACTAGATATATTATTTAAATATCAGGGATGTATACTCTTGTCATCTTACTCAGGTTGTATATAAAAATACTCTTGATTCATCTTGGAAGCACAAGTACATTCACAGTAACTAGCTTATTCTGGCATTCCACAATAAAACCATTACTATATCCATCATAATATACATAATAACACATTTGAGTGCTGTGTTCCTGGCTCTATTCTAACTCATTTAACTCATTTCATACTCATAATGTTTTAAGATAGATTTTTTTTTAAATTTTTTTCATGGGAAATGAGCTATCTGGCATCCCCAAGCCACAATCACTTAATCAATTTTTTTCATTATTATTTATTATGTGTTGAGAGTGTAACTGTTAACAGATAAAATTTCTGTGTTTCTGGAGATTACAATTGTCTAGTTTCTTCTGTGAACTACTTAAGAAACTGTAACAATATTATCTTTATGTGTTCTCCTAGAAAAGTATACACTCAGTACTCATGAATCTTTAACTTATATTTTCAGAGAGAAAGAGAACAAACTCACCACACCAACATTCCATTGTAGCAAATCTATTTATATTTGTAAAATGCCTTGCGTTAGTGCACTCTGAGCCAAAAGAGATTATTTATTGAAATTGTAAAGTCTAACTACATTGATTCTGATCACGCTAGCATCACATGGATCTAAATTTTTTGCTTCCTATCTGAAATAAAACAAATTCTTTAGCCTAAGGCATAGTTTAAGGAAAACATCACTTAAATCTGTGATGGGAAAATATAGAAAACAAACAAACAAACAAACAAACAACAAAAAAAAAACACACATAAAACACTGTGAGCCATAGTGAGGTGATTAAGACAGCTATTTTCTGGATGTTTTAAATTTGGATTCAGATAGCCAGGCATGCACTACCTCCTCTTTTGTAAATCGCTATTTGCAGAAGTAATGCTCTGGGCTCATTTATCTGAACTCAAAATGAGTCCCTGAAATGGAGACTTGATACAACATCTCAAATACTGAAAAGAGATTTTCAGTGATAGGAGATTTTCAATAAATCTGTGAGTTGTAATTCTGAGGACTTAGGGCTAGAAAAGTAAAAGGAAAAAAAAAAGGCATATTGTCCCTAGGACATTATCAAAATAAAGTTAAACAACTCTTTTAAAAACCTGACATTTTATCCAGACTTGAATCAAGCTTGAAATAATACATATTACTTCTTAGTGTTGAATCATATCACTCAAAGTTTCTTTAAAGGTTATCGAAATTACTTCTATTTCCAAGCAAAATGGAACATGCCATTAGAAGAGCAAAAATAAATGGTACGCTTCAGATCCATGGAGGAGAAGTTTCTACCTTCACTCGTGTTATCCGTGTTAAAGGTCTACTTGGCCCAGGGATACTGTCTTTCTTTAGAATCTCTTCTGACTGTGACAGGTATTGGATTTTTTTTTTTTTTTGTAAAGTATTTCAGAGATTCTACATGTTCTCCCTAAACCAAAAATAACAGAATTTGGGGGGTGCTGGGTGACATTTCCCCGAGGAGACCCCTTCCCCTCGTCATTCCTTTTCTACTTCTTCAAATGTCCCAATAAAATTTGATAAAGCATATCTGACAGATATGCAAGGAGACTCAATTGGGTCTCCCAATGCAGATGCCTAATTGAAGTATCCTCCATGACAGGAGAGTCTGGTCCCCCTCACTCATGCACCTCCATGTTCATAGCTGCTCACAAGTGCCCTCGTCACTTCACTACAGAGTGCTTAGACCCAGCCTAAAGTCACACAGTAGAAATGGGGACAGGAGATGTGCTGATCTTACTTGATTATGGATTAGGGAAATTATTGGAAAGTGCAAACCCAGGCCTTTTCTACAGATATTTTCATTCAGTTGGTCTTAGGAGTGGACAGGCATTTGTATTTTTATAACATTCTCTAGATTATTCTGATTCATTGCAAAGGTCAAGTCAACCAGTTTGCTCCTCAGTTTTCTGTACAATGACAAGAATGCGTGTTGCACTGCCTTACAACAATCATGTGAGACTCAAATTATGTATGCAGAAAAGTATTTAGTGTCCTGTACAATCACAACATGTTATTCTCTACAACAAGGCATGGTATCTTTATGTTTTTTGGCATGATCATATAGTTTACGGTGAGTTGCTTACTGTTTGTTCAGTTCCAGAGAAAACACAACTCATACATATTTTAATCACACCTTTATATTCAAATGAAGACTATTTTATGGATGCAATGAAAAGATTCCTGTATTTTGCTTAATTCAGCCAAGTTAATACACACTAAAAAATAAATAAATAAAAATACCAAAAAGAAAACTTGACGATCCTTCAGCTGGGTTGGCAAAATCTATTACTATATTGATATTATGAGACAAAACTTAAAACAGGATGTGCAGGCACCTAGAGCTTCTTACACAATTGTACAATTAAACCCAACGCGAAGTGCTTATGCAGAACTTTAGAATATTCTTATTGCACGCTCTTTAAAAGAGTTCCACAATGGAGTAAATCAATAGTGTAGAAATTCAGATAGAAAGATGAAAATGAGGGGGTTCCATTTTGGTACATTATATTTAATAAGGCAATTAAGTCTGTAAAACAGATAAAGTGAATTAGTTCCAACTGGTTCCTCCAGATTCTGAAGTGAGAGCACATCCAATGACATGAAAAAACACAATGAGGACACTCACTGTAGAGGCAACAAGCAGTTGCTAGAGCTTACTAGTTATTCCCTTTTAAGGACACAGACTTTTTTTTTTGTTCAAAAAGGTTCAGTTCATTTAGCACAGAGAAAAGAACTGTTATAATGATCTAATGGAATTACTTCCCATAAGATATTTTGAGGCTATGACTATCTTTTTTGTTTCGGGTTTTGGTTTCTGTTGTTGTTTTTTTTTTTTTTTTTTTTTTTTTTTTTTTTTTTTTTTTTTTTTTTTTTTTTTTTTTTTTTTGTGCAAGTCCACCTTCAATAATGGGAAGAAAAGAATAATATTATTTTCTACATTATAATTTCTCAAGGGTCAATAGTATAGAAAATTCAAATTGAGTACAGTTCAGGGAGATAGAAGAGTTTCAAGAAAATATATTATTTAAAGTAATTATGGGCAGGGAAAAAGTACCTTCATTCTTGCAATATAATAATATTTTTTGTTCCTAAAGTGGAGATATGTAATTCAGTAAGATTGGTGTAAGAGAAAATATTTTTTGCAAACATTATTCTGTCTCACCATCATGATGGATTATTTTCTCTTTATTTTTTCATTGGACTAACTACTCCTAAAAAAGATAGGATATTAAGAAAAAGCCAGAATTCACATTTAATCAGACTATTTTAAATTTAAACTTTCTGTGAAGAATTATCTTACAACAAGTAGTGAACATTAATTTGCTTTGTGACAGTCTACAACTTTTCTACAACAGTAATTGGAAGTTTAACTCTCCACACTTTTCCTGCCAACCCCCAAACTCCACCCTTCCAAATCCATAAGCCCCTCTCTTCAGTTCATCACATGTCTTCATTTTCAGCCGCATCAAAATGAGGCTTTCTTTACCTTCACAATGAAGTATCACTTATCACCAATTTTATTTCTATAAAATTAAGTGACAGCATGTTTATTTCTGAGTTGAATATTATAATTGTTTCAAATATATTTACCTAATATTTTTAGAAAAACAGTGGGACATTTTTAACGCATGAATTCAGATAGCCAGGCATGCTATGCGTCACACTTAGATCTGGTAACAATCACCACTGTCACAAACAATATTTTTCATGCTAGGATCTGTCCCTAAGTGCTTACTGTATGAACTGATTTCATCTTTCAAGCATGCTAAGAGAGGGACATGTCCTTGAGGCAGAGCCTAAATTCTAACTCAGCCATTCTGATGGAAGAGTTTAGGATCATACCACTTCCATGAGGACCCCTAACTACCTAATCCACTGGAAACCTCCCTTGACCAAGAGCAAACATCATTAGAGAAAAGCTGTCCCTGGAAAAATACCTCTCACCCCAAACAAATTCCAAACATGTCAACATGATTTGGTCCATGGCAGTAAATGAATCCGTTGAAATTAACACATTGCTAGACACTTACTTACTATCTTAACAACTCTAAAATAATGTGAAGTGCCCTGTCCAGTTCAGTGTAGTGGGATTTGTCTTATTTAGGGTTTGTACCATTTCCAAGCTTAGTAGCTAGAATCTTTGGAAGAAAGGAGTTGAACTCTGCTGCATCTGCCTTTTTCAAATATGTGGTATAATGCTTGACAAACGTACACGGAAGGGAGGCAAAATTTTCGAACTGAAACTGAAAAAAAAACAAAAACAAACAAACAAATAAGCAAACAAACAAAAAACTGTAGAGAAGATCATGAGAGAGACATGTCCCCAAGATTATATGGTATATTTCTAGAATGTGAGATATTACTAGCACTGAAATAGAAGTTATTTCCAGCACTTTCTTACATGTTTTCAGTAAAATTGGAAACTTCAAAGTTTTCAATTATAGACACTACATATGTGTGAACACCTTTTTTTGTGATGTTTGAAGAGTAAGGCATTTTACTTAGTGAATATCTGGTCTAAGGAACAAAGATACTGATAGCGAATATCAGCAAGAGAAACTCAACAGAGAAGTAAATGCTAGTGTGTTAGATAACCTCTACTCCATAAAAATACAGATGAATGAGCAAAACTATGGGATTTCTAAAGTACATGTAACACAGGTATGAGCCATTTCTTCTTAAACCTGAAAAGTTAGGAACACTTGAAAACATCATAGCTTGAACTATGGAGGTGAAATATACTGTTAACATAAATTATTTAAAATGTGAAAATATGGAGAAATGATTACTGTGGGTCTTACAAAGTCATTCCCAGACAATAAAATTTAAATTCTAAAAGACTTTTAGAAAATGCAAAAAGATAATTCTGAAGGTTATTTTATTGTCCTGTAGGAAATTAAACAATTTAGTATCTAACTTAGAAATCTTATTCAAGCATTTTCTTTATTTTTTTTTCTTTCACTGGCTATATAAACCAGTCTGTATTCTCCTTGGAATGAGCTTTATTATCTTACTGATTTCCTCATTAAAGAGATAAAGAAATCTTTGATACACGACAGATGTGAGAGTCATGTTCTCAACTTTTTTGCAAAAACTTATTTGATAACACAGACACAAATCCTGTAATAAATGCTATTAACATACACGACATTACAATGTCTCAACATTCACAAACTTTCAAAAATGTTTTATTAAATCTCAGAGATGTCAGAAGTAAAAACAAGTTGCGTTTTTCTAATTAAGGAAGAAAGGGAAAGAAAAATTAATTGAGAAAGAACCTCAGAAGTCTGGAGATGGCGAGTTAGTTTTTAAAGCAGGAAATATGGGTTTATCCCCATGGTGAGCCCCATGACCTACCCTTACGTCTTAAACCTACCCACCTCCTTTCATGTGGAATGTGCTTTTTATTTGTCCAGGTCAGCCATGATTACGTCATACAAACCAAAAGTTTACATCTCACTGTTATATGTAATGAAACAAACAAACATGTTTATTAGCAGCAGGGCTATTATCTATTATTGTTATTATTGGCTGTTATCTATTATTGGCTCCATTGACTTCTCATGCTTTGAAAGGCAGTGTTTAATAACATTAGGGATGACACAACCTTATACTCAAATCTTGTTGACGAGGGCAACATTTTCCCTTTTTTGCTTTCTGTCAGAGGGTTTAAAGTGTTATATTTCTAAACTTGACTATTGCTTTCTCTGTTCTCATGGCCTCAAATATAGTTGTTTAAATATTTTGTGCATATATGAGTTTCCATAAGGAGCACAGTCTCTAGGACAATATGCTTCAGCATGAATTCCTTGTCTCATGAATGATCTGTTTATCATGAGTAATCTCTATTTACCTACATTGCATGAAAGACATGAAGAAATAACCAAGTCTGTTTTTCTCAAAAGATGAATTAGAGGACAGAAAAATTCACAGAACTCATATGAATTCACGGCCCTTCATCCCACTTCCCAGAATACTTCCTCCTAAGAACTGAACATAAATGATGCCTCGCCAACCCACATTATACTCCATATAAGCCAACAATCTTAAATATAACAATATGATTAGCAACCAATTCCACGACTGGCCTGAGACATTCCCTGTGACCAACTGACTGAGATTGACATGCAGACTTTAAAACAGATGAACGCCTTTGGATTGCGGCCTGCATTGCTTCTAATTTTATTTTTTCTGACTTATTTTCTTCTATTTTGCAGCCTAAAATGATATTTAATTAATGTAAATTATACGTATGATATTCAATGAGGTCTTTTTTTTTTCTAATGCTTTGTTTTAGCACCCCACGCCTATACTTCAGAGAGCTTAAGGGAGGCATCCAAAGTTAGGGCGCTGTTGTGGGATGGAGACAGGACTTCCACAAGGCAGCTTTATTACAAAGCCATCCTCTTAACTATCTGCTAAATGCCATATGCTTGGTTAGTGACAATCTTATAAGGAATAGATAATGTATATAAAATATATATGTAATACGATAGTAGGTAGCTTTTGGTTAACATGATACTCACTAAGGCAATCATTTTCACCAGCATATCAGTACTGACCTAGATAGGAGGATGTTATTAGGTTGGTGCAAAGGTAATTGCAGTTTAAAAGGTTAAACATCACTGCAAAAACCGTGATTACTTCTGCACCAACCTAATACTTGCAAGCCCTGAACACCTACATGAGTTTGCTTTTATTTATTGTGTAACAGATGTCGAATGAAAGGAAGACCTGCTTGAGACTTCATGTCTCCTACCTACAAGAGCATCTTTTCTTATAGGGTTTGATTTCAAATCATCCTTGAAATGACAAAATACACACCGAGAAAGAATAAATACTTCTATAAGAAAATTCGTCATGACAGATCACTAAATTTAAGTGCCAAATCATCACGCAAAAGCTTGCGTTAGAAAATAACATGTCATTCAAAGTAACCCATAAAAACTAACGTTAAATTAACATCGATTCTTATACAAAATCATAATGTTGGTCATTAAAAATAATACATGATAGAAATTTACTGTGTAAAATTAAAAATAGCAATGAGACCTGTGCTCAAAGTGCAATTTTCTAAAAGAATGATCAGATGATCTTCCTAATTATTGACTTATATACTGGTTTCTGAAACATTATGAATTTATAATGGTTAAAAAATTTCTGTACCTCCTAAAGTAAACATGCACTATATTTTACACTTTTTTTCTAGCTGTAATTTCATAAAATTGGAATATTTTAATAATGTGGAAATAAGCATATTGTCTAGAATATACATATATATAAACATACATATATAAACATATACATATACCCATATATGTACCCATATATTATACGTTTATTACTTATAGTCACATATAACCTCAATCAACAAAATATAAGACAGAACAGTGTTTGTTTTTTATTAATTAGGGATTTCATGATTTGACATATTACTTTAAGGATGAATCATCCTTTTTTCTGCATTTATTACATCAAGGTCCCATTTGAATAAAAATATGATTTACCAAAAGAATTGCTCCACACAATAATTAAAGAATTCTACAATGCCAGAGTATGGGTGTTATCTTTACAGAGTAGAAACCTCTTAGATGAGTTAACTTACTCAGTTACACTATGTAGCCTGACTAGACCATTCAACTATATATTGGCAGAGCAGTAATAGAATGAAAGAATTACTAGTCCCAGATTATATCAGAACAGAGTTGTTATTTATACACATATTATATTGAAAGGTATTAATCAAAATTAAAGATGAATATTGATGAGATATTTAACATACATTTATAAATATACTTGTACTTATTATTTAACTAAAATCATCTTATCTAATTATTATCTTATTATCTAACTAGAATTATGTATTTCCATGAATCTATTAATTTTGAAGGTAGTTTTTATGGTATATCCCCCAATCCTTTATCAAGGGTTTTTAACAGCAAACAGAATTTACAATCATCTTAAATATGATTTTAGACTTCTACTGGGTAGTAATAAACATTCTTTATATTGTTTCCTGTGAGTTATTTATTAAGTCAAATCATCATGTCATATGACAGATGCTTTCTGTTTTCTGAAACACTGGCACCAAGGAAAGCCCAGACTTGGGAAAAATAGTTAGGGATATAGACTTCTGGCTTCAACCTAGGAAATGGAAAGCTATAAAAAGACTTTCTTACAACCTAAAAATGAGAAAAAAGTTTAATAATCTACAAGGTCATGACTTTCCTTGAACTCACTAGAGAATCAAGTTCAAAAGAAAACAGACTCTTCTGAAACCTGAGGAAAGGCAAAGCAGGGAGACAAGCATTGCGTCATGTGTGACAGTGGAAGAAAACGAAAGCCTCCATACAAGTAAGTAGGCAAAAAGAACCCAGTTAAAAAAGTTCAACAATTTCCTAAAAGTTCAAAGTAGACTAACACATGAGTATAGAACCCCTAAGATCTGCAGACACAAGTGTAATTCACAGCATCTTGCAGACTTCAGACTTCATGGCCCTCACAAGTCACATATGAGAAAAGCTGAGAGAGGTGAGAGAAATGAAAGGAAACTCTGCTGGAAGTGTTGGCCAGGAGGAGGTGTGTGGTTGCAAATGCATGAAAGATATGAAGCTCCACCTGAGCCCTTCTGCTCTGAGGAACAAAAGCCTTATAGCCACTGGAGAAGAACAGCAAACTCTGTTATCTGATGACATAGATGAGGACCTACTTGTATGGGTAGGAACACTGAATGGGGGAAAGCCCCTCCACCACTGGAGATGGGACAGAAAACTCTCCTTGGCCCAAACCTTAAGATAAGCCCTGCAAATGAGGGAATGGTACAGTAAGAGGTTTGGGGTCACAGAGCCTGCCTAAGGCAGAGGAAATCCAAGAGAAGATAGAACCCTATATTCACATGACAATATCAAGCAACAAGGAACTAGAATTGGCAGTCTATTACTAGAGGTTGGGCCAAAGGATTTAGAAAGAATCTTTCCAGAGCACATGTTTACAGGAAGGTGCTAAAATTCAAGGTTGAAGAGGAAAAGTGGTTAAGATCCTCGGGTAAACCAATGCGCACCCTAATTTCACAGTAACACTAGAGGAATTTTTAGGCAGTGGTCCACAGAAGGAGACCATTGTTACAAGTGTAAACTCAGCTCAATTCTGTATTAAACTGACTCAAACTCACACACTTATGACCTAGAAGACAGACAGAAATCTGTCTAAAAACACTAAAAATCAAAAATGCTATTCAATTCTATCTTATTCTACTCAATATGTATCCTCATCAATAAAACAATTAACATGAAAAAGCAAGACTAACAGAACTAAACTATAAAATTATCCAGATGTTGAATTTATCAGACATGGAATTTAAAATAACTCTGTTAAACAAATAAAAATCTCTAGTGGAAAAAGTTTACAACACACGAAACAAGTGAGGAACTTCAGGAAAGAAAAAACTGTTTAAAAAGGTCAAAAGGATATAACTTGAAAAACAAACAAACAACAACAAAATCCTTGGTACCAGAGATAAAGAATTCTTATAACACACTCATCAGTAGACTTGACAGAGGTGTGAGAAAAAAATAGTAGAACTTAATGATGGAACAATAAAAATACTCACATTGGAATACAAAAATGAATGAGAATGCAAAACAAAACAAACAAAAATAAAAACAATGCTTCCAAGAGATGTGTGAAAATATCAACTGTTCTAACACATATCTAACTAGAATCCTAGAAGGAGAATATAGAACAATGCAAAAGAAATATGGGAAGAAATAATGGCCAGGATTTTCCAAGAATAAGTTAAATTCTCAAAATAGAATCCTAAAAGTCAGAGACCCCAAACAGAATAAATTCCCCCAAATCACAGTACAATGCATCATATTCAAACTTCTAAAAATCAAAGATAAATTGAATATCTTTACACTTAATAAAAATGAAACACTGCACACAGAAACAAAGATAAGAAATGAAGTAGATTTCTCATTAAAAAAAAAAAAAATACCAGAAGACTGACCATTGAAATACTTGTATAAAATGAAAAACAAAACAACAAAACAAAAAAACTGCTAACCCATGGGAAAATATATTTCAAATATTAATGAGAAATAAAGACTGTTTCAGACAAGTTACAAATTGAGAGAATTTGTTACCAGACCTATAATACAAAAATAGTAAGAGTTTATTTTGGCAAAAGTATTATAATAAGCGAACTTGAACTTACATGATAACATGGATCCCTGACAATGATTAAAATGAAAGTGAATGTAAAAGTTGAATTTATTATTATTATTTTAAATCTACAAAAACATGATAATTAAAAAAATGCATTATGACCATATCAGTCTTTCAATTAAATATTTTAGTGTTTAGTCTATTAAGATTATATCTAATTAATGAAATATTTGATAGATTTTTTCTTAATTCCTTTTTGTTGTTCCTTTTTTCTTAACTGCATTTGGGTTAATTGCACTTTTTTTTAGATTGTCTTTATGCTTTTATGTTTACATTTCAAAACTTTTCATTATCTGTAGTTGTTTTAATCATTTAAGAACTACTCAGCCATTCAGAAACAAAATCTATCTATGAAATCTTTGTTAGGTCAAACACCTACAGCTTTTTTGCCTTTTTTTAAAAAAATAAAGTTTATCAGGGTGACAATTATTAGTAAAGTTACATAGGTTTCAGGTGTACAGTTTATAATACATCATTTATATATCACATTGTGTGTTTACCACCCAGAGTCAGTTCTCCTTCCATCACCATATATTTGATCCCCTTTACCCTCATCTACCACCTCCCTCTCCCCTTACCCTCTGGTAACCACTAAACTATTGTCTGTGTCTAGGAGTTTTTGTTTCATTTATTTGTCCTGTCCTTTTGTTTGTTTTAGTTTTATATCCCTCATATCAGTGAAATCATACGGTTCTCCATAGATGATTAGATAAAGAAGATGTGGTACATATACACATTTGAATACAATCCTGCCCTAAATAAAGATGAAATACTGCCATTTGGGACAACATGGATGGATCTTGAGATTATGATGCTAAGCAAAATAAATCAGATAGAAAATGTTTAGAACTCCTACAGCCTTTCATAATGCCTTGTTTCTGTATTGTGCTAAAATGTTATTGTGAGAAGACAGAATAAAAGTTGTGTGTCTGTGTGCGTGTGTGTGTGTGTGTGTGTGTGTGTGTGTGTGTGTGGTGTTGAGTGAGGAGGGGGATGGAGAAGCTGGTGCAATTCTATGAATATATTTGCAATCACAGGCATTAGGGAAAAGTGAAAATAAAAATGTCTCCCATGGGTTTGTCCTCCATCATAAAGACTGTTTAAACGTAAGGACAAAGTATAAGGTCTTACATATAAACATATCAAAATTTTGTTATTTTTTTCAAACTGTAACTAATTGTACTGTCACAGCCAAAATTACAGCTTAATAGATTGTTATAAATGAAAATTTTTCAAACTATAGTGTTTACTGTGTTTTGAAATAATTCACATTCCTAGCTAATAATCCTCTCTTAAAGGCTATAATGGATAGAATGTAAGAATTTTCTATACCTACAAGATTATATTGTTTAAGGTAGGGTACAAAATTATTTTTTTTTCAAACTGATTCATGTACAGAGTTCTGCAGAGATTGGATGAAGATGAGGAAGACTGGTCTGGAAGAACTTTTTTTAAATTTCCTGTCTTTATCAGGAAGTACATTATCTATCTTTACTTTGATGTATTTGCTCTGGCTATGGCATAATCTGCCATTGGAAAGATGGAACAGTGTTTTCTGTTCTAATGGGCCTTAATATTATCATTTGTAATCATGCCAGTAAGTACAATGCAGGTAACAAAGAGGTAAATTAAGGTTTGCCTCTTCTTAAATCATAAGAGTAGAGAGATATTCAAATAAAAGAAATGTATGGTTTGAAGTTCTGTATTTGGGAGAAAAGTAAAACAAAGTGTCCTATAGTATAAAGAGCTACATAGTGATTAGCCTTTGAATAAAGTCAATTTACATCCTAAATTAGTGAATATACTATATCTGCTTGTACTTAGCAAATTATATTTAAGACATTGACAATACCTAAAAAGAGGATATTAAAAATACTTGAATATTTCGTTCATTCTTATTGATCCTTTTTCCCAGGCAGCATAAACAATTGATAACTGAATGACTCTTTTCTACTTTCCCTTAAAAAATTCATTGCTCTTTGTTGTTGTTGCTGTTGTTTTTGTAGTATTTCTCCCTTCTGACTTTTTTCTCCTTTCATTTAACAGTGTCAGTTTGTGTCTTACAGTGTTTTACTGTTAATCTACACTCTTTCAACTATCTTTTCTTCTACACCTGTGATTTCATTGTTTACTCTTCAACAAAAATAAATTTTTATTTTCCCTAGAATACCATTTCTTGCTTTAAAAATAACCAGTGTTTATATTACATATTTTACATTAAATATTTGCATTGCATATTTTAAGCTCAATAATGCTCCTTTTTGGCTAACATCCTCAAAAATTTGAATTCTGGATAAAATAACTTTATTGCATTTTTCAAACCAAATATAAATGAGACTATATTGAGATTTAGTACAAATATTATTAACTTTCCTTTTAATAATTTTGCATTTTCATGTAACTTTAAATTTTCTGCTACTTAAAAGGAATAGAAAAATGCTAACATTAAATGATTGTACTTCTTTATTAATTATTTTATTTAAATTATAAAATAAGCACTCACAAACTAGTAAAACTACTTTTCAAGGGATAAAATCAGATCCTAATACTGTGATGTCAACATATATGTAAAATATAATGTTAAGCTTAGAACTTTGCATATTTGAAATATTATTTTTTTTCAGAATGTCTCATGTCATAGAAAGTTCTAAATTCAGAAAGCAAATTACCATATTTGCACTGCTTGCTCTGCTATTGCCTAGATGTTACTATTTCTACCTGGGCAATTGTTAGCGCTAAAAAAACTATGCACATCTTGAAGGTTACACCCAAGGGTGTTAGGCCACTGTGGAAACAATACTTAGTCAACAGCTGTGCATCACAAGAACAATAACAAAACATAACAACATTTCTAAATTAATGTGCAACATTTTTTCAAATAGCTTTTATATCTCTTCTATGAGGGAGTTAAATATTGTCACTAAGAATCAGAAGGGATCTGAATCTCACCAACTGATATCTGCCTTATTTCTACAAAATTCCCGCCAAGAAGAGCTCATTAGTTCTTGAATCACCCTGTTACATTTTTGCACAGCTTTTAAGCTTTTCTATTAAACTTTTCTTAAAGCAAGAGTCCACCTGTTTTAGATTTGCTTAAGTTTTTGAAATAGTAAAGTGTCAGTGGCCAATTTGTCTCCTCTTTTGCAAGTTTTATGCCAACAAAGGCTATTTTGAATTCATGATAGTTATCAGCTCAGAAAAAAAGAAAATTTCATATTTTGGTTATATTTTTAAAGAAATTCTGTGTCATATTCTGTGATTGGTAGATGTTACTTTGCCAAAAAAACTAACTCTGTTTTCTATGACAGCAAATCTTATCAAGAAAAGTTAAAGTTTCTTGAATGTGCAGATTATAACTTTCTGATTACTATACCCTGCAAAAGCCAAGTATCAATTTTACATAATATTTAATGATGACAGGGAATTTAGAGGTCTCTATTTTCCTTTTTCTTAGCTTATTTCTCCTAAATATAGGCCATCTTACACAAAAATATACAATTATATAAACTATATTATATAAATATAAAAATAAATACTTTTTAAAATACAATATGTAAATATATGCTAGATATATTATTTTTAACAATTAATAATCCACTATACATAGCAACAAGAAAGAAAAAATAAATCTGGATGTCATATGTGTGTGTGTGTGTGTGTGTGTGTGTGTGTGTATACACATTTTTTCTTAGTTGGCAAAGTTCTACATGTATGTATGTATGTATGTATGTATGTATGTATGTATGTATGTAACAACAGCATCTTTCCTTTGGGAAAGTATTACTAGAACAAACTACGTTGTGTTGAGGACTGTCAATCCCAAAGCCTCACTCTTGGGCCACAGAGATGGACTTATCATATAAGGTGATACAATCAGAGCACAACCTCCCAAAGGCCATAACAACATAGTTCAAAAATACACATATGACAATATGCTTTGTTTAGAATCCTGTGTTTGAATCATTCTTTGCCTTAGAAATAGTACCACTTTCCCAAAAGCAGTATTTAGAAATGCACACCCCCAGCTTTACTTGTGTTAGGTCACAGAATTACAAGGCGTGACAATTAAGTTTGCAAACTTACCACTGTACACTTACATTGGCAGCACTGTACGAAGGTTTCATAACCTTGATATATCAGTGTCTCACAGCTGTGTACGTGTCGATGTGTGGTGGCATCATGCTGAGCGGTGTTCATTATATTTGTTGCATGTTTTTGTGTGTCATGGCAAGCATGTCTGAGCTTGAATTAGAGCAATGAACAAACATTAAATTTATTGTTAAACTTGGCAAGAGTGGAAGTGAAATCAGGGACATTATCAGTCCAAGTTTATGGGGATAATGCCATGAAAAAAAAAAAAAAGGCAGTGTAAAAATGGATTAAACATTTTTCTGTGGGGAGACCATGTGTTCCTGGTAAAGAGAGGTCAGGGCAGCCAGTAACTAGCAGAATTGATGAAAACATAGCAAAATTCATCAAATTGTATGTCAAAATCATCAGCTGACTGTGAGAAGCATAGCAGACCAAGTAAACATCTATAGAGAAAAAGTTAGGAAAATCTTAACTGAAAATCTTGGCATGAAAAATGTGTATGCAAAAATCGTCCTGAAGGGGCTCACCAATTAACAAATGCAAAGGAGAGTCAAAGTTTACCAAGACCTTTTGGAGATAATTTAGGCCGTGTTATCACTGGTGATAAAACGTGGGTGTACCAATATGACCCTGATACGAAGTGCACAATGGAAGTCAACCAATTCTCCATGACCAAAAAAGTTCCATCAGTCCAATTTAAGAGTCAAAAGGATGTTGCTAACCATTTTTTATATCAGAGGGATTATTCATTATGAATGTGTACAAAACAGACAAACAGTTACCCAAGTTTACTATTTGGAAGCGCTGAAAAATCTGTGTGAAAAATGTGAAAACAACATGGAATTCTCACCAACAATTCATGGCTCTTGCATCACAACAATGCTCCAGCTCATGCGGTACTGTCTGTGAGGGAGTTTTTAGCCAGTAAAGAAATAACTATTGGAACAGCCTCCCTACTCACCTGATCTGGCCCCCCAATGACTTCTTTCTTACCCAAAGATAAAAGAAATATTGAAAGGAAGACATTTTAATGACATTCAGGACTTCAAGGGTAATACAACAACACCTCTGATGGCCATCAGAAAAAGAGTTCCAAAATTGCTTTGAAGTGTGGACTAGGTACTGGCATTCATGTATAGCTCCCCAAAGGGAGTAATTGCAAGGTGACCGTAGTGATATTCAGCAATGAGGTATGAGTATGTTCAAGGGTTCATCAGCGAGACTTATCCATGGGAGATATCATCCAGAAATAAACACTATGGGGATCCTACTGTCACAGAGAAGCTATTTTCTAACCATGGGGCAGAGCAATGTGGGTTCCAAGGAGAGATGTGGCAGAAGTATTGATCTCCCTGCTTTACATTAGCTTAGCAAGCTCTGGCATCAGTGGGGCCTTGGTCGGCCATTATCTAGCTCTGGCTGCTTCAAAGCCTGACTCGAGGGCTCCTCTGAAGATTAATGGAGCTATTTTTGATGATTTATATTTATTGCTAAACTCACCAGAGTCCATTCTGCAATTTGCAACTTCAACTGCTACTACTTACAGAAATATTTAAACATGAAAATCTAGTGAAACTGCCAACTGTGTAACTCCCCATGTGGAGAAAACAGATTTAAGAAAATTAAGCAAAACTTCAGAAAAAGTGGTATGATAAAATACACATCAAAGAGAGCTGAGTGCCTCTACAGCAACTAATTGTGTGTGCCATTATTAGTTCTATATTTTACTTATTTTTTTCAGAATTGTTTTTGTTGTAAAGTGATTCTTAAATTATCATTGTTTTCACAAGATATAAAATTGTTTCATGTAGATGTCAGCAATTTACTATTGGATGAAGAATGAATACTCTCAAGATCCATCCATGTTGTCACAAATACTCCTATATCATCTTTCCTTAACGCCGAATAGTATTCCATTGTGTATATGTACCACAACTTCTTTATTCATTCATTTATTGAAGGACATTTTGGTTGTTTCCATGTCTTGGCCACCGTAAACAAAGCTGCAATGAACATTGGAGTACACGTGTCTCTATAGAGAAATGCTTTCAGATTTTATGGGTAGATACCCAGGAGAGCGATTGCTGGGTCGTACGGTAATTCTATTCGTAATTTCTTGAGGAGCCTCCACACTGCTTTCCATAGCGGCTGCACCAGTCTGCATTCCCACCAACAGTGTATGAGGGTTCCTTTTTCTCCACAGCCTCTCCAACACTTGTTACTATTTGTCTTGTTGATGAAAGCCATTCTGACTGGGGTGAGGTGATATCTCATTGTGGTTTTCATTTGCATTTCTCTGATGATTAAAATGAAATAAGTCAGACAGAAAAAGCAGAGAACCCTATGATTTCACTGATATGTGGTATATAAACCAAAAACAACAAAAGAACAAGACAAACAAATGAGAAACAAAAACTCATAGACACAGACAGTAATTTAGTGGTTACCAGAGGGTAAGGGGGTGGGGGGTGGGTGATGAGGGTAAGGGGGATCAAATATATGGTGATGGAAGGAGAACTGACTCTGGGTGGTGAACACACAATGGGATTTATAGATGATATAATACAGAATTGTACACCTGAAATCTATGTAAATTTACTAACAATTGTCACCCCAATAAATTTAATTAATTAAAAAATTAAGTTAAATTAAAAAAAGAATTAATAAACACATGAGTAAATTAGGAAATTTACATGGGATTTTTCAAAGTAATATAAAATTACTGTAGAGTCTGTAACCGATATGAGACATCACTGTACCTGCCCCTGAAGTAAATGGTGATTAGAAATCTCATATCATAGTGTAGAGACTCCCTTAATAGGCATGTTATTTCTTTGCTTCTGTTTCCGACTGACTCACCTATTTAGATAGTTGATGAAAAGAAATACGCTCTATATGTGTATGGATTTTAAGTATTTTGATAAAGCAAAAATGCTATAGAGACTTCACAGAATCTGCAGAAAACACATGAGGTTAGTTTTTAATGTTGCTGCACATTTTTCTGAGATTTGAAAGGTAAGACTGGTTGATCCAATGCTAAGTCTTTGCCTCTTATGGCACATGTCAGAGGGGAATGAAGACTACAGTGATATGGCAACTTTGGTGGTGAACCAATCCCGAGCACACCCAAGTCCTGCCAATGGAAACAGAAGAGGAACTTTAAAAGGAGGATGTATCTTATGGGTCTGGTCTTTCACTGACCCTTAGAAATGTCACTCGGTTTAAGCTCCTCTGGACCAAACAACTGACATAGAAGCACAGCTTTAGTTCAGCAGTTGTTGAGGAACACTCACTGCCACCCGTTGTGCCTATGATAAGTTGCATCTATTGTAAATGGGACTATTTTAGACCATAAAAATATTCTTCTTTGAGACCTACTATTATAGGCCCAGGCAGTAAACTCTGGACTTCCCTTCCTTAGGGATGCACACAGTGTAACCAGTTTACGTAAGTATCCATTTACAGTTTTGTTTTGTTCTTCTGCAAGTCTCT
This sequence comes from Rhinolophus hipposideros, assembly GCF_964194185.1. Lineage (NCBI taxonomy): Eukaryota > Metazoa > Chordata > Mammalia > Chiroptera > Rhinolophidae > Rhinolophus > Rhinolophus hipposideros. Next base: position 95,958,196 of record NC_138050.1, read on the forward strand.
AAACTCTGCATGATCAGGAATGAAGTAGATTACGTTCACTGCTGGATATCCACCATCAGTTGCTATACATCACACAGTAGGAATGAAAAAAGTGAATGGTGGAGTAATTAGCAGGAGTAAGCATGGGGGTGTCTATTTTCTTCATTTTACAGCATCTCAGTAAATAAGTCTGTTCCACAACTGCCACAGTGTTTAAAATACTGAATTCAAGACATCGGTTTTCTTCCTTTGGCTAGTTTCTCATCATGCCATGTATTTTGAATAAGAACCTGGAAAGAATGGATAACACATAATATGATACTAGCAGCATGGCTAGAATTAAAAAAAAGAAAAGAGTCATTACATGACTGAGTAATGTATAACATAGCATAATATATTACATCATATTATGTACCATTAGCCTAATAGGAGTGCTCACAAACAAAATTAATTAGGCATGTATTTTAAAGCAACCGGTCTATTATTTACTTTTTGCTGAAGGTTATAGTGTCTTTAAGCTTTTTACTACAAAACACGAATCAAGCATTACCATTCTTGGACAATCAACAATTTTCAATTTTCTCTGTATTTACAAATGTTTGCTTCAACAAGCAGTTAATTGTTTACACAGAATTGGTACAGTTCCTTTTTCAATTGTTCTACAAGAAAAACAATTTACCTTTTCCAAATGAAAATACACCAAAACAAACAATCATCTGCCCGATTTATACATCCCAAATCTTACTTTTTACGCTTTGAAATGTTTCACATTTATTACTTCTTGATTCGGCACAAAAGTTATCAAAAGTAATATCCGTACGTGATATAAATTATTTTATCAATAAAGGATTTCAAAATTGCATAATTTCATTATTTTAATCATATTAATCCTTTTATTGTACAAATAATGATGCATACTTTTCTACTATTTGACAAGCTGGTTTATTCAAATATGATTTTACCTAAACGGTACCATGTCTTATGTCTATTAGACTTTCAAAAGACTAACAAATATATAAATATGTCACATGGAATTCAAAAAAAAATGCTCTGTAACCAGTACTCTCAATCTGTAATATTTTATTGCTTTAAAATAAAATGCAGAGGTTGTAGCTACTGAGGAAGTATCAAACTATTTCTTAGAAGGACAATCAGGTTGATAGTGATATACCATTTCCAACTATTGAACCACCATAAACAAATTGGCATTTGTATCTCAAATCAAGGGGATCTCGAATCAAGAAATGCTATTTGGATTACAAGACACAATGTGTGCCTCAAATAAAAGTAATTGCTAAAAACCTAGAGGGATGATTATGTAGATAAATGCAATTTTGTTTCCTAAAATTTAAGATTTTTGAAAGACAAAAATCTCTCTTATTCACAGTACTAAGCTGACTTAATATGAGTGATTTAAAAGTAACTTCAAAAATGTAATTCATCAGGCAGCTATTGTTTTCTGACTCAATCTTGCAGTTAAAAATGTTTCACAATGTTCTACTTTGCCAGTAATCTACTAGCTCCCTTTAAAAAAAAAATGATGTTCCATTATTGTCTTCCACTTTCAGAGAAAAAGAGATAATTGAATTCAAGGAATATAGGTATCGTTAAAATGCTACTAGATTTATATTTTTCATTAAACAGTTGAATGGAAAATGATATATTAAGTTTAGCATGAGTATTTTTCATAACATAAATTGTGAAATGTAGACTTCAATTGGCCATCTTCGATCTATTTTGTGGCTTATGGAACCAACAAATATCTTAATAATATTTCCAAGAACCTGAAAAAACTACAGTTATTATCTCATTTCATTTTTATCACTGTCCATTATATTTTAATAATTAATTTGAAAATTGGATATATCCTTTCAAATGTCCAAGTTTTTAGTCTCTGGTTTAGATGAACAATCTCAGAACAGTATAGATTTAAGAAAAATTAGATAGCAAGATTATATCAATACATCGTGTTCAGAAATTTGTGCATATGATGTATGACAAGTTTACGAACTCATCCTAGAAAAAGTGCTAAATACCTCATTACTGAATATCACTATGGTCACCTTCCAAGTACTCCCCTTGGGAAGCTATGCACCAATGACAGAGCCTAGTTTACCTTTCAAAGCAATTCTGGTACTCTTTTTCTGGAATGGCCATCAGAGCTGTCATTGTTTTACCCTTGATGTCCTGAATGTCATCAAAATGTCTTCCTTTCCATATTTCCTTTATCTTCAGGTAAAGATAGAATTCACTGGGGACCAGATCAGGTGAGTAGGGAGGGTGTTCCACTACAGTGATTGGTTTGCTGACTAAAAGCTTCCTCACAGACAGTGCCGTGTGAGCTGGTGCATTGTCGTGATACAAGAGATTGAATTGTTGGCAAAAAGTCCAGGTCGTATGACTCTTTCACACAGCCTTTTCAGTACTTCCAGATAGTAAACTTGGTTAACTGTCCACTTGGTAAAAATTCATAATGAATAATCCTTCTGATATTAATAAAAGTTTGCAACATCATTGCAACAAGTTTGTGAACTTAATTTTCCGACTTCTTAGGTTTAATCTCAAACGAATCAGTTCTGAGAGAAGAAAGGTGAAAATATTGGGTCACATATACCCATGTGACTGTAAAACTAGAGAAGAGAGAATGCTAAAATAGGAGTAATTTAAATTTCAAATAAAAGGCAAGAAGACAATATTTGTTTAAAAAGTAAAGAATTATACAAGAAAGCTGTGACTGGGTAAAAGGAAAAAAATATATAAGGGAGACGTAAGAAGTAATGATTACTGTAGACCACCTATTCAGGGCTAAGGTCTTCATAGATGCCTTACACTATTTAATTTTCACAATATCCCCATGAGGGAGAAACGACTATACTTATTATGCAGATGAAGAAACCATAGTTTTGAAAATTGTTTAGCATCCAGAACTTATAAATAGCACCTCTTTATTTAAATACATACATTTCTGAATTTTAAATTTTGTTTTTCATTGTACTACTACATGGCTTATAATGTATCTAAAATTACTGTGTTTTTTTAAAAATGAGAGATACTTATTCTCATGAATCAAAATGAGTTATTTCCCACTCCAGCAGATAAAAAAGGGTGAGTCTGTATTGGAGGATGTGAAAAGGGAATGATGGTTGGTGGGAGAAAATATGCATTTTGGAATTAGAGATTTGTAGTTTAATATACATTTCCAAAAATCTCAATACACTGTAGCTATTATAAATCCCATTTTTTTCCATAGGATTTTTTTTGGGGGGGAAATATTTGAGCATAACCCACCAGGCTCTTCCTTCATTTCTTCTCATCTGTTGAACCATACTGATTGAATACTATGACTTTTAACCTAGTTTGACAGAAAGTAAGTAATTTTGTCCTATCCCTTACCATTCAGAGTTGCACAGGGAGGGGTTATTTGTAATAATACTGAGAAAGTAATCATAACATCAAAGATCTGTTGTTTTGTTTTTAAAGTCTGGGGTAGTTATACAAATAGCACCAAGATTATAAATCAGGTCCCATTTTTGCCAAAATATGCCAAAGCCAGTAGACATTATTTTCTGATTTAAATAGACTTTTTAAAACATTACATAGAATTAAATTGATCTCAATTTAAAAGTTCAATTAAACCAGGTTTCAAAAAGCCTGATCCTATCACTTAGAGACAGAAGTGATTTGATTTGTGTGTGTGTGTGTGTGTGTGTGTGTGTGTGTGTGTGTGTGTGAAAATAAAATATGAGAAATATTTAGGTAGCTAAACCATGGTGCAGATAGCATAACACATGTTGAATCTCCTTTTCTTTTTTTTAAATTAAAGTTTATTGGGGTGACAATTGTTAGTAAAGTTACATAAGTTTCAGGCGTACAATTCTGCAGTACATCATCTATAAATCCCATTGTGTGTTCACCACCCAGAGTCAATTCTCCTTCCATCACCATATATTTGATCCCTTTTACCCTCATACACAATGGAATACTAATATGCCATAAGAAAAGATGAAATAATGTCATCTGTGACAACATGGATGGATCTTGAGATTATTTTGCTAACAAAATACGTCAGACAAAGGCGAGAACCAGATGATTTCACTGGTATGTGGTATGTAAAACTGAAAACAACAAAGGAACAAGACAAACAAATGATGAAACAAAACCTCATAGTCACAGACACGATTAATTTCATCATTCTTCAGAGGAAGATCTCAATATCATTGAGCTTATTGAAAAATAAATCCAATTGCTGCAATTCTCATAAATACTTTCCAAAGTTATATTCAAAGGACAGATTAAGAATTCATTACTGCTATCACTCACATTGACACTTTCACCTTCTTTCTTTGAGACTGACTTATGACGATATGGAAAACTGAATCTGTTTCTCAATAAAAATTCTCTAACATTTCTAGATTTAAATAGCAACATTTCTATGGCAGATTTACCTGTATTTTTGATATTCATATATATAAGGCAGTTGTCCCTTGTAAACAACATTTTTTAAAATTTCTGTCTGACTGTGTGTTTTCAAGTGGAGTATTTATCCCATTTACATTTAATGTGATTGCTGATATATTTTGACTTAAAATCTATTATCTTACTATTTGTTATCATTTGTTCTGTATTGACACATTTTATTATTTCATTTTCCCCTCTATAAGCACAATAGCTTCTTTTTTCTTTTAATTAGAGTTTATTGGGGTGACAATTGTAGTAAAGTTACATAGATGTACAATTCTGTAATATATCATCTATATATCACATCGTCTGTTTACCACCAAGAGTCAATTATCTTTCCATCACCATATATTTGATCCCTTTTACCCCACTAATGAAAATCTTAAACATTTCTATTGTATCTTAAGCTTTGTAAAAATTTGTACTTTTACTACTCATTGTATAGAGCATTAGACCATGTTCTCTACACTTACAGTTCTCATACATTTTTAAATAATCTATCATATATTTTGAGTTTATATAAATTTTAAATGTCACAAGGAATTATCAATATCCCTTTATTACATTAATATTCATTTAGATTTACCCAAGTTTACCATTTTTATTACACTCTCACTTTTTTCTGCATCTCCATTCTTCCATTAAAATGTTTCTTCTTCTAATTGAAAAAATGCCCTTTCATAATTAGTGGGTCTCCCTCTGACAAAGTCTTACATATTTTGTTTGTTTGAACCTGTTTCTATTCAACACTCTATTTTTTTCTATTTACACAAGAACCATGCACAGAATATATAGGTTACTTCCAGCATATTATAAAAATCCCTTCTACCCCCATCGAATCATCTCTACTATGGTTAATCTCCAGACTTTTGTAAACATGTTTCTTTCTTTCTTTCTTTTTTACTTGTTGTAAATTGAATTGTACATGTTGCAAGATTTTGGGTCTGGCTTCTTTTGTTCAACATCATGGGACTATATGCATCCATACTTCATTTTTAATTATTACTATGAAGTATTTTAAAATATGAATATGCGTCACATTACTTATACATTTAAGTGCTGATTGACATTTGAGTTGTTTCCATTTAGTCTGTTTTGAAAACTATTATTAATATTCTCATACATATGAACTCATTTGAATTAAGTGTGTACCTAGGCAACACTGGCTGAGTCATAGAACAGGCACATCTTTACCTTTAGAGGATTTATGCATGCAGTTTTTTTTTTGCTTTGTTCTGTTTTTGTTTTTTAAGATTGTTCAATTCACACCCCCAAAAAAACATAATGGAGTTTTCATTACTATACAACTTAGCAGCACTGTGAAGTATAGTGAGTCTTTTAAAGTTTCACTTTCTGGTGTGTGTGTGTGTGTGTGTGTGTGTGTGTGTGTGTGTGTGTGTGTGTGTGTAAATAATTACAGTGCTAATTTTTATTTATTTGATGATTAATTATGGCAAGTACATTTTTACATGATTTTTGGCCATTTTGATGTTTTATTTAGCATAGTGTCTTTTCAAATCTTTGGCAATTTTAAAAATTTAAACTTTTAATCTTTATTTACTGATTTAGAAAAGTTTTTATATAATCTAGATAACAGTAGTTTATGTGGGATTATTGTGAAATTTTCTCCATTCTGTGGCTTGCCTTTTTTCTCTTAATTGGTTCTTTGGATGAAAAAAAAAACAATTTTAATTACATTTTCAATATTTTCCTTTTAGTGTTTATTGTCTTATTGAATACCTCACGGTCTGTAAGAAATCAACAAAAATATTATGTTACCCTTTATTCCAACATATTTTATTTTTTTTCTTTTAATAGTATCCATCTTATATATCTTTGTGTTTGGCGTGAGTTAGGGGATCAAAGTTGATTTTCTTTCAATAAGAAAATGTAGTTTTTAGCATAGCCTATTAAAATACTTTCTCTAATGAATTTCTATGGAGTTAGACATAGTCTATTATGACATGATATATCAAGTTGCTGTGTCTCTGTGGCACGTTTAGATTTATCTAATATGTTCCACTACCTACCTTTGTATTATTGCAACTTTTTTTCCAGACTGATATTTCATAGTAAATCTTGATATCAAATGGTATGAATTCATTAATTTTATTTTATTGCTCAAGTTTTTTTTTAATTAATGTAAATCCTCAGCATCTTTCTTAATACAGAAATATGCTTGCATCCCTTAAATACAGCCTAATTGGTCTTGATGTATAATTTTCTCAATATACTGCTAAGATGTTTTTTAGTATTATGTTTAGGACATTAACTACAGTATTCATGATATAATTTGAGTGTCAAATTCTCTTTATGATTAATATATTATCAAGTTCTTGTATTAATGTTTTCAATTTTTTGCATAAATTTAAAGTGGCATAATTTGTCTTAAAAAGCTGAGGTGGAATTATCTTGTAAGGACATCTCACACTGTTGCTTTTTTTGCAGGGAGAAATGAAAACTCTGATACATTTATAATTCCAACAAAATAAATTGCTTTAAATTTACTCTCTTTTTGTTTCATTTTTGATAATTGTATTTTTTAGGATAGCATTCAATCAATTTAAACATTATTTCATATTAATAAAACATAAAAGTATTACATAGACTTGATCACAGTTTGTTTCAGATATCCTTTGTTTATGAGATTACTCTGACCATGTTGTTTTTTTATTACTCAATATTCACTCTATAATGTACACAAAGGGATTAAGCAAGTATCATACACACCAATCACGAGAGCAGTGCTCCTAGAGGAAAACTGATAAATACAGAATCAGTAGCAAGTTTGCAGATCCATCATTCATTGTAGGATCTAGGAGTGATAGGTTTCACTCCAAAAATGGAACCTGACTCTCCACTGTGAAGTTCTGAGTTTGTATTTGGGATGTTTCAGTCCTTCTCTGGTATAAATAGTCACCACCATTCAGTAGGAATAGGATACAGCATAAGCTCTGCATAGGCCTGTATATCCAGTTCAGGTGTCCTGGTTGTGAAGATACTGAGCTCACTCCTGGTAAGATCATCTGGGAATCTAGGCCTTACTGCTACATAACTGGCAATTAGTTGCAGTGTTAGCCATGACCATATTCATAGTTGGGGCAAAGTCCTGTCCCTCCCCTTGCTCTCTCAAAGGTTTCAGGTTTAAGCCTGTTAGGTGACTGGAATTAAATACCTAAGCACAGGTGCATATTATGTCTCTGTGAAGCTTTGCAGGAGGCCAACTGTTGGAGAGTTAACCATTACCATCACTCATTTTACTTGGTTTGGTCAAGTATTTTATTTTATTTTAGTTTATTTTATAAGTAAATTTTTCTTTGCCTCAGTATGCGTCTCTCCTTTTCTTCTTGTTTATAATTTCTTAAAAAATTATTTGTTTCCATGTTTTCATGTTTTCTGCATGTATATTCCTAATCCTTATGTCTTCATTATGAAATGTAACTTTTAGCATTATGAAGGTTCTTCTCTGTACTATTTAATGCTTTGGATGTGAATTCTAAAACGTCTGAAGGTCATGTTAGCAACATCTGCTTTCTTTTAATTAGCATTTATTCACCATATGTTTGCCCCTCCTTTTAATTGTCAATCTTTATAAATCTATTATTTGAAGGTTTATCTTTTGAATGCAGCACAGATCTGGAATTTTTCGATGACCTCTATTTTCATTTCAGTAGGGATTAATATTATTTTCTATTATGTTTGTTTATGAGAGTTTTAAGTACACTTCACAATTGGATCTATTTTCCTTTGTTTGAGTGTATATGTGAATATTCTGATATTTAGAAATGCATGTATTCTTGTTGTAGAAGTTGTCTTTTTTTATTATTTCTTTATTTTTTACCTACCTCTAAAACCTTTAGTCTGATAATTCTTTTGATAATATCTCCTATTATTAAGCAATGAGCCATGATTAAATTAGTGGATTTATTGTTGTTCCCCTTCTCACTCCCCTTATCTCCATATCTGTGCATATGAAACAATAAGAACTGTTAATGTTTACATTGCATTAAAATAGACTTAGCTGCAAATAACTTTATATATAATCAATGATTTAAGCTGGAACAGAAGAGGCAACCAGGGAGAATTTATGTGACTTCCCGTTTTCTTGTCACATAACCTTTGCCTTTCTTGTTAGTTATATAATTTGTACATAGATACAATATGTAATATTTATGTTCTGATCTGTGAGTCACCTAAATACCATCATTTGGCCAAGCTATTTTTTTGTACATTTAACTGTATTAATGCTTATAATTAGGTTTTTGCAGAAACATCTTTAATAAGTCATCTCTTATACCATTTTGTTCTAAAGAGAGATTCATGGGAAAATACTCCCTGACTTCTTTTAAAAAAGGTATCTATAATTTCCAAACTTGAATGGTGTCATAGCCAGATATAAATCATAATAATATATTGGGTGTAAAAAGGAAGATATAAAAATCATTATTTTACTGAGTATTTTATATGTGCAGCTCCATGATTTTCTCACATAGATTGTTGCTTCTTCTTCTGGAACCCATTGCTTAAAGATTCCTCCCTTCCTTTATATAAATTTACTAGATATGGCTCAATGAACTATTTGGGGAATTATTTCCTGCAATACATTGTGCCAGGACAATATGTAAACTCAACTTTTAATGAATTTCAGAAAAAAAAAATTTATTACATCTCTTTTTAAAACAATTCTAATGCTTTTTAAATTTAATAACCAGCTGCAAATATTTAAAGTGTACATACACCCAAGAAACCATCCCCTCCATCATGATAAGGAATACAGTACAACCTCAAAATGTTTTCTTTATGCCCCTCGTAGTCCTTTTCCTCTGCTTCTCTATATTCTTATTTTCCTATTGCCAGACAAAAACTGATTTGCTTTCTGTCACTGCTGATGAGTTTATATTTTCTATGTTTATATACAAATGGAATGGCCCTTTATGTACTCTTTTTCTGTGGTTTCTTTTATATACTGTATTATAATATTCATAAATGCTAATGTGTATATCAGTAGTTCCTTCCTTGCCATTTACAGCAATATTCTATGTAAGGATATAAAATAATTATCTGTCCATTCAACTGTTGATGTATATTTGGATTGTCTTATTCTAATTTATTCTTATTCTTATTCACACCTTTCCTAAAATCTTACTTTCTGCGTGCCCTGTCATAATTATGTTAAAGTTATTCTAAAGACGTCTTAAATGATTTTGCTGTTATCTAGTTCCCCACTACCCTTTTATAACTATTGACTACCACCCAGTTAAATTGCCTAATTTAATTGCATTTGCATAATCCTTTTTCACATTATACATTACTAATTGATACTACTTCTTTGATTTCTATGTAATTCTAAAACCGTTTTCTACTTCTCTCCCTCTTTTTCATATTCTCTTTTACTGAGTATTTCAACCTCATACTTTCCAAATATGTATCCTTCCAAGGATTTTTCCTCCTTTTCTGAATTCAAAATTTTGCACACTATTCTATTTCCACAGTTTCAAATAATATTGTGATGGACTGCATTAGGCCTCCATCTCCAAAAGATCATATATTGAAGCCCTAACTCCAACTGTATTTGGAGATAGAGCTTTTAGGAGGTAATTAAGGTTAAATGAGTTCATAAAGGTGGAGCCTTAATCTGATAGGACAGGTTTCCTTATAAGAAATATGCAGGAACCTTGATCCTGCAATACAAAAATAAATTTCAATTGTTCAAGCACCAGTCTGTGGCATTTTGTTATGGCAGTCCAAACAAACAAACAGGAACACCTCAAAATAGATTTTCCATATCAGGGACTCTTCAAGAGTTTCAGTTATACATAACCACCTGCCATTATACTCCCAATACATTTATTTATTTTTAAACATTATTTATTCCTCCAGACACTTTTTCCTCTCCTCAGTTCTTGATTTTATTTTTTTTTAAATGGGAATACTACTATTTTTAGTATACACTTTGGAATATTGACTTTATCCTCTGCCTACCCTATTATAATTAGCCACCATTTTTTTTATTCTTCCTGTAAAATATCGCTTGTCCCTAATTTAACTTTTATTTTCATTATTGTCAACAGAGGTGAGGGTCTTGTTACCTATGATTTATTTGCATTTTGAAATAATTGAATAATAATTCTCCTCAACATTATTCATTCCTATTTTCTACTGCAACATGGATTGTATTAACACGGTCTAAATGCTTATCAGATTCTCATCAAATATAGAAAATATTCTAAACCTCTGAGCTTCATATTCTACATTTCCATGATTTCATCACTCCCTTCTCATCAATTCCCATCCTCTGGGTATAACCGACTACCACTAACTAGGCAGACCTAACTTACACTGTTTCCATATCCCTGTATTGGTTTGTGGTATTCCTAAGGTCTAGTTTACATTACATTTATTACCCTTTTCACAAACATTTCACATCTTTATAGGTCTGCTTCATAATCTGTCTTTTTTTTTGAAAACTTTATTGCAGTACTATTAGAATCAATATTCACCATTTTTAAAACTCATATTTTAATAATACATTATTCCTGTTCCTTAGGACAGTAACTATGCCTAGCAAGTTCCTGGCACACAATAAGGGCTCAATAAATATGTTTTGAATTGAATAATGCTGTGTATGAGAATTATTTCTGCACATATTTAAACTCCTTTACAAGAATTTTAAGTCCTTGATTCTGGAATATGTCCTATTCATACCCATGTCCCATATTACTCAATAATTCATGGCATAAGTGCATAGATGAATAATTCATTACCTTAGCTCATTTTTGTGTTTACTTCTCTCCATTATCTGGAGGCATTTACCAATTTGAGCTTGTTTCAATTTACCCTAATATGAAATTTCAGAAATCGGCAATCAAAAGTTTTTATTCTAAGCACAAGTAAACCATAGCTAAAAGTTCAAACTTTTTTATACTATAATTTCCTCAACTCAAAATTTGTATGGTTAAAATATATCTTATCTAAGATAATTTGCAAAATTAAATCAATCAAATATTTAAATTAAAAGAAGGTACAAGGGACTTCCTGGCATATTTTTTTAATGTCTTTTAAAGACTATTCTTATTAAAGACTTGCCCCAGTTTTTAAAATATAATTATGCATTTTAAAAAGTATCAGTTTTCATTATGTCTTTAAAGTTATAATTTATTTTAAGTCAAAATGATTCAAATCATATATATATATAAGCAATTTCAGATTTATTAAATGAATATGAACCATGATAGGATTTCCCTAATTTTCTAAAAGTTTATATCTAAGAAAATCACAATTCAAATGCTTATTTTAATGTTACCCAAATGTTTCAACAATTCACAAAAAGTGTGTAGATTTTATTTATTTTTTTGCATTAATTACTAAGGTCAACCTATCTTAAACATTAAAATCTTCATGCAATAAAAAAACGCCCTTTAATTCTAACAGCAATCTCCCTCATAATATCAAATTACATGATAAAATCTCCTAACCATTCTCGAAATAAATAAAGATTTAATTCATTTTAAATCATCACTTTCAAGTAAACATTTGGGTAAACAGATGGAAGTTTCTATAATGCTATGAAGGTCAAACATTTAAGACTCCAGAGAAAGGACAATTTTTTAGGACTAAGATCCCCTTTAATAGCTGTCCTTCCTCTATTAAACAAGAAGTTTTTTGTTTTGTTTTTTTTAATTTATGATGCACTGTGCTTTAAATTAACACCGCTATTGATATTTGACAGACAAAAACAGTTTACCTTAGAGAAATAAAGTTTATATAAATAAATTGATTAGTGATAATCTGTATATACCAAAACTTATAATTTGAACATCTTTTGCTAGTAAACCAATGTGTAGATTTCAATTTAGGGCTAGAGTTACTAAGCAAAGCTTTCTGGTAATTAAGCATACAATTCATGATTATATATAAATTTTATCATCGTGAGTAAATAAGACACTCAGAATGATGCCCAAATAACTGATTTTTCAGTCATATCAGAACTTTCATCTTATATTGTTTTAATGATTAATTGCTACTAATCAAATTTATAATCTTGCTGCTGTACTTTTTAAATTAAAACAAATCAACATAATATATTGAATTTACACCAACTGTAATATTAACAAGGAATGATGAAAATGTTATTTTTATTCTATTTGTAAATTTATAAATAATTTTATCAGTGAAAGCAGTATAATTGTGAAGCAGTTGCTTTTATAAATAATGAAATATTTTTTTTTGTATTTCTAAATCTTGTTTTTTCCTGTTCATTTATGGCCATACTTGCCTGAAACTTTGCAACAAACCAGTCACTCTTATTTATTATATCAGATACCTTCAGATTTCATACATAGCCCAAGATAGGACAAACTCTTTGTAATGAATGAATTATTCCGTTTGATTTCAGTTAAATATGTAGGTTTTCAATGTTAATACATTATTTCCACTGTCTTGTTCTTTTAAATATTAGTAATAATGGAAACTCGAACTTTTGCTTTAAAATATATCCTGAACTTATTTAAAGTCAGTGAAGTGTGTCTAGCAAAGAATAATTGGAAAACCACGTGTAAAATAATGAAACTGGACCGCTATCTGTCACTATGTACCAAAATTAATTCAAAATGGATCAAAGACCTAAATATAAGACCTGAAACAATCAACTACAAAGAAGAAAGCTTAGGTACTAAATTTATGGAGCTTGCGTTCAAAGAGAATTTTATAAATTTGACCTCAAAGGCATGGGAAATAAAAACTGAAATAAATGAATGGGACTATATCAAACTAAAAAGAAACCATTGACAAAATAAAGAAACAACCAATTGATTTGGAGAAAATTTTTACAAACACTGCCTCCAATAAGGTTACAATATCCAAAATATAGCTATAAGGAACTCATACATCTCAACAACGTGCACACACACACACACACACACACACACACACACAGACACACACCACAATTAAAAAATGGGCAGAGGACCTGAAGAGACATTTCTCCAAAGAGGACATACAGATGGCCAATAGACATATAAAAAGATGCTCAACATCACTAATCATAAGAGAAATGCAAACAAAATCATAATGAGATATCACCTCACACCAGTTAGAATAGCTATCATAAACAAGACAAATGGTAACAAGTGTTGGAGAGGCTGTGGAGAAAAAGGAACCCTCATACTCTTTTGGTGGGAATTCAATTTGGTGCAGCCGTTATGGAAGGCAGTGTGGAGGTTCCTCAAAAAATTATGAATAGAATTACCATATGACCCAGCAATCCCTCAACTGGGTATATACGCAAAAAAAACTGACAATATTTATCCATAAAGATATATGTTCTCCGATATTCATTGAAGTTTTATTTATGGTGGCCAAGACACAAAAACAACCAAAGTGTCCTTCCATAGATTATTGGATAAAGTGGATGTCATATATATATATATATATATATATATATATGCATATACATATATATGTACATATATACACATATATTCATACACAATGGAATACTACTTTGTCATAATTAAAGATGAAATAGTGTCATTTGTGAGAACATAGATGGATCTTGAGATTATTATGCTAAGGAAAATGAATCAGAGAGAAAAAGTCTAGAACCATATGATTTCACTGATATGTGGTATATAAAACTGAACTCAACGAAAGAACAAGACAAACAAAGAAATGAAAACTCATAGACACAGACAATAGTTCAGTGGTTACCAGAGGGTAAGGGGGGAGAAGGGATATTAGAGGAGGGTAAAGGGGGTCAAATATATGGTGATGGAAGGAGAACTGACTCTGGGCTTTGAACACACAATGTGATATATAGATGATGTATTACAGAATTGTATCCTTAAAACCTATGTAATTTTAGTCACCATTGTCACCCCAATCATTTTTAATTGAAAAGAGAATATTACATTACAATCAATCAATCCAATCAGTTGCCAATATTTTAAAAGTAGATAAGAATCAAGATGTATACTTAGTGCTCAAACAGAATTATTTTCAAATTAATAAATTATTAGTAAATATATCATTACCTTTAAAAAGTTATGAATTTTTATTTCTACAAAATAGAATATCTCATTTATACTTTGAAATCATTGCTTACCATAGGTAATGTGTAGCTCTCACATACATATTACTATCATAAATTACTGATATCATTTCCAGTTATTGATTTAGAACATATCAATAGTTCCCAAATTGTCATAAAGGTTATTTCACAATCAATATTTTAATATCTTAGATATAATCATCACAGCATATGATATACAATTCTCTCAAGTTATATGATCCTCTTGATAAACAATTGTCATTTTGAATAACTCTTTTGTAAATAATAGTTCATTTATTTCCTATCACAAAGCATCTATTATTATAAATTATAATTATAAATCATCCATTATAAAGCATCTATTATTACTTCACAAAGAGATAACCTAATGCCAAAAAGGAGGAAAATCCTACCATAAGGTGGCACAGCAAGTCATTCATATAACATGAATGTTTCATTATGTAAGGACAGACTTGATGTTTTCAACCTCAATATGCATATTAGAGACACTGCAAAATAGAAGTGTAAATGCTACTGTGCTATGCAAGTCTTTATTGAACGTCTGTATTTGAGCGAGCCTCGATTCTCGTGTATACTGACTTATTAAATCTACCCATTTTTTCAATTAACAAATATTAGGACATTTAACAATACTTATGTTTATGAATGTTTAGAGCAGTTTGAAATTCCTAATGTCAACTTGATCTGCCCTTCTAATAGCTAGCCATCTCCTCATGGAAGCTCTACCTGGCATTGGTACAGACCTCCTCTAAAGGAAGTTGAATGTTAGGCCAAAACGACACATCAGGCTTCAAAAATCATTACAAAAAATATAACACTTTTAAAACAATAAATTAAACAAGTATATGATCTGTACAAACATTATTTAAAAATTATGTTTCTCTGAAGTCACCTAAGTGTCAAAAACTTAGTGTGAAATATAAAAATGCTACCTACGAGGTCTGGTAATTCAATTCCCAAACTTGTAATGATGACACTAAACTTTTTTTGATATCAGACGGATTATTCATTATGGATTTGTACCAACTAGACAAACAGTTAACTGCATTTACTATTTGGAAGTGCTAAAAAGGCTGCATGAAAAAGATAGACAACCTGAACTTTTCGCCAACAATTCATGACTCTTGTATCACGAAAATGCACCAGCTCACAGGGCACTATCTGTGAGGGAGTTTTTAGCCAGTAAACAAATAATATTGGAACACCCTCCCTACTCACCTGATCTGTATCCCAATGACTTCTTTCTTTACCCAAAGAGAAATACTGAAAGGAAGACATTTTGATGACATTCAGGACATCAAGGAAGACATTTTGATGACATTCAGTGGCAGTTCTGATAGCCATTCCAGATAAAGAGTTCTAAAATTGCTTTGAAGTGTGGACGAGGCACTGGCATCAGTGCATGCCTTCCCAAGGGGAGTACTTCGAGGTGACCATAGTGATATTCAGCAACAAGTTATGTAGCAATTTTTCTAGGATGAGTTCACAAATATAATTGTCAGACCTTGTCATGCAGGGTGTCATGTGGGGTCTCTGGTCCCGCTCCCCACATAAGAATTCAGGATATGGTGAGGCCAAACAGGAACAGCCACAGAACCATAAATAGGGCTATCATACCACTATATTCTCGCTGGCAGCTGGGTTGGAGACACAGGAAGCAGGAGACACACGATCCGCAACCTGCTGTCCACTTCTCTCTGCCAAGCAACCTCCCTTGCTAGCTGCAATCCACAGTGATAACTGCAATCCTCTATTGCTAGCTCAGCCAGCATCTTCTTGCTAGCCCCCATTTGCTGCTAGCGTAGCCACAACAGTTATATTAGCGGCCAGTGGCTCACTGGTTACAGCTGACGGCCAACTAGCAACAGCTGATGGCCATCCAATCACAGTTGATGGCTATTTACTATCTGAGCCAGCACCTTTCCTGGTGAGGCCGAGAGCTTGGAAACTGCACTGCTGTCTCTGTCTCCACACTCCACCCCTATAGGTTCTCGCCTCACAATCTATGCAACAAGCGTTTTCGGCGAGGGGACCTGTGTGAAGAGTCTGGAAGTGAATGCAATATCCAGGCTCTCTGGGCACAGCCAGGGTTTCTCAGGGCACCACCTGTCTTTCTGGGCACAGCCAGTCTCCCTGGACACAGCCAGGGCCTCTCAGGGCACCGCCACTCTTCCTGGACACAGCCAGACTTCCTGGGCACAGCCAGGGTTTTTCAGGGTACCACCAGTCCTTCTGGGCACAGCCAGACTTCCTGGACACAGTCAGAACCTCTTAGGGCACTGCCACTCTCTTTGGGCACAGCCAGACTTCCTGGGCTCAGCCAGGGTCCTCGGGGCACTGCCACACTCTCTGAACCTCTCAGGGTACCATGCTGGAACAATAGCGACTCACAGTCAAGGGGCTTACATATTATCGATGGCAGCCGGTCAAGACACAGGAAGCAAACATCCACCAGTTCCACTACATGGTAGTACGTTCCCAAGCAAACAGTCAAGGGGTCCATCAAATCAGGGATGGAATGCAATTCCCCATAGTCCACACTTATTTGTGAAGGCTGTGAGCCTCACAATCAATTACCATCCACTACCTAAGCCAGCACCTTTCCAGGTGAGGCCAAGACCCGGAAACTGCCCTCTGGGGCTCTGTTCCCACACTCTACCCCTTGCTAGCCGCCATTTTCTGCTAACGTAGCCATGGCAGTTAGTTATATTAGTGGCCAATAGCTCATTGGTTACAGCTGACAGCCAACTAGCCACAGCTGATGGCCATCCAATCACGGTTGATGGCCATTCACTACCTATGCCAGCATCTTTCCATGTGACGCCGAGAGACTGGAAACTGCACCCCTCCCTCTGTCCCCACAGACCTCATATATTATGAATACTTCAATGCACTGAATGTTTCTGAAGATCCACTGTGGGATCATTTAAAACAACAACAAAAAAATGTTGAAGTACACGTTCAGAAAATGCCCATAAGTGTGATTAGCTTGAAATTCAATGAATTTTCATAAACTGAATAAATCCAAATCCTGATAAAAATAGAAATTATCAGTACCAGAGAAATCCTATCCCTTCTGATTCTACCACTAACCCTTGGAAATTACACTATCATGACTTCTAAAAGCACAGATTAGTTTTAGCTGATTTTATATAAAATATAAAAAAGACATATTATGTTAAGACTGGATCTTTTATTCAATATTACGTGAGATTTACCCATTGAGTCACAGACACACAAACCACTAGTACCACACACTGCTGATGTAACAGATTTTGTGGGGTTGGGGAAGGGAGATTAAAAAGCAGAGAAGTAATAGAGTGCCTGTGATCCCCTTAATCTGATCATTCCACAGCACTGGTTGGACATAGATGGTTCATTTGCACCATGGTCAAGGTTCCAGCTGATGTGAGGCAGGAGATATTCCAAGAATGAGAGCAAGCCCCAGACAGGAACTAGAATATTTACCTATAAATAGTGGCCTGCAAATGAATCAACACCTAATTTCCATAAGTAACAAGAAATTATCACTGGACTCTGGATCAGAAACAGCCTTAAGGATTGTGCGTACTGAACATAGAAGAGGTCCTGGGAAGAGCTCCAGAAGCCAGGAATGCTCATATTTCATCTGAGCCAGGGCTCCACTAAGCAACCAAAAGTAGAAAGGAAATGAGGCTCCAGGGCCATCCAGGTTTGTCTCTCACTATCTTATTCTGTGTAGCTACATATTGTTTAGTCTTCTTTAAAAAACTATATATATATATAATTTATATATATATAATTTATATATATATATATAATTTATATATATATATATATATAATTTATATATATAAAATTTATATATATAAAATTTATTGGGGTGACATTGGTTAATAAAATTATATATGTTTCAAGTGTACAATTCTATAATACACCATTTGTATATTGTATAGTGACTTCACCACCCAAAATCAAATCTTCCATTGTCATGTATTTGATCCACTTGACCCTTTCTTACCTCCCTCCCACCCTCTTCCCTGTCCTTCTGGTAACTACTATACTATTGTCTGTGTCTAAGAGAGCTTTTTGTTGTTGTTGCTGTCAGTTTTATATTCCACATATACATGAAATCACATGGTTCTCAACTTTTTTCATCTGATGACTTATTTCGCTTAGCATGGTATTGTCAATATCCATCCATGTCGTTGCAAATGCACATCAAAACCACAATAAGATACCTCCTCTCATCTGTTACAATGGCTATTATCAACAAGACAAGTAATAACAAGTGTTGGAGAGTCAGGGAGAAAAAAGAACCCTCATACATTGCCAGTGGGAATAAAAATTGGTACAGCACTATGGAAAACAGTATGGAGGTTCCTCAAAAAATTAAGAGTAGAATTACTATATGAACCAGCAGAACTTCTTCTGGGTATCTACCCAAAAATTTTGAAAACATTTATGTGTAAAGATATGTGTACTCCTATATTCACTGCAGCATTATTCACATTGTCCAAAACATGGAAACAACCAAACTGTGCTTCGACAGATGACTGGATAAAGATGTGGTACATACATATATACACCATTTGTATAGTGTTCATTCACAATGCCGTATGGTATACGTGCATACTGTTGGGTGACTACAAGACCCTTCATTTATCCTTTCTACTGTTGATGGACATTTTGTATATTCATATTTTTAGACTTTTAGTATTGCTAAAGACATTTTTGTACATGTTCTTTGATTAGTCTATCTATGCATTTGTATTGGACTTTTTAGAATGTAATTCATTGTCACAGGAGTGCACCAAAATTTTGTTAAATAACATGAATAGTTTCTCCAACTATTGTGAAATAGTTGGTGTGAGTAATAGATCGTGTGAGTAATCCAGTTTCCACCACCAATAAACAAAAAGATCAGTGGGCTCACATTCTTCCTAATGCTTGGTATTTTTGGCCTTTTTCATTGTTCTCATTGGCTGAATTATGTGCTGATTGATTTATGATAACTAATGAAATGGATCACACCTTTTGGTGTATTTATTGGCCATTTGAATATTCTCTTGTAATTGTACCATGTTTTCTTTTCCCCAAGTTTCTATTACTTTTTATCTTAGTTTTATTGATTTTTTTTTGGTTTTTAACAATATATAATAGTTATAAGCACTTTTTTGAATATCTAGAGCAATTATTTTCAATTCTGGGAATTGTCTTTGCCGTCTCTTGATGACTTATTTTGAATGACATTTTAATAGGTAATCTGATATGTTTTATATATGTCTGTATGTGTAATTTAAATGATATGAAACATAAATGACTGTAGTTCAATTTATTACTTGTTTGTATTATCTAAGAAATATTTGTCCATTCTAAGCAATAACGCTATTGTTTTCTTCTAAATGTTTTGTTTTTTCTTTCATATTTAACCCTATAAAGTATCTGATTATTTTATTTAATTAAAGTTTATTGTGGTGACAATTGTCAGTGAAGTTACTTAGACTTCAGGTGTACAATTCTGTATTACATAAATTATAAATCCCACTGTGTGTTCAGTTCTCCTTCCATCACCATATATTTGACCCCGTTTACCTGCATCTACCACCCCCCAACCCCCTTACCCTCTGGTAACCACTAAACTATTGTCTGTGTCTATGGGATTTTGTTTCTTTGTTTGTCTTGTTCTTTTGTTGTTTTCAGTTTTATATACCATATGTCAGTGAAATCATATGCTTCTCGACTTTTTCCATCTGACTTATTTCACTTAGCATAATAATCTCAAGATCTATCCATGTTTATTTGTTGTTGTTATTGTTGTTGCTGTTGTTGTTTTGTATGACTGTGTGTGTGTGATGTGAGTAATTTTAATAATTCTTATTTTTTCAATGTAGGTAGCCAATTTACCTGGTACCACTTGTTGAAAAGGTCACCTGAATTTAGCCTTTAAATATTTGAGGGAGCTAACCCATATTTAAAACATTTTTTCCCTTTTCTCTGCTTGTAACCAAGTCACCTCACACAGCAGTCACTGGCACGCATGAAAGAATAGATTTATTTCTGATTCACCCTTAAAATGAAATTAAAGCCCCTTGGAGATCCAGCTGACTATGCAGATAATATTCTCTAGATTCTTAAACCTTGAATGAGTCCCAAATTTTGATTTATATCTCTCTTTGTCCTGCAAGGTTGTCAAAATTCTCTGTTTGGAGAGGATTTACATATGCTATCATGAAAATATTTTCATTTGTGCTTTGCTTTCCTTTCTGGGTTCTGTTTTTCCCTAATATTTGGTTGGGAAATTTATCATTTATTTAATCATGTGAGAATATTTTGAAAATATATAGCATCTTCATGATTGCATTTTCAATGACAGTGTTGTTTCAAAGAGTCCAGACTGTTATAGTCCAGAAACAGAAGTTATTCTGTAGGCTCCTTTTATCTGGTTCAAAGCACTCAGTATCTTTCAACCTTAGGCATTTGATAAACACTTATTAAATGAATCACAGAATGTTTCTCCCCTTCTTTTCTTTATTCTCTCATGGGTGATATTTCTCTTTTTAATCATCATGATGTATGTATGTGTACAAAAGCAACTCATGTTAAGACAGCTGTGACTTGATTGTTGAAATAAGTGATATGTTACTACCTTACTGTTAGCATTTAGCTTGCTTATATGAAAAGATGATTAATAAAAATAAACCAGCTGGGCTTTATTAAAGTTTAGTAGCATGATATACATGAACTGGAAAGAGTGATTATATTTTTCAGGCAGTTTCTCATTTCCCATAAGAAATAATTCTACATTGCTATTGAAGATATATTAAACAGGCACATGATAGGTTACCCTCAGTAGCATTTAAGCAGTTAAAAATATTTTATACTGAATACTGACAATAAAATATAGCTGGTCTAATTCAAATATACATTTGTATATAAAGGAACAATTTGCTAAAGCTACACTGTAATTATTTGAAGAAATATTTTTGAAGACCTTCCCTACAGCTTAGAGAGATGAAGAAAATAAACAAAGTGAAATTATAAGGCACACTAGTATGTTTAATATTTGCCTATTAATACTTGGAAGACCAAATGATTTAAAGAATAATTTTATCTTGATATCCAACAAATGTCTATTAAATGCAATATAATTCTTATTTGTAGAAAAGAAATAATTCATATCTTTGGATAATCTATAACAGACACACAATTTAAAGTTGAACCTCAAGTCAAACCTCCATTTATCCTTATTATGAAAATAAATATGAGTGAATAACTAAAATAGCATAACAGAGTTCTAATGTATTTGAATGTATTTTGAACAATTTATTATTTTATTTGATATATGGATAGGGTTAGAAACTGTGCTACAAGGAAACTAGTGAGAGTCTCATTTAGGTTCTAACACAGATTATTGACAAAATTCACAACTAACATTTATATAAAAATTTCGCTTTTTATTATAATACTGAAGCAAACTAATCATCTCAAAAATGGGTGAATTAGTGTCTATTAAATAGTAAACATAAATTACTTCTCAATTACTAAAATTTCTTGCTGTGTTAAGTAGTCCTTTCTTTTATATTTAAATGGAATATTTAAATATATTTGAGCCAATATTTGAGCCAATATATTTGAGCCATATTTGAGCCAATCTTCTGTGGCTAATCAGCAAATAAAGTGAACCATATTTTGTTTGTTTTAATTTTATCTTTAACTAAACAAAATTACAGCCCAGGTGAAGATAGAAAAGTCACAAATGCAAATCAAGTCAGATCAAAACTAAAATATAAATGGCATTCCCTCCTCATCTGCCCGTAGAACATTTTTAATAAGATATTTTAAATAACAATGAAATAGTTCTTTATATCTTCTAAGTAACAAAGTCAAAGTGATCACTTTATTACGTATTTTCAATTTTAGTATTTAGTCATAATTGTTATAGTAACAGGCATGGTAATCATCCTAAATTACCTTTAAAAGGAATACAATTATAGGAATGAAAGAATGTTACACCAAAAACACACTGTGTTATAGAATTTCCTTGACAAACTTCATATTGACATATGTTCAGAACCTATTTAAATGTTCTGTTTGTGTTGAACAGAAACATTTTTGAAGTGTTTCTTTGGCCTTTGTGACAGATGATTGTACACAGCCTTTTTATTTTCAACTTAGGCTATTCCCCAAAAGCAAAAGACTATTGACAGTTTTCTCAAAATAGGGATGAATCCTCTGAAGTAAATCAAGAGTCATAATTGAGGTGCGCTATATCATAAACTGTCAAATTACTATAAAATGTATTGTTATTTATTAAATTCACAAAGCATATATGTTTATCATCTTCTGTGATTTGATTAGGGTCATTTACATTGCATATTTGAAATTTATTTATGCTTAAAAATACTCTCTGATTAGAAATGATACACTATTAGAGAACTCTATTCATGACACCTGAGCTGGTTAAGTTTTCCTTAACTTCACTATAAACCTAAGCATTTGTCATGCAAAGTGGCATGTGGGGTCTCAGCTCCCTCTCCCCATGTAAGAATGCAGGACATGGTGATGCCAAAAAGGAACACCCAGGGAGCCATAGAGAGGGGAGTCATACCACTATATTCTTGGTGCCAGCTGGTTTGGAGACATAAGAAGCAGGAGCCACACTATTCGCAACCTGCCGTCCCATTCTCTGCAATCCGCAACACACACTCCGCTGTGCTAACTGCAATCTGTGCCTGCCAGCCGAGCCACCATCTTCTTGCTAGCCCCATCTTCTGCTAGCGTAGCCACGGCAGTTATATTAGTGCCCAATGGCTCACTGGTTACAGCTGACGGCCAACTAGCCACAGCTGATGGCCATTCAATCACAGTTGTTGGCCATGTACTACCCGAGTGAGCACCTTTCCACGTGAGTCCGAGAGCCTGGAAACCGGACTTCTAGCTCTGTCCCCACAGCATTTATATATAGCATATGTACTTGTAATGAGATTAACTATTTCACATTATCCTACTTTTTACAGAAAGATCAACATTTACTCACCATGTACTCTGGATCCTTTTGTTTAGATTTCCTGAACACAATTTACTAGAGTCTTAAATATATCATGCCTATTACCTGTCCCTATAGTTATTTGTCAATGTTTTTAAGAATATGCTAATTTTTTATATGTCTATGTGCCATTTGTATATCCTCTTTGGAGAAATGTCTCTTCAGGTCCTCTGTCCATTTTTCAATTGGGTTGTTTGTTTTTTTGTTGTTGAGTTTCATGAGTTCCTTGTATATTTTGGATATGAGCCCCTTATCAGAGGCACTGTTTGCAAAAATCTTCTCACATTCAGTTGGTTGCCTCATTATTTTCTCAATAGTTTCCTTTGCTGTGCAGAAGCTTTTCAGTTTCATATAATCCCATTCGTTTATTTTAGTTTTTACTTCCATTGCCTTTGAAGTCAAATTCATAAAATGCTCTTTGAACCCAAGGTCCATAAGTTTAGTACCTATGTTTTCTTCAATGCAGTTTATTGTGTCAGGTATTATGCTTAAGTCTTTGATCCATTTTGAATTAATTTTGGTACATGGTGACAGATAGCAGTCCAGTTTCATTCTTTTGCACGTAGCTCAACATCGCTAATCATCAGAGAAATGCAAATGAAAACCACAATGAGATATCACCTCACCCCAGTCAGAATGGCTTTCATCAACAAGGCAAATAGTAACAAGTGATGGAGAGGCTGTGGAGAAAAAGGAACCCTCATACACTGTTGGTGGGAATGCAGACTGGTGCAGCTGCTATGGAAGGCAGTGTGGAGGTTCCTCAAGAAATTACGAATAGAATTACCGTATGACCCAGCAATCACTCTCCTGGGTATCTACCCAAAAAATCTGAAAACATTTCTCTATAAAGACACGTGTACTCCAATGTTTATTGCAGCTTTGTTTACGGTGGCCAAGACATGGAAACAACCAAAATGTCCTTCAATAGATGAATGGATAAAGAAGTTGTGGTATATATACACGATGGAATACTATTTGGCATTAAGGAAAGATGATATAGGAGCATTTGTGGCAACATGGATGGATCTTGAGAGAATAATGCTAAGTGAAATAAGTCAGACAGAAAAAGCAGAGAACCCTATGATTTCACTGATATATGGTATGTAAAACAAAAACAACAAAAGAACAAGACAAACAAATGAAAAAGAAAAACTCATAGACAGACAATAATTTAGTGGTTACCGGAGGGTAAGGGGGTGTGGGGGGAGGGTGACGAGGGTAAGGGGGATCAAATATATGGTGATGGAAGGAGAACTGACTCTGGGTGATGAACATACAATGGGATTTATAGATGATGTAATACAGAATTGTACACCTGAAATCTATGTAAATTTACTAACAATTGTCACCCCAATAAATTTAATAATAAAAAAAGAATATACGCAGAGTTTTATTCTCTAAAATATATATAGCAAAAAGTACAGCTGACTGTCATTTTAGTCTAAAAAACAATCCTAATTTTTTGGAAAAAAGTGGACAAAAATCCCAGATTTCAAGTCTTCCAAATTATACAACAGTTAAATATAAATTTTAATATAAAATTTCTGCCATCCATAAATAACTTCTTCAGTTATTTTTCTTGAGCATGTTCTTTATGATACAGAGCATGTTCTTGAGCATGTTCTTTTTAAATACAGTCAGAAATGTGCTCATATCCTCTCTGCGATAGCAATGAACCTTGCATTGTAACTTCAAGGTCCACAAGAACAGTCTTTTGACTCAATGTTAAGGGGTAAATGTAGTGAAAGAAACACAACAAAAAACTGAAGAGCCATCACTTCACACAAAAATAGAAAAAGCATATAATGACCTTAAGGAATTTAAACAAAATCTACAGTTTGCTCACTGTTAACTAATTATTAACACGCCCTTGCACACAAACACACACCGCAGCCACTGCCATGGTAATTATTGATTGCAATTATGCAGTCATACTGTTTTAAAGCTCATTTTGAGTGTCTTTTTCACCTATCTGAAAGACTAAACTATAAGGTGTAAAACTGGAACTCTGTTTTATTTTGTTTTTATTTGCACGCATTATTATTGAATTTAGATATCTGGTAAAGAGGCCTCTCATTTGTTATTTTTATATATTTTACTTGTTTTTTTCAGGACAGTGCTTGTAAAGTTTTACATTTCTTTACCATCCTATAAATAATTTTGTATCACCAGACATCAATAATCTCTGCATAGTCCATAAATAAAATAGTTTCTGTTTAGTTAACATTATCATGTAATCATATCCCAATTCATTACTAATTAAAAGAATTAAAAGTAGGCCCCTATATATTAGATATCCTACTTATATGTGATCTTGCAATTATAAGCCAATTTCTAATGGAAACAACCTAATGAAAAATCAAGATGCTATGTACACATTTGCCAAACAAATATTAGTAAAAGAAATGACTAAACATTCAGGAGAGGGGAGCTCAATTCTACTTTTAACAAAACAAGATGCTATCACTAGTAGGGTGATAATACAGGCAAAGTGCTAGCCAGAGATGCCCTCATGTACTCACTCAAATAGTAATGACCCATATACCATTACTGCAAGGATTTTTTCATACATAGTCTTCTGAATCACTCTTTTGAGTAATAAAAATAGAAAAAGAAATACTACAAAGCTGTAACGACTGACCATTAACAATCAGCATGTAATTGCAGATGTTTTTTGTAGAGTGGGTTCTGGGACTAAATAATAGTAGGAAAATATCCTTCATTGTGGGATTATGTTATGAGCTGCCAGACTTGAGGCAAAATGGTTCAATGTCCTTTTTTCACTTCTTTACCAAAACCCTTCTTAATTCTCCGAAGAGAAATCTTTTGGATAAAATTATGGAATACTGAAAAATCACACTTTTAAGTAGAGGTTGTAGATGTATATTACATGTACATAATTGCTAAAAATGTATATACATAAATATGTATATTACTGAATAGAAATATACATAGGCTGGAGAGGACATATGATTAAGTGGGCTTCCTTCTCAAATGTTACAGTATTAGCTTTAGGTTTAAAATGAGATTTAACTGCTTAGGGAAAAGTATCATTAAATGGAGTTCTGTTGGCCAATAATAGCCAATAGAAAAACATCAGTGTTCAGCTTTAATGGATAATCAGAACCAGTTTTCAAAGATAGAGAAATTCACAATCTTACCAGCTCTGCATGAGACTTCTCTGAACTCCATATCTCACTAAAACTTGGTAGTGCCAATTTTTTCATTTTTTTTTGTTAATTTTAACCATTCTGTAGGTATGTAGTCTGATCACATTTCAGTTTTAACTTGCATTTACCTAATTAGAAATGATTACATATTTTCAAACAACTTGCTAGGATTTTTAAGTTCTCATTGAATATATATATGTATATATATATATATATATATATATATATATATATATATACACACACACACATATACATATATAACTATATATACATAACTATGTAGACTATAGCTTCAAAATATTGAGACTTCTGATCTACAAATGTGGTATACTCTTCCATGGTGTGTGCTAATTTGCTTCATTAATTTATAAATTTCTGAGGGTAACTGAACATATATATTAAATTTATTATTTCATATGGTGTATTTTGTATGCGATTATAAACTCTATTATTTATTTCCTTGTATATTGTATTTATTGCTAATGCAGAAAACAATTGATATTTTAACAATGGAAAATGCTTTTAAAAATAATCTTCTGTGAGCAATTCAACTCCTGGTAGAAATTCAATGCAAAGCATCAGTATTTTAAAAATTACTACCTATTTAATTTTATCAATCAGAATAGCATTGTACAGTAAGATATACACCAAGAAGGATCATGGCCATACCATTTCCTATTCTAGCCTATAACACACTCTTTCATGAGCATACATATACTGGTATTTTTCTCCCTGTATAAGTTAGTCATTCCTGCTTTTCTTAACTGTATAAGTATGACATATTACTGATGGTTAAAAGAGTCACTGCAGTGCTGCAGGAATAATCTGGAAATGGAAAACTAGAGCTAGAGTTCTCTGGAGTGGGATAGGCACTGATACTTCTGAAATGTGAAAAGGAAGAAGGTAAGATAAATGCCCTGGTGTGGGTTGGTCTTAGTAATAAAGTTGGTGGAAATTCACCTTTATATACACATTGTATATCTACAGGTAATCTGCCAGGTATACCAATAAAAGAGGCGTACTAGATTTGGAAAACCTTAAAAGCACTTAACTAAGTTGGAAGGACATAAGCAAATTCAAGGACCTCAGTATTCAGCCAAATATAAATTTGCTCAAGAGCTGAATACCTCCCTCCACCTGAAAATCCACTGCATATAAATTCCTATAACATTATGTATATTGCAAACCCTATGGCTAAAATACATGATTTTTCTAATTCGTAAGGAAGCTATTTTATTGTCAAATTCTTGTCCCACTCATGCTTTGCATCCCCAAAGGGAAAATATACCAGTGTATGGGTCTGTAATTCACATGAAAAGTTTAAGGGGCCTTAAACTTTTGGGCATGAGTTTGATGACAGCTTAGGCTCAGCTGAGTATTTGAGATGTCTACCTGATAGGGTCATGAGGATACCTGCCTAATTTTAGTGCAAAAAAGATTGCAAATGCTGTTTCATAGGAGTCCTGCAGAGAAGTTAAAAAGGACTGAGAAGGAGCAGTGGTGGGAATCCCAAATGATTATCTTTGTGAAATGAGATCCAGAAGTTTGGAATGCAAGATTTTTGCTCAGCAAGTGCCACAGACCAGGGCTACAGATCTGAACGAAAAGGTCAAAGCATCACTAGGTCATCAGAGTCAGCAGGCAGAGAATATTGTCTCCACATCCTCACTAACCCTCTAAGTATAATGTGGAGCTAGATATAGAGATAGTTATTGTAGGCAAGACATTGACTCTCCAAAATTTAAGACAAAGGGACATCGTCCCTGATTCACCCTCCCCGACACTCTCCACTCCATCCTCTGGATGGAACATGCCATTTGAAAGGGCATGAGACCCACTCTTGGAAGACTAAAGAACAAGTATTTTCATAAATAGCTACAAAATTAACCACTTTGAAATGCATAGTAAGTTGAATATTGATTTAAAAATAAATCTCAAAAAATATCTATTTACAGTACAGTAAAAGGAGCATGTGTAAACAACAGAAAAATTAAAAAAAAAAAAAAAGACAAAAAGAAGCCAATCATGCTGTGAAAGAGTTACACTTCAATGCATTGGAGCAAAATTCACTAACACCCTTAGGTGAAATGGACTGTGGTGGCAACAGGATGACATTCAGCTAATATGTCCTGGACTCAGTTTACCTTTGAAACATGAAGAGGAGGGGAAGTAGGGGAAGAAGGTGTCAGGTGGGGGTTTTTAAATATGGGGCTTTGCAGAAAAGGATACAGCTTGGAGACTCAGCTCATTTCACAAGCTATCAGCCTCTAGGTCACTGTTCCAGGTAAGTACATGCAGGTGATCTAAAGGGTACTTCCCAAGCCAAGTTGGCTTCATAGTGGATAGGATAGGATAGGAACTGTCCCAGACATAGCAACCTTTAAAAATGCAACAGAATAGAGAACAGAGAGATTAACCATCATGGATCTGAGTGGAAGTGCCACCCTCTCTCCCCTCAGGGGACAAAGCAGCCATCAGTTATCATAACTGATTCAATGGGAACTGAAGTGTTAAGTGAGCACCCGCATGGTTGCAATAGGCCGCACCATCCTCAGACACCTAAATTGTCATGTACAGGTCTCTGCTTCTGAGATCAATGTGTTAATATTTATCTGCCGTGAAACTGAAAGGTATTGCCCTTGTTACAGAAAGTACAATGTTGAGTATTTCTATCCATGAGATGAAAGAACTGAGTGAACTTATAGTTCAGTTTACAAACCCTATGCCCCCTCAGTCAACTTTACTCCTAAGTATTTTATTGTTTTGATGCTATTGTAAATGAGATTGTTTTCTTCATTTTCTTTTTGCATCATCCATTGTTAGTATCTAGAAATGTTACTCATTTTTTGTATTGAGTCCATATCCTACAATTGTGGTGATTTCATTTAGTACTTCTATCAGTATTTTTGTGAAGTGTTAATGTATAAAGATATAATTCTATGTATAAGATTATGTCATCTGTGTACAGATATAATTTTACTTATTCATTTCCAATTTTTGTATCTTTTATTTATTTTTCTCACCTAATTGCTCTAACTAGGACTTCTATTACTATGTGGAGTAAAAGTGGCAAGAGGTGACATCTTTGATCTGCTTCTGAACTTAACAGAAAAGCTTTCAGGTTTTCACCGTTGAGTATAATATGAGATATAGGATTTGCAATAGTGCTCTGCATCGTATTGAGGTAATTTACTTTTTTTTCCTAGTTTGTTGAGTATTTTTATCATAAAAGGCTGTTGAGGTTTTTAAATAATTTTTCTGCATCTACTGAAATGATTGAGTGATTTTCATCCTTTGTTATATCAATGCAATATATTGCATTGCTTGTTTTGTGTATGTAGACTATCCTTGCATCCCAGGGATGAATCACACTTATCCATGATGTATGATCTTTTTGATGTGTAGGTGAATTTGGTTTGCTAGTATTTTGGACGCTTTTTTCATACATATTCATCGAGGATATTGGTCTCTAGTTTTCTTTTCTTGTGTTGTCTTTTTCTGGCTCTTGAATCAGAGCAATTTGGGCCTTATAAAATGAGCTTGGGAGAGAGTTCCCTCTTCTTCAATTTTTGGGAAGAGTCTAAGAAAAATTGGTATTATTTCTTCTTTAAATTCATGGCAGAATTATCCTATGAGGATCTCTGTTTCTGGGCTTTTCTTTTTGGAGGGATTTGATTACTGATTCAATCTCCTTCCATATACCATGTTTCCCCAAAAATAAGACCAAGCTGAACAATCAGCTCTAAAGCGTCTTTTGAGCAAAAATTAATATAAGACAGGATATTTATATTATATTATATTATATTATATTATTTATTGTATTGTATTACATTATATCATATGATATTGTATAAGACCCAGTCTTATAGTAATATAAGTGTCTTATATTAATTTTTGCTCCAAAAGACACATCAGTGCTGATTGTCTGGCTAGGTCTTATTTTCAGGGAAACACAGTAGTAGGTCTGTTCAGATTTTCTGTTTCTTCATATTTTAGTTCTCCTAGATTGTATGTTTCTAGTAATTTATCAATTTCTTCTAGGTTATCCAATTTATTGGTGTTAAATTGATTATAGTAGTCTCATTACACATAAAGGTTCACTTTTAGTAAATGCTTATTCTGCATCTATTGAGATCATAATATATCTCCTTATTTTCACAGTGAAGTAATTTTTTCAACTTATACTAATCCTTTATTTTGTTATAAAGTTGATAACAGTTCATTATCTTTTTTATATATGGTGTGTTTGTATTTATCAGATAGGCCTATAATTTTCCTTTCTTGTAATATTTTTTTAAGTTTATAGTACATGTATTAGCCAGGGCTCTTTAGCAGGATAGAACCAATGGAGTGTGTGTGTGTGTGTGTGTGTGTATTCATTATATATTCATATACATTCACTATATTTTCATATACATTCATGCATATATTACATATAATGCTCACAGATATTTATTACATGGAAGTGGCTCAAGAAATTATGGAAGCTGGCATGTCTCAAGACCTTCAGGGTGAGCTGATAAACTAGAGACACAGAAGAATTGATTTTTAGTTTCAGTCTGAGATGGAAGGCCTGAAACCATGATGCTAATGATATAATTCCAGTTCAAAGGCTGGTAGGCTTCAGACACAGGAAGAACTAATATTTTAGTTCTATTCCTAAGGTGAGAAAAAGCTGGTGCACCAGTTCTAAGGCCATCAGGAAGGAAGAAATCCCTCTTTTGTTCTATGCAGACCTTCAACTGATTGGATGAGGCCTACTCATTTGAGGTAGGTCAATCTGCTTTACTCTCTGTACAAATTTAAATGTTAATCTCATCAAAAACACTTATACAGAAATATTCAGGATAACATTTGCTCAAATATCAGGACACACCATGGCTTGGTCAAGTTGACATATAAAATTAACCATTACGGTACCGTTATTAGAATGATCTCAAAAATGAGTTAATCAGCATTTTTTATTTTTATTCTAATGCATGGTAAGATCATTATATTTTCTTCTTAATGTTCCCTCTTAAATGTAAATTCAACAATGGAGCCATATAGAACTGATGTTTTTCCTGTGACTGCCAAGCACAAATAACTCACACTAAATATAAAAAGCAAGATCACCAACAATCCTAGTGACAGTAAAATTGCATAAGAAAAAAAAAATATATATGTATATTTTTTCATATATATATACATATATATACATATATATGTGTATATATATATAAATATATATATATGTGTATATATATATATATATATATATATATATATATATATTACCTGAGTCTTTAACTGCAATGACATAATACCTAGAAAAATAAAGTAGGCAAAACTGACACAAGGAAACATCTCAATTATAATAGTTCAGATGTTTCCTATAAACGGAACAAATCAATCCATTGTCAAATACTTTCCTACATCTGTAGTCTAGCAATAGCTATTCTCCAGTATAGAAGCTTGTTCTTAATCATCAGTCTGAATAGAAAATTCCAAAAAGATCAACAAACATATACAAAATTTATAAGCAACCTTTTAAGGGTTTCGGACTTAAATTTGAACAGGATCTCCAGTATAGTGAGCATTTTTCAGTCATTTTTCCTTTCCAGAATTTAAATCCTTTGTACAGGAATCATATTCATTTATACTCATATTCTCTCTCTCTCTCTCTCTCTCTCTCTCTCTCTCTCTCTCTCTCTCTCTATATATATATATATATATATATATATATATATACACATATATATGTGTGTGTATATATATGCATATATATACATATACATGTGTGTGTATATGTATATATATATGTATGTGTACATGTATATATGTATGTATTTGTATATATATATATATACATATATATATATGTCTCCCCTCTCTACCCAAACCATTAGCTATCAAAATAGTGATAGCTTATGCAGCTATCTGGTCAACTTCTTGGTGCAGAGGTATCAGAATTTACAGTATACGTGAAATCCTGGAGCATGGTATTTTTTTGGAGACGCTATTTTTGGAATCTTAGCCTAGACCGTAGTCCTCAGCCATCAACAATATTATGAGTTACTATGTGTAATAAACTATTTATTAGTTTAATTACACAGAATTGGCTTTTGCTATTTACAACTAAACTCACTGACTGATATATAACTTGATACATGGATTAATTGTGTGCAAGAAAACTTTAGAAATATTATAGGAAGTCAGTATTTGTTATCTAGTCTATTTGTGGCTGAAAGCAGAGTACATTCAGGTTGGATTAAGACATGGGATTCTGGCAGCCCATAATATTCAGTGACAAAACAGCTAATTAAATTATTACCTGTGGTCACCTAGAATAAAGGGTCTATTAATGACAAGGTTTCGAGGGATTGAATCACCGCTCAAAAAGAACAGAATGAAAGACATGAGGAATTAAAGGCTCTAGGGTGGATTGGTTGCTTTTTAATTTTGCTGGACAGCCTTAAAGGAAATGTATAACATGCTCAAGATTCTAAATTCTCAGCTCAAAATTCAGACAGACAACCAAGGATTTTCTGCATCTCTCATTTCTTTTTGCCTCTAGGCTGAGATAGATGGAAATCAAACTAAAAGCTTGATCCTAAGGGTTTTCAATTTATGTAGGTTGAATTAACAATCTGACAATACATCAAAAGTGGCAGAGCTTTCATAGGGAAAGAATAAAACACTGAATGTAGGTATAAGGACATATTGAGAGATTTGGATGTCTTAAAATACACCAAATAGCTAGATTCCAAATCAACCTTTATTTCCAACAGAGACATTACCTCCACCTGACACGTACTATTCCTGTTCTACTGAAAAAACTTAAAATTATTTGACCAAAGTAGTTTATTACAAAGAGAAGTTAATCCTCACCACGTTTCATAGTTTAAACTTAATTTATTATCCCGAGACCTGTAACTAAAATTGTATTTCAGCAGATGTATGAAGTTATATATTCAAACACAAAAGAAAAAATTAAATCTTGCATATATATATATATATATATATATATATATATATATATATGGAAAATACATGAGAAAATACATTTAAGTATTCGAGAAAAAGAGAAAAAGAAGGAAGAAAATTTTAGGTGAAGCTTAATTTATAATATTAGTTCAATGATAGTTTGGGTTTATTGTGCTATCTTGCATAAATATAACCATGTTTCCCCGAAAATAAGACCTAACCAAACCATCAGCTCTAATGTATCTTTTGGAGCAAGAATTAATATAAGCCCTGGTATTGTATTATAA
The DNA here is from genome assembly GCF_964194185.1 of Rhinolophus hipposideros. Taxonomy (NCBI): domain Eukaryota; kingdom Metazoa; phylum Chordata; class Mammalia; order Chiroptera; family Rhinolophidae; genus Rhinolophus; species Rhinolophus hipposideros. The sequence continues at coordinate 95,992,159 of NC_138050.1, forward strand.
TAATATAATATAATATAATATAATATAATATAATATAATATAATATAATATAATATAATATAATAACATAATATAATATCATACAATTAAATTAATATAATATAATATAATATAATATAATTAATTTAATTTAATCTAATCTAATCTAATCTAATCTAATATAATATAATATAATACCTGGTCTTATATTAAAATAAGATTGTCTTATATTAATTTTTGTTCCAAAAGATGCATTAGAACTCATGGTCCAACCAGGTCTTATTTTCGGGGAAACACAGAATCATTTGCTTGGGTGGTTACTGAAATCTTGATTCAAAGAGCATTCATCCTAACATAAGTGAAAAGTCTAGAAATTCCTTTGGAGGGAAGAGGAGGACTTATGGATGCATTTGTTATGTGTGATACCCTAAACTATTCCCCAAACTAAGACCCAGAAAGCATTGCATTCACCAAAGCATTGCAAACACCTTCAGAGTAGATCACATGCATCTCTAAAAGTCCAGGAACAGAAATTCTCCTGGGGATCAGCTTGATGATAGAGGACAATGTGACGTTTGAAATGTAGTTCCAGAACAAAGTGAATATTACAGAAATGGGACTAGGGAGGATAATCAGATTGATTTGATAAACAGAAACTTTTGAAGGTGGCAAATTTATCATGGAATCAATGGAGCTGAGATTAATATTTTGCCAAAAAGACTCCTCCTTATTTTTAATAACCAAAAATATACTTGGTTTAGCAAACAGAGCCCTGGCTTGTTTAATAATTATTTCTATGCCTGCTTTCAGTTTCTGTACCTGTGTTACTTCATAGACTTGAGATTATCTAGAATTAAGATAATGGCAGGTAATCTTCAAAAATAACATCCAAATATGAACTATAAATATCTGTGCTAGAACTAGTAAAATTGAACTGCAAACATGCACCAAGATCATTATTCACTGCTGAAAGGGGCATAGTGAAAATTTGGGAAATTGACTGGCTCTAAGTTAATATTAATTTCTGTGGTTGAAGACAACTCCCTTATCCACTGGTGAAATAAAGCTTATGGATATCAGGTGATAAACAGAATTTTTACCTGAAACATAACTGGCATAATGGGCTATCAAATCTCCAGTTCTGAATTTATGGTTGAAATAATTACCCACAAATAACAGCCTTCATGTTAGAAAGAGCCTAGTAAAACACACCTGGAACTGCACTCTTCCAAAATAGTAAACGGAAAGCAAGAACATTTTCCTGGGGTCATAATCAACCTTATTACCATTGAGTTTTAGAAGACCAAGGAAACATGGTGATTTCTACCTCATCCCCATGTGATTTTTCTGTTTGGTTAAACAGTACACAGAAGAGGTATGTTTTAACAAATATATTGAGCTTATTATAAACTTAATTCAATTTCACCTGTTAATTCCGATGTCTATTTTTACTGATGAAATTAAAACAGCCCTTAATTGGTATGTTGGTGATGATTTAGAATGTGCATTTGTACCTATTTTAATAGGCAGGAACTATTAGAAGCTTTCTTAAGACTTGATTAAAGGTGGACCTGCTTCCAAGCACACTCAAGAGGTTGTTGACTGAATCCAGTTTATTGTGAACTATTGTACTGAAGGCAGTAAAAGTGAAAGTTAATCATTTATGAAACAATCACTGTGTAGCTGGGACTGGTAAGGCACATACATTAATTATGTTGTTTAGATTAATTCTATTAGATATTTTACATTGTTAATTATATTAAGGTAAATACTGTATATTATCATGGAATAAAAATTTGAAGACAAAGGCAAAAGTTGGAATTGTGTGGCTATACTCAAAGAATGCCAAAGATTGTTGGCAATCACCATAATCTAAGAAGATATTTTTTTTTGTATTTTTAATAGTTTTCAGGTGTACTAAACAATGTAATAGTTAGACTTTTACCCCTCACAAAGTGATAACCCTTCTCCCCCAATCTACTACTCCTCTGACATCATATATAGCTGATACAATTCCATTGATGCTATTTCCTATGCCATATTCCACATCCCATGAATATAAATATGTGTTTTTAATTATAGTTCAATATGATTCAGCTTCAGATTCAGGTGTACACTGCAGTGGTCAGGCACCTACACTGTCCATGAAGTGGTTTCCCTAAGAAGACAAGTGCCCATCTGATACCCTACAAAATCTTTACAACATCATTGATTATATTTCCCCAACTGTCATTCATATTCCTGTGGCAATATTGTGGCTACTAATTTGTACTTTCTAATCCCTTTACCTTCTCTCCCATCCCCACCCCCTCCCAACTAGCAAACATCAGTTTTTCCTCAATATCTCTAGTCTATTTCTGTTTAGTTTACTCATTTATTGTGTTCTATTAGATTCAACATATAAGTGATACCATATGGTATGTGTCTCTCTCCATCTGATTTATTTCACTTAGGATAATATTCTCTAGGCCAATCCATGTCATTGCACACGGTAAGGTTTCATTCTTTATGGCCGAGTTATATTTCATTGTATTAGTGTACCACAATTTCTTAATCCAATCATCTACCCATGGGCACTTTCTTGTTTCCATGTCTTGGTTATTGTAAATAGTGCTGCAATAAACATTGGGTGCATATATATATATTTTTTTTGAATTAGTGTTTTGGATTTCTCTGGGTAGATACCCAAGAGTAGAATTGCTGGGTCATAAGGTAGTTACATTTTCAATTTGTTGAGTTACCTCCATACTGTTTTCCATAGTGGCTGCAACAATCTGCAACTCCACCAACATTGCTTGAGAGTTCCCTTTTCTCCACATCCTCAACAACATTTGCTGGTTTTTGATTTATTGATGATTGCCATTCTGGCAGGAATGAGGTGGTATATCATTGTGGTTTTTATTTGCATTTCTCTAATGATTCGTGATGTTGAGCATTTCTTCATATGTCTGTTTGCGATCTGTATGTCCTCTTTAAAGAAATGTCTCTTCATGTCCTCTGCCCATTGTTGTTTTTTTTTTCTCCCCCCCCCCATTGGGTTGTTTGTTTCTTTCATGTGGAATTGTATGAGTTTTTATAAATTTTGGATATTAACCACTTATCGACGTATCAGTGGAATATATTATCTCCCATTCAGTAGGGTTTTTTTTTGTTGTTGTTTTATTGATGGTTTCCTTTGTTGTAAAAAGAAAAAAATTAGTTTGATGTAATCCCATACATTCATTTTTTCTTTTGCTTTCCTTGCCCAAGGGACTATATCAGTAAAAATATTATTAATGGTAATGTCTTCAAATTTAACTCATATTTTTTCTTCTAGGGGTTTTATGGTTTCAGATCTTACATTTAAGTCTTTAATTCATTTTGAATTTATTCTCATATATGGCATAAGAAGGTGATTCAGCTTTACTTTTTTGCATGTGTCTGTCCAGTTTTCCCAGAACCATTTATTAAATGGTCTTTACCCCAACGTAAATTCTTGCTTCCCTTGTCACAGATTAAATGACCATCTAGGCATGGATTTTTTTTTTTTTTCTGGGTTCTCTATTCTGTTCTGTTGATCTATGTGTCTGTTTCTATGCCAAAAGCATGCTGTTTTGATTATTATAGCCTTGTAGTATGATTTGATGTCAGGTAGTGTAACACTTCCCACTTTGTTCTTATTTCTCAAGATTGCTGTGGCTATTTGGGGTCTTTCATGCCTCAATATACATTTTAGGATTATATGTACCAGTTCTGTGAAAAAATGTCATTGGTAATTTGATAGGGATTGATAGATAATTTGATAGATATTGTGCTGAATCTATATATTGCCTTAGGTAGTATGGACATTTTAACTATATTAATTCTTCCTATTCATGAGCATGCTATATGTTTCCATTTGTTTGTACTTTCTTTAATTTCTCTCTTCAGTGTTTTATATTTTTCTGACTACAGATCTTTTACTTCCTTGGTTAAATTTATTCCTAAGTATTTTATATTTTTTGATGCAATTGTAAATGGGATTGTTTTCTTAATTTCTCCTTCTGATAATCTGTTATTGGTGTATACAAATGCAACTTATTTTTGAATGTTAATTTTGTATGCTGCTACTTTATTAATTTATCAGCTGTAATAGTTTTTTGGTGGAGTCTTTGAGATTCTCTATATGTAGTATTATGTCATATGCATATAGTGACGATTATACCTCCTCCTTTCCAATTTGGATACCTGTTATATCTTTTTGTTTGATCGCTGTGGGTAGAACTACCAGAACTATGTTGAATAAAAGTGGTGAAAGTAGGCAATTTGTCTTGTTCCTGATCTTAAGGGGGATGGTTTTAGCTTGTCCCCACTGTGTACGATGTTAGGTGTGGGCTTATTATATATGTCCTTTATTATGTTGACATATGGTCCCTCTATTCCCACATTACTAAGGGTTTTTATAATAAATGGTTACTGAATTTTGTCAAATGCTTTTTCTGCACCTATTGATAGGGCCATATGATTTTTTTAAATTTTATTTTGTTAATGTGATGTATCATATTCATTGATTTGAGGATACCAAACCAATCTTTCATATGAGGAATAAATCCCACTTGATCATGATATATGATATTTTCAATGTATTGCTGAATTTGGTTGGTTTATATTTTGTTGAATACTTTTGCATCTATGTTCATTAGGGATATATGCCCATAGTTTTCTTTCTTTTTTTTTTTTTTTTTTTTTTTTTTGTAATGTCTGTGTCTGGTTTTGGGATCAGGGTGATAGTGGCCTCGTAAAAAGAGCTTGGGGGCCTATCCTCCTTCTGAATTTTTTGGAATAGTTTGAGGAGAATATGTCATGATTTTTTTTTTTGAATGTTTGGTAAAGTTCACTTATGAAGATACCTCTAGACAAATGAAAATGAAAACACAATGACCCAAAACCTATCAGATGCAATGAAAGCAGTCCTAAATGGGAAATTCATAGCAATAACAGGCCTACCTCAAGAAACAAGAAATATCTCAAATCAACAGTCTGTCTTTACATCTAAGGGAACTGGAAAATGAACAGCAAAGTAAGTCCAAAGGAAATATGAGGAAGGAAATAATAAAGATCACAGTAGAAATAAATGAAATAGAGACAAATAAATACAAAAGATCAATGAAACAAAGAGCTGTATTTTTTGAAAAGATAAACCTTTAGCCAGAGTAATCAAGAAAAAGAGAGTACTCAAATTAGAAATGAAAGAGACGTGACAACAGACACCACAGAAATAAAAAAAATAATAATTTTAAGAAAATACTGTGAGAAACTATATGCAAACAAATTAGACAATTTGGAATAAATGGATAGATTTCTAGAAACATACAAACTTCCACTGCTAAATCAAAAAGAAACAGAAAATCCGAACAGACCGATTACCACCAATGAAATTGAATCAGTAATCAACAAGCTCCCAAGAAAGAAGAGATTCTTCTCTATAGTCTTCACTGGAATCATGGCCCTGCTGACACCCTGATTTTAGATTACTAGCATACAGGATTCTGAGAGAGTAAATTTCTGTTGTTTTAAGCTATCTAGCTTGTGACTATTTGGTATGGAAGCTCTGGGAACTTAATAATTTAATCCTGGAGTGAAATACTAAGAAACTGATGGAGTCCTATTCTAAGTTCTCCAAATTGTTATACCAGGGACTTCTACTTATTCCTACAAACTAGAGTAGGAGGGTGAGGGGTAATGGGAGCACATGTGTAATTTATTGTTTTATTACAATATCAACATGTTGTTTCCTCACTAGGGAGGCCAAATTTATCAGCATACATATATCAGAAATTATAAATAAACTATGGAAAACTTGCTGAAAATAACTTTCTGAGATTGAACAAAGAAAATCTCAAATAATTTGGAAATGTATCTACTTAGAATCGATGTTATTTCTGGTTTCAAGGCTACTGCTCCAGAGAATTTATTGCCATTTCTCAATGTATGTCACTTCCTCCACATATTTGAAAGGACTGTGAGCCCCATATTTGAAAGGACTGTGTTTATGAAGCTTGCTTTTTATGCTCTTTTTATTTAACAATGTCTGATACGAGCCTCATTCATTAAATGCTTCTTAATTATAAGTTATTAAATGAACGCTTTCAGGACACTAGGGGAAATTTTTCCAATATATTATTGTGAAACCCAAACATGTGTAGTCATAACACTGGCAACATAGCTAGTAGGATAAAAAGGCTTGACGAAAAATAATGCAAATTGCCATATATATATTTTTTCCTACAAAATGTTAAATTAACAACCTAATAAGTTTCTATTTTCCTCTTTATTGGCAAAGAATGAGATCAATAATAGTGCCTAAGACCAGAAAGAATCTGCAAAAAAGGAATTGAACCATCTAGTAGCAAGAAGGCAACCACATATATTGCATACTAAAAAATTAATGAATTACTGAATAGACAAATAAATAAATAAATAAACAAACAAACAGGGCTACCTCAGCTGCTCCCAGATGGTGGCATTTTATTTGTTTGTTATTGCAAATCTGTTTTGTCTAAGTCTTAGTCCATAAATATGTACTATTTTTATCTTAAAAAACTTACAATTCACAATGCCTAATGACAATTAATTTAAACATAATACTTAATCTTAAAAGTCTGACACATACCCATCATTTTATAAATAGTATAAATAGTATGTGCCATCACTGCCATTGCCATTATTGAAAAATCATCAAGGGGCAACGTGCATTATGAGAAAACAGAGGGATTGAAGATAGGATTAACAATATTTACAAGCTCAGACAAAAATAATGCATGTGTATGTGTGTATTTACATATTCTCATTAGAGAAAGTAGGAAAGTTATTTCATTTTCTTATTTGTTTTATAATTATACATGTAATCACTAAGTGCTTGATGTTCTGTGAGTAAAGTGTGATCTATAAGCAAGAAGTATATCCACAATCTTCAGAAGGGAATGATCTGATAAAATGATCAAAATGGTTCAATAGATGAAGCCAAGTTCAGATTATTCTAGCTAATGGAATGTAGCTATAATTACATGTCTTGAAAGTCAAGTAGCCTCTTTTAATAGAATGTTATTGATTTAAGTACTACTTAAATCTAATAAAGATACAATTGAATGTTCAAGTATCTTGATTTTACTTTGGAAAATTCTAATGTAAGGGGGAAAATTATATATATATATAGCTTAAGATCAAGCTATTAAATCATTAAAGGCCCAACAAATGGTTACCAGATTTATCATGGTGATCACTTCATTAGGTATATAAATGTTGAATAATTATTTTGTATATATGAAACTAATACTGCTTGCTACTTATATTTTAATTTAAAAAAACTAGATTTAATTTTAAATTAAATAAAAACAAAGATTTTTTTTAATAATCATAGTTATAGTTTATGGAAATGTAAAGTTAGTATTAGCATGGATGACAAATTAAATAGTACAGTTTTATAAGAATTATTTAATTTCACTAACAGCCTTTTTACTATAAATTCAATTCAGTAGGTATTCATTGAGCAACAACTATTTGTATATTCTAAGTAGATTACTAAGCTCTAAAAATACAGTGTTTATGTAGATGAAACTGTATTTTATTTCTATGACATAAGATTGGATCAAAGGAAGATCTCACTCAATCTCCCTTGAAATAATTTGTTTTAAAAGGTTAAAATTATTTTAATAATACGTTGATAATAAGATTGTGAAAGTCCTGTTGTTATCCAAAGTCTATTTATTAAGCACTTCATTTTTTCCTATGTAGTTTAGAGGATAATATAAACATTGAATTACTTACTATCTACTCCTACTTCCTATAATCTCATTTTTATAAATCTATCTGTGTAGAAATCTATACACAGATATCGGGCATATTATTGGGCACAGATATTGGGCACATTTATAATTGTTTCTCTTGTACATTTAGTGATATCATAATGGGAGGATTTTGAGCAGACATTTCTTTTCACCTCCCTACCTTATATATATAGATCAATAAACTTGAATTTAGAGAACTATCACTACGGTAATAATAAGACGATTAAGAGTGTATGTATATCAGAACTTGTGGTTTAAACATATATTCTAACACTGTGGAAACTGGAGTGATCAGTGTAAGCATCAACGTTCTCTAGACAATTATATTGAAAAGTGAACGAAGACAAATTACATTCCTCTTATTTTCAAAAGGGAAAATGTGTATCTCATGAAATAAATTATTATCCATTCGAAAAGAAAGCCCTTAAAACTACTTCAAAATATGTGCTTTCTTTGGGACAAATCTGAAGTGGACATTGGGGACACAAATGCAATTTGAAACATTTCATTTCTACATTACTTATATAGTCTCTGTTATGATAGCTTCTCTCATAGTTAAAGAAGAAATAAAACACTGAACTTTGTGTCAACCAAAGGGAATAGAAAAACAACCCCAAAACTCAATACTGTTTAGTCCAATTTATGAACTGATTTGAGGCAGGTAATTCAGATACTGGAAAACCTGCCTTTCACTTAAGTACCAAAAAATCTAATTTAAGGCAGCTGATATCTCCATCTCAGAAAGGAAAGCTGTTTCATCTTCATTTCAGTGTAGATTGCTACTATATGAAGTGACAGTGGGTTTACATGTTCTGGTTGTGTATTTATTTTTTTAAAAAGAGTTTAGACGCCATCATTTATTTATTTATTTATTTATTTATTTATTTATTTATTATTTATTTAGTTTTTCCAACTCCATTTGCCATTTCATTACTTATTCTAGGAAGGCTCAACTTGCGAAATGGGCACATTGATCTCATTATTTTAAATTAACTAAAACTTCACAAAGAGAAAATGATTAGTTAAATGATTAGCACATTTCTAAAAATTGAGGCTGTTAACATGTCTCCCATTCTAATATTTTAAATTAATCAAAAGCATTTATTAAAATCCATTCTATGAATGCCTTTGAATAACTGCTATCAAGGTTTGAATGCCAAGTCTTTTTGATATATATTCTTTTCTTTCTTCTTCTCTGTAACTGGATTTTTTGGTTTCTATTTCTTTCTATTTATCATCTATATCTCTTATCTAAAAGATAATTTATTATCAAAATACTGAAACAGATGAGTACAAAAGATGTTAAAAATTACAGTGTATATAGATAAGCAAGTTATTAAAAAAACATATTAGAATTAGAAATGAACTTCATTTGTGAAAAAATATCAGATAACTCAAGTAAAAGGACGGTAGGGAAATGAGAAATAAACTGCAAATACAAGGTGCAGCTTTAAAACATAATACAATGATATAATTATACTTATTACCTGCATTTTTATCCATTTTAATTTATGCACATCTTGTTCATATCTGACTTATTTGGGTCTTTTCTGACATAAAATGCTAAATTTATAATAAATCTGGCATCTATTCCTTTTTTTCCAGATTTGGACAAGGCCCATAGTGCATTGTTGCTATACTAGATTTATCTCAAATTGTTTTCTTGTCAAACAATTAATCTATCCATAATTCATTTATTTTCCCTGGAATATTTACATTGTTTCCATAAAATCACCCCTATCAAGATCCCATCACCACTTCAAAGTTACTGGATAAAGTACTAAACAAAATGCTTAGAATTCAACTAACTCTACAATGTAGTCCATCTATTCTTGATTGACATTATCAAGTCTTTTGTCCTTATTTTCAGATATTAGTTTCAGTGGGACCATTTTTCAAATCTAGAAATGCAGATGTATATAAAATATCAGAAGTTAAAACCTTACACTTTCAAAAGAAATGTCCCAGAAATGTAAGGTAATTCCTAAATGTAACTAGGCATTAACTATCAAAACAATCAAGCAAATAAACAAAACTCTAGGATCCAGGTATTTTGAAAGAAATCTCTCATGGCCAGGTAACTATGTTATAGCATAGTTACCCTCCCATATTTAGGTTAACCTATGGGGATATTGTGATGCTTCATTTCCTGTCACTGATATCAAAACATTCTGTAGTCCTGGACATGCAATAATTATCCTTGAATTAGACAATCTTTGTCACCACGTTAACTGGGAGTGTCAGAAAAACTTTAGTCTTAATTTCTTCGGTGCCTGTCCTTTTCCTGTTTTAATGAAAGATGTTAACAATTCCCAAATAATGAGATCAATCAGTGTGGTGGTCTGACTAGTTAATAAAATATGCTGCACATATCAGATATCAAAAGAAAATAGGTGATATCCCAACAAGTTTTAAAGGTGAAATAAAATATGTACATATTTAAAGGGATTTGTTTCAGATTGAAAGAAAATGGAAATGAAGAACTTCAAGGCATTGGACATCAGCCTATGAACAGAACTCAGTGCATTATATTGTGACAATGACATGATCAGGCAGGTCCTGCTTGCAGACAGACATTGCTACCAAAATATTTCCTCAGAGATTTGTAAGATCCAGTTTTGACCACTGAGGTATGAAGTGAGCATAATTACAAACTCAAATATAAATAAAAATACAAATAGCAGACACTACTCATTGCTGAGAATGCACTGAGACAGATTCACTCAACACTCTTCTATCAATATCTGGATTGGTCATGAGCTCAAAATTCACGGTAAAGTGCCAGTTTTGGTGAAAAAATACGTATGTGTAGATAATTTAATATGTATAAAAATATTTGTAAATTGTTTTTTTTCACTCCATTCGTTAATACACAGCTTTTAACCATAGATATTCAGACTGCTGAGCAGTCTCTCCACAGATCTACTGCCCTCTCCACTACCTACTTAGAATGAGCCTATAAGTAAAAAAAAAAAAATGTGATTTTAATTATGACTTTGAGTAATCCGGCCCATTGTTTTTTTTGGTTTTGTTTTTTTGTTTTTACTTTACAATTCATGAATATTGTATTAGACCTGATCTTTCATATGCTTTGTTTTTTCTTTTCTTTTCTCTTTTTTTGGGGGGAGGGAGGTATGGGGAGAGCAGTTTGTAATCAAAGTTTAATGAAGTAATCAAGCATATGACTTCTGGAATTGAACTATGTATATTTAATTCCTAAATAAACCATTCTAAATCTGTGACCTTGAACAAAATATCTAAATTTCTTACATTTCAGGATCTTCATCTCTAAAAGGAAAATGTGAACACCTATAAGTATATATTTGTTATGAAGATTAAACGTAAATTGTTTGTAACATAGTAGTTCATGATTCAAATTCTTTTATTATCTTACTTTTTAGGATTGTTGAAAAGATGAAATGCAAAGCACAGGCTGCTTTACCTAGTATATGTTACGGAAATCATAGAAATCATTATTAAAATCAGGAATGCTATGGCATTTAAGAAACCTAAATATATATTCTCAGAATATTAACAACTGATCAAAAACATTTGGTTTTCCAAAGACATTTACAAAGGTAATTATAACTATATTAAAATAATTGCTCATCAAATATAAAAAAGGAATTATGATTTTACAATTAATACTTGCATGCATAATGGAGATAGACTTGTCATTTATAATACAGTGTTGTTTATGACCTCAGGTGCTCTGTAAAAACGTTGAAGCACATTTTTAAAAATTAAGACATTAATTTTGACACTAACTACAATATCAACCTTCTCAAAGTCGACATTATCCTAATGTGAAAACATACAAATCATGTCTGTAATTGTTTTCAGCATTCATCACTTAAAAACCTCAAGCATTCCAACCTTTCAGAACATTAATAGCTAGTTTTACCTACCTAGTAGTTAAGATTTAGCTTAAAATAAAGTATTGCACTAATATAAACCTGATGTAATGTTCTTAAATGACCCTTCTTCTCTGAAATAAATATAAGGGACGTGAATGAAAAACATGAAATTCTGTGTGTCCCTCATCTGATAGCAAGAGTCGTCTGGTTTTCAGTGTTCATCAGTTTTTATTTTAAATTATGTGAAGGGTAGCAATAAAATCTAGTCAATACTTAGTTCCTCTGAGGTCTTTTGCTAGATCTTGTTACCATTTACACTTTAAAAGTAAAGTAATTGAAATCAAATAAATTAAGTAAAGTTTCCTTGATCACCCTAGAGGTAAAGTGGAAAACTTGAGTTCAAATCTATGTTTGACCTCAGTTGGAGCTTTACCCATAGTGTATTACAGTTATTAACACCAGTCTTGTACAGTTAGTGTAGAACACTGAAATAATAAGCATTCTGAGTTGCAATCTTTTTCAAAAATGTGAATTATTAAGTGTATATATATATATATATATATATATATATTTATATATATATGTACATTATGCTTAGAATGATTTGTTCTTTAACAAAGTAAAACAGGAAAATATTTAATTGATTTTGATATTTGAAAAAATGATTTCCTTTCTTAGTATACATTGGTTTCTTAGTTAATGCGTAGATAGATAAAGATTAGACGTTATAATCTGCTTTTGATGAGAAATACACTACTAGTTTCAAGAAAATTCAAGAGTTAGTATAAAAATATTTTAAATCCTTCCATTGGTTTAATATAAATTATCAAAATTTCATGTTTGATCTCATATTTCTTATTGTGACATTTTTTATACCACAGATGAGTCAGCATTTTTGTAACTATCTTTCAAAGCAAGCAATCTCCCCAATGTATTTGAAAATAAAGACTTCCCATTTAGATGTGTAAGTAGAAAAATGTAGAATAAATTTAAAATATTTTTAAACCAATGAGCTTGCAGTACTATTGAGATATCAACAGCACATTTCATTGACCTTTCAAGAAATTTATTTATCCATCTGAATTTGTATAAAGATGATTTGATTTTTCTATATCTTACTTTAGAAGCACTTTGATTTCAGCGATGCTCAAATTTTTTCTGAGGTGATGATGTCTGCTTCAGGTTGGAAGTTTTTGCCCACGGCTGACCAATTGCATTTCAAACTTGGAAATTAAAGTGTTAGCACTATCCTGATAGTATTCATGGCCAAAAAGAAGGCAAAGTAGAAAATGGTATAAAGTCCTATTCAGAATAGTTTCACTTTAACTTCTAATTTTCTTATGAATGGGAGCTATTGTTAAATAGATTTGTATAAAAAAGTAAATCTACAATATGTTTCAATCGGTATGACTGACTAAGAGAGTAGTATCCCAAGTTTGCATCCCAAATACTCTAAAGAAGATTGTTGGATTTAGCAATGTTCATGGATAATAGTTCACTTCATTAGGTGAGCTATCATTAAAATATTCCTAAGTCATTGTCATTGTCTTTGGTTGAGAGACCATTCTATGATAGAAAAAATCTACTCTCTCTCTTATTCACAACACACACACAGCACACTCATACGCATAGTTTCTTTCTTTTAGGAAAATAAAATCTAAATGTGCAGAACAGATAGCTCTAAATTTATCTTGCAAAAAATCCATCTTAAAAAAAATGTAAAGACCGCTTTGAAGGATAGTTAGGTTAATATTTTCTCACTTTAATTTCTAATGCTCATTTTTCCTCAAAGATTTATGCTGTTGTACTTACGTTTACCGAATGGACGTTAACAAAAAACAACAAAATAGAAAAAAAAAAAAAAACTTTGCTTACTATTTACAAACTCTATAGTTAGTTTTGGCAGTAGACAAAAATGTAAACATGACCTTGCTAAGTATTTTGTTGCTTGACAAGGAGCAATAAAAAATTCTTAGTTCTGCAAAAACAGTCAGCTTCTTTTTATCAGGAATGGTTTTCCAAATTCTTCTCTGTATCGGTGTAACTTTAATAGCACAATGCTCAAAGAATACATTACATTTCCTGGTATCTGAAGCTGTTATTTATTAACTTATTGATTTTATCAATCCCAAACTCTCAATGAATCCAGTAGTGTCACTGATGCTCAGATGATTGGACAGACGTATAAATACATAATTCTAACAGGGTATACTAATAGGAAGATAGGTTAATTGTAATGGGGGTTGTGTGTATGTGTCTGGATGTGGTCTTTAAGGATTACTATTAAGGAGATGGTATTCGGGATGATTCTTCAAAATAAAGAGATTATAACAATAAAAAAGACATCACAGTTCTAGTCATGGACCATGGGCATATGATGGAACAATTTGGAGAATTTGGAGTATAGAATACATGTAAAAGAGGTGCACAATAGGCAAGATGATATTTTTGAGAAAGAATTATTTACTTGTTAACTGGCTAAGTAGTGGAAAAATAGAACTTAATTGAAATGTGCATAGGCATTATTAACCCATCCCAAGCCATAGAACAAAAAAGAAACGCTAAATTCATTTATAATATCAGCTTCATTGTAATTCCAAAACTCGATAGAGAAGGAAAAATAAATTTAAAAATAATAAATGAATAAATAAATGAAAAGCCAACTACAGACCATCCAACTTACAGAAAAAAGTCCTTATTAAGTGTTAGCAAATTAAATCTTACAATGTAGCAAAAAGAGTAAAACCTGAAAAATTCATTAATATGATTCATAACATAAACCAATCAAACGGAATAACACATTATGATCTGGTCAGTGGAAGTTAACAAAGTTCACCAGTGATTCCTGAAATATAGAAATAAAATAAAAATAGAAAAAAAATAGGATATTGTTACTTGGCAGTTATTTTCTCTCAGGACTTTGACAGTATTATTTCACTCTGTTTTTATTGCGATTGTTGATGCTCAGTAATTACCCATGGGTCTGACTGCATTTTCCTGTATGTGATCTGTCTTTTTTCACTGGTTGTCTTTGTCTTTGTTCTTCTGACATTTCAAATGATATATGTCCTGGTTTGGTTATTTTAATTTATTCTGTGTGAAGTTATTGAACTTCTTTAGTAGAAGAATAGTCGCTTTGGTTTGAGAACTTTCAGTCATCACCACAGTGGATATATTTTTCTTTCTCATTATTTGTTTTACCTCTAATGGAAAATCAACACAATGTTCCTATTCTATCATAGTGACTCAATGTCTTATTTCTTGTTTCTTATTTGTTTCACTATAATGTATTACAGATAATTTCCTTGAGTCTATTTTCAATGCTCTAATTCTATCTTCTGCTGACTTTTATCTGCTAACTCTTCCATTTAGTTTTATATTTCAATTATTATAACAATTTTTCCTAAAATCAATTGTTTTAAAATACATTTTTCATTATCATTGTTATTATCTCTTGTTTCTTGTTCAACTTAAAGGGACTCTTTCATTTAAAAAAAATGAACAATCATTTTACAATCATTGTTGAATGATCGATATATCTAAAATCTGTGAAACTCATTTTTCTGTCTGACATATAGCCTAACTTTTTTGTAGGGAAACTGTTCTTATTTCCACATTGATTTTGTGAATTTTGACAGTGAGCTAAAGTTGTCATCCTCCAGAAAGAAAGTGCATCTCGTTCTATCAGTCATTTGAGGCACTTCCAACCCAGGAATCTTTTCAATTAAATTCTACCCATGAGGTGTTTTGACAAGGTAGCATGAGTTTAGGGCACAAAATCATGTGAGTACTGACTTGTGATAAAATGTTCTGTAAGATACAGTCTCCAGTACCAATCCATACAGTGTCATTGAGAAGTGGAAGTTTTCTTTCTACCCTTGTATTGTGAATTTATTTTTTATTTACTTTTTGTAAAGTGTATATCTCATTTAATCTTAAATGCTGATTAATTTTCGATTAGACTCCCAAACTTGGTTGAGCTTTAGATTTTTTCTCCTATTGTCTGTACCCCATGCAGCCATGAAAATGAAAGCTCAACATACCTAGGGTTCAGCAGACACTGTAAGAATGAAAGCTGGCATCAAATATATGGTGATGGAAGAAGAACTGACTCTGGGTGGTGAACATACAATGTGATACATAGATGATGTATTACAGAATTGTACACCTGAAACCTACGTAAATTTACTAATCACTGTCACTCCAATAATCTTTAATTTAAAACAAAAAAGGAATAAAACCTGGTAGGGTCCTTGTCTTCTCAAATTTCTAAGTTCAGTTTGTTTTTAATCAGGTAACAGTTCTAGGCTTATTTAGCCATGTTGGCTTGCCATATTTGGTTCCCGTCCCTAATGCTATATTAGGTTCCAAAACTTTCTTTTTTTTTAATTTGATTTTTATTTTTTAATTTTTTTAATTTTTTAATATATTTTTTATTTTATTACTTTCAGGTGTACAAGACAAGGTAATACTTAGACGTTCATCATTTATATCCCTCACACTGTGAACCCCCCTCCCCCCATTCACTATCCCTCCGACCTCGCACGGAGCCATCACATTATATATATAAAATTATAGTTGGCATTCATTAATGTTTAGCTTCTGGTGTACAGAGCCTTGATCAGGCATCCACAGTATCCCTGAGGTGGTCTCCCAAATAGGACACATGTCCATCGGATACCCAACAAAATCTTTACAACATTATTGAATACGTTCCCCAAATTAATTTTCAAAAAACACTGAGGCCATCTTGTGGTTACCAGCTGCTTCCCAATCCCTTCACCTTTTCCCTTATCCCTACCCCCCCAACCCCTCGCCCATCTAACAACTCTTGGTTTTCTCTTTTGTTGGAGCTCTAGCAATTACATTTACACTCAACCAGCAGGAAACAAGAAAAGCGCTAATACCTTTTTCATTTAAGGTCAGTTCCCAGAAATTGCACATACTACATTGAATTACACTTCTTTGGCAAAATTTAGTAACATGTTCACAACTATCTACAAGTAAGTAAAAAATATATGTAATCTTACTATCTGCTAAGTTTTCTGATTTACAGCCACAATTTATAATGATATGGTTTGGGAAACTGACGTCATCTCCTCAATCGTCAATGATCCAAATTACCAGATATTTAGCCACTATATGCTTCCTTTATCAAAAAATATGCTTCCTTCATTCCTATCTCTACTTCAAGACTGAACATCTAATTCTAGTAGAGTACTTTTCTATTGAAGGACATTAGCAGAAGTGGCAAAAAGTGGACAACAAGGACCAACATTTTTAATATTCAACTCTTCCTTCTAATGCTGCTTTTGACGCTATCCAATAATGTAGTGATATGACTTTTCTTGGCAAAGATTCCACTCTCATAGTCATATCAGAGACCAAAATGGCTGGTGGATTTTCATCCACTACATCCATACTCGACTAGGAACAAGGAACGAGGGAGAATACTCTCTAATATTAAAGATACTGACCGGAATTAGAGACACTACTTATGATTATATATCTGGGAAGTATTAGGAATCCAATCTACATTCAAGGGAAGAAAGAAAGCAGGTGACCTGTTTAAATGTTTTTTTAGGCACATTAATCAGACTGCCTGGCAAAGGAACTAATGATATTTGCTCTCAACAGAGTCTGCATCTATGGGAGTCTGCATAAGCAGGAGGTACTTAGCAGGTTGTCTAAAATTGTTTATAAGATACAAACACAAAATCTATGGAGTTACAGGGAATGGCTCTCTGGAAAATGTCACTAAAACTTTACCATTAACTGAATATAAAATGGAAATGTTTCGTAACTGAGATGACTTTATAGTAACTACTGAAGTTGCATACATCACTTGATACCTCACATTTAAATTGGTATACAACAAGTCGGATGTGGTGAAAAACACCCTGAGAAACCCCATTGGAAATCCTGGACCACTTTTCACAATGTCTTGTAGTTTATTACTTGTGGACTTGATTTTCCTAGTAAAGTTTAATACTGGATAAGATCTCTGATTTGTTTGAGACTAATTTGACAAGACAATACAATATAGTATCTCATTCTCCTTGGCCAGTATAGTCACCTATGGATTCAAATTAGACTAAATTATACTTTTATTCTGAGAGACCATGTGCCAGCTAAATATCAGGCATTCTCACGTTACCTTCAAAAAGAGGGTGATTAATATTGGATAACTAGGAATCTCTGTAATTCACTTCAAAATATACATCCTATATAAACTGTCATAAATATACATCAAAAGATGTGTATGAAAATGTTCACATTAGAATTAATAAATATTTGGGGAATCCTAAACAGTAGTGGAAATGGTTGCCTTTATTCCTTTGTCTTTTCACCTGAAAATCCCCACTGAAAGCAGTTGCAGGGGTAGAGAGTGTAATACCTGGTTTTCAGCCCTGTGACCACATGGTTAAGAGACATTAGCAGGTCTTTCCGCAAATACAAAGATGCAGACTCCGGCCAGAGTGGTTCTTTTGCATAGTTATCTCCAGCAGCCAAGGTACCTCTAGGAAACACTGACTCATTCTTGCTTTAGGGCTTCACACAGCTGGTCACTAGCTTTGGGCGTCTGTTGCCAAATATCTGTCCCCAGTCTAGGGCAGAGTCCATTACTTGCTCACAGCATGAGGACACATCCAAAGTCATGCTGAGGCTCAGGCCAGCAGGAGGCAGAGAAGGGTAGCAGCATGCATTCAAGATGCTCAGGGTGTCTGCCTTAAACCATCCTCTTTGTTCATCATTTGGTTCTGTTTTCATAAAGTTTTTCTGTTAATCTTTCTGAATAGCTATCTAAAAATATACCTGGTGGAATTAATGTGATCTATAATTATTTCTAATAGTTAAAATCAGGGCTTATTTTTCAATATCATTTTGTTAGTTTCCTACATTGCCTTCATTCTTTACCTAATCATATAATTCAGAAATAAGATTTTTTTTTTCTGAATCTCTTAAAAAGTCAAACAATGTCTACCTTATGAAAAGAGACTTAAGACAATGTCCCTGCAGATAATGGTTCTAACCCCACACCTCCAAGACTTTCCGGAGATGTGATGGTTTACCTTATAATCTGTTAGAAATTTGACAGAATTCGACATAATGTTTGAAGTGTTTTATGTTTAAAAAATATTCATCTTATGTTTATCATGCTTTTCTGTGCAAATAGCTTATGAACAAAAAGAACAGTACCTCAAATTAAGCATGCTACATTGGGTATCCCTTGTAAAAATAAACACTTCTATATTAATATCAACAGATATATTCACAAGACAACCGAATGTTAAAATCTAATGCTGCTAGAACAAGATTCTGTTTAAGTCACAATGTTTCTAAAGTCAACATGATCCAGATTATCTATTAAATCTGTTTTGCATTCAGGAAGCATGTTTACATCACTTTGCAAAATACACTTTTGCAAGGAGGTAAATTTTCCATCAATTAACTGCAGATTCTATAAGCCTTAAAGATCAAAGGCTTATCTGTATTAGCACATAGATAGAACATAACAAATGAAACTTTTTATCCCCCTTCCACCCTTAACCAGCACATGTGCATGGAAATGTGAAAGGTTCAATTCTCTGCACACGGTTTCAGTAGCTAAGGTGAATTGGCTCTCTTGTTTTGTTTCCTCTTTTTTTTTTTTTTGGCTCAAATTAATAATGAAGAGAGTTCTCCAAAATACAATAACATTAGTCATCTTTAATCAAGTCAATAAATCGACTAATGTGAATCTACCCAGTGATCACTCTGTGGAGAAGTACGTTAATCTATGTATACACTTGAGCCTTCCATCCAGAAAGAGGTCACTTATACTGTTTGTACTGCTGCCATGTTAAGTGCATAACTAGCACAGTAAATATCCATCTTGTTTCAAGAAATGGTCATTCAGGTCCCTGGATAACTTAGAAGATTGCAAGCCCAATATGAATATGTGAGACACTTTCAAAATTAAAGCAAAATCATCAGGTTATCCAATGCATAGCATGTATTCTTAGTCAGGATGCTAGTTTATTAAAAAGAATATTACCTTTCAAAAGTAACAAAATAAATATATTAAAAAACTGATTTTTTGTTATATCATCATGATTCAAATATTCTGTCTTTAGAACAATACTCATCATCTAAAGTACAAAGAATTTTAGGCAGGCAATCATGTCAGAGTTAAGCTACAGAAAAAAAAAAAGAGAAAAAAGATGTTTTACTCTTTTTAGATCATCTGTCATAATATAACAATTTTACAAATGCTTTCAAAATTAAAAGCTGTGAGATCAGTTCACATTAAACAATGAGAAACATAAATCTTCAACTAGGAACTCAGAAATGTATTAAAACCACAGTGTCCTTGGGACAATTATCATTGAAAAACACAATGCTGCATTTCTTAATGCTACGTTTCAAGCCAGAGCCACAGCCTGTACGTAAGATACATTTTGTACACCTTCTGTAATATGCCTAACATTCTAGTCCCTAGTTCTTACATTTTTTTAATTGTATACGAATTAAACAATACATTCACCTAGGGAAGGGGAAAGCCATATATTTCCAACTTCTGTGGACTGAAAGGCAACCTTCAGATGTGGTTTTCCCATTTTTGTAGTTGGTGGAGACAGAAAGAAAATAAGTATATTTTATAGTGCTGGTAGTCTGACTTTCAGGAAGTTGCTGCTCCCACTCTGATGTTACCGATAACACATACTTATGTGGAACTAATCCACTCCACCAGATGCCATTTTCACAAATGGGAAACACAGGACTTATGTGAAAACCTAACTTTCTTAGGAAAACTAGGGTGGCTAATGGCACAACCATAATTGGCTTTAGAACTCTTGCAGCTATAACTATCTCAAGTAGAATTGACCAACAAATATGTGTGCTTAATATGCCAGGACTAGAGATGACCATAGTGGAATGGACTATTTCCATCATCTATGACTCTGATGAAATGGTTTATTTCATATGAACAAAGGATCTGAGTCTGCGTGTTTTAGAACTCAAGTTAAAAGCCGATTTTCTATTCTCTACATAGATGTAATATTTACATTCCAAGGACAGATGAGAGGCCAAGAGACAGCTTACAAGTACAGGAAAGAAAACGAACATAAGGCATAACCTGAGGAAATGTCCAATATTGAAGATAAAGGAGTCAGAGTTGTAAATACCTGAGTTAGAAGGAAAACCAAAAGAGAAAACCAGGTGGTGCCATAGAACTAAATTAAGGGTAATTAAGAACACATTAAAGATGGAAAATGGAGTTCCAAGATGTCAAAGATAATGTCTGACAGAATACGGAGGAAATATCATAGGAGTATTATTTGTAATAGTTACGAAGTGGAAAGTACTCAAATGCCCACTGACAACAGAATGAATAAATGTATGTGTTGTATTCAACACATGATGCAAAACAATGAGAATAAACTAACTGTATATATGTACAACATATGAATTGAATTTCAGAAGCTTAATGTTGAGCTAAGTGTTTAAAAAGTATATATTGTATACGGATTCCATACATATGTGACCTGAGTGTGTACATAAACTATGTATTTCAAGAATAAGGCAAATAAATGGTTACCTTTGGCAATGTAGTAAACAGAAGGAAGACTGATGGAGTTTCTGGGGTGGTGGTAAAATTACATATTCTAATATGTGTTTCATGGATTATGTACTACCTGGAAATTCATCAAGCGATACTTATAACTTGTAGACTTTTCCCTATGTATGTTACACAATGATTGTATTAGTCTACGGAGTCCGCCATAACAAAACCCCACAGACTGGGTGATTTAGACAAGAGAAATTTATATTCTCACATTTCTGGAGTCTGGAAGTCCAAGATCAAGCAGTCAGCAGGTGTGATTTCTCCTACTCTGTCTTTTCATGACTTGAAGACGGCAGCCTTCCCTCTCTGTCCTTACGTATGTGCTTCCTTTGATGCACATATCTTGGTGTCTCTGCCTCCTCTTACAAGGACAGTGCTCCTTGGATTAGGGCCCTATGCGTGTGAGCACATTTAAGCATCATTACATCCTTCAAGGCCCTAACTCCAAATATAGTCATATTGGGAGGTTAGGATTTGAACATATGAACTGGGGAGAAGGGGACACAATTCAGTCAATAATAATAATAATAATAATAATAATAATAATAATAATAATGTCACAAAGAAAGCAAAATAAACATAACACTTACAATATGAAAAGTATCTTATATAGCAATCACTCTTTCTAATTGCTACTCCTATATTTTCTTTATACAACTAAGCATAACAAACTTGAATATTCCTCTCCCTTCCTCACCTCTATGTCTCAATTGTATTGTGTATCTGCCTTCATCCAGCTGACCTAGCATCATTGTTCATGTATTAGATGTCAGAAGAATTGGGAATATTTATCCGGCAGGTTTTGGCAAAACATGAAAATATAATTATCACTGGCTCTTTCTGACTGTAAGAACTTACTCTTTGGCCTCTAGAAAATAAAACTATATGAAGAAATGTACCAAATTTCATCTTTTCAAACCACATTTAAATGTGAATTACATTTGGAATACAAATTAGTAATGCAACTTCATGTTAATTAATGAATATTTGATATGAAATTAATTAGCAAGAAATTTAAATGGCATAGCCTTTATTAAGACTAAAAACATTAAAGGTGAAATTAGAAAACAATTATTAAAGATTGATACCTTTTAACAATTAAAGTTGGTACAAACTTGTACTGCACATAGAAATGTTTACTCTGAGAATTTACCAATATTCTACTCTATTCAATTTTGTTGTGAATAATACATAGAAATCAGTGTCTGATCTGGGATTATACAGCTTGTTCTTAGAACTTGGCAAGCAATTTTAGAAATTTTAGATACCCAAGATAACAACTTTGAAGTTGGATGAACTGTAATCCTTGAATAAAATCAATGCAACACCCAAGATTTTTTGATACGAATCATATACAATACACTTCCAAAGCATACCGAAAATAAATGAGTGAAATACACAGTGATTAATCCATTGCCTCAGGGGTATATGAACAGCTGGCTTATTTTTCAGCACTCATAAGCCTTTGAATTTAGCTCTTTTGTTTTTCTGCATTTAAAAAATGTGTTCTTATAAAATCCTCAGGAAAAAAAAAAACTAGATAGCTGTCAAAAACACATGGCTCTAATTTACAACACATTATACACATAATCACGTTAAACAGACTCAGCAATTTAGGAGTATAGACTGTTTCATAAATGGTGTTATGTATTAACAGTAATATTGAAAATATCTCTGTCAAGTTTCATGTCCAAGAAAATTCTATAACTATTCTTCTACTTAGTTAAAAATAAAATAAAGGTGTGGCCTGAACATAGCACGTAAGTATGTGTTATATTTACTCTAATCAAGACACACACACACACACACACACACACACACACACACACACTACCTTATTTTATCTTCTGGCAGATCAGTTTGTTTTTTTGAGTTATAGCAAATAAGTCAATTTATAGATTCTTCAATAAGCCTATTGCACGTGCTTATGTATACCAAAATGGATTTAAAGGGCTGTAAACTAAGTTTTCAAAAGCTAATCTTTTATATAGAGATATGCATGATATATATTATTGTTTATAATCCTTCAGGATGGTGAAGTAAATAGTTGGTGTATTTACTTAGTTACTTATTGACATAATAAAAAATGAATTGTAGCATGCTTTAAAACATTCTGATTCCTTCCAGGACTGTAAAACTATCTGAATTTCCTAAAGTAATGTAAATATTGATTCACTAAAGTTTTTCTGAGCACCGTCTATATAATCAGAATCACATTAAAAGACACCTAAACTCTTCTAAAATAAGTGCCTGCAGAAGTGTACTTGAATAGGACAGGATAAGGTAATATGACAGAAAGTTATTTTCCCACACGTGAAAAAAAAAAGCCATGGATATACATGGCAGAAGCAAAACTGAACTTGTGTGAATCTCATGATGCCTCAGTTTCCCATATTAGAACACAACTACATTTGAATTATTTCCTGAGGATAGCAGAATGACAGGAAAATGATTTATGTTGGAATAAATTGCTTTTATTAAACATGTAGAGAGATGAGATGACTATTTCCAGAAATGCATACATAAATTTAAATATATTTTCAAAACAGCAATTATGTAGCATTTTCCACTATTTCACTATGGTATTATGAAGTCAATTTGATTTCCCAACTGAATGAACATTCTCATACCTTCTTATTTATGCAATGAAGTGAGTGGATTGTAAATTATGATTACACTGTGTAGTTGTCACCTGGGGAAGAAATAGATGTATGTGTGTGTGTGTGTGTATACATATATACATATATACATATGTATATATACATACATATATATACATGTATGTATAATATATACATGCATGTACACATATACATATATGTGTGTGTGTGTCTGTTTAATTTCCTTTAAACTCCAAGTCACTTCTATGAATATTAGATTCATTGCATGTTGCTGTTCCTTAGGCTAAATGAATAGACTGTATAATTTTTTTTCTTTATTAGTTGTTCCATGAATGGAAAAACAAAAGTTTCTTCAAAATAAAATTTAAAGAAAATCTTTTAAGCTAAATGATGAACTGTAATCTGGAATAATGAACTGGAATAAAGAATTTCAAAGAGTCTGTGTATTTATACCCATGGTGCCAGAAATGAGAAAAACTACCTCTCCTGAAAAAATTTCTCAGAAGTACATCACAAACTAAAATCCCCTCACCATTAGTTTATATAGTATATTTGAATTTGGGGTTGTCGTCTCAAAAATTGAAACCTATTTTCCAGACCAGGACATAGTATAGGAATGCACACAAAATGATATGTAAATTGTATTGCTTTATTTAGGTAAAAAAAATGTAATCTGGAATTATGAATATTCTGTTTTGGTCATTGAACAAATTATCTGGGTTACTGATAAATGTCCTACACATTTAAAGTACTCTAAACCAGAAGATATTCAACTTAGAACAATACCACAATGGAGAGATGACATAATGGGAACAACAAACTGTGGGTTTATTGTACTATGAATTTTACTTCAAACTCTCAGTTGTTTTATTCATATAACTCATTGATTTCAGACTTCACTACCTCAGCACTCCCAGGCAACTACAAACCAATGTTTAACCAAATAGATGTCGAATTTGACAAGAAATTTTAGTTTTAGTTTAATATATGGCAAAAATGTTAATCATAATAAAATGAATTAAACATTATTAAACATTATATTTTTTGTCTTTTGTTAAGTAAAAGTTAATATTTTCTTGTATTAATTCTAGTCCAACAATTATTAATTTGCCTCCAAATGTTCATTCTTCTTTAAGTTTTTAATTTGCAGGTTTGACTGCTGGAAAGAATTCAATTTTTTTTACCTTTATTAAACATTTCAAAGTTTTAAATTATACACATGCAAAAATACATAATTTTTAAAGGAATATAATAAATATACTGGAAAGAGGAAGAAAATTAATTTAAAAATACATTTCAGACTAAATGGAAGTTGACGATACATTTTTCACTATTTCATGAGTTTTGTTTATTTTTAGTTCTCCTAGGGGAAACAAAACAATTACTACCTTTTCCCCCCAATGATGAGCCAAGATTCATGTCACACTCCTTTTTCCTGAACATAAAACTATAACACACTGTAATTTTGAAATCAAAGTAATTTTAATTATTTTAATTTGATAACAATAACTCATTCACATATAACAACAGAATCAAATTTCAACATAACATTCCAAATATCTAAATCTCGGTATCTTAAAGTTAACAGTCCTAAGTATCACTATATATATGGGCTTAATATTAAAGGTATTTTTTTCTTTAAAAAAAAAACATTTCTTTAGATGCAAATTTGCATTACTTGTAACTGGAAGACATTTTGTTATAGAAAGTATTACATGCCATATATAATCCATATATATCAAAATAATCATTTAAAAAATTTTTGACCTACCCAATCTGATTCATGTATCATAAGTAACAAAATAACAACTGTTTTTGTTACCACCTTTTTGTTTCTTTCTGGTGGAACTGTGACGATTTTACTCTACTTAAAATGCTTTCTCATAACTGAATGTTTGAAAACGTGACTAGTAAATATTCTATAAATAATTTCAAGAATTCTTTGAGTAATTGAAAGTTAAAATTGATCTTATTTTCCAACGCTTGTTTCATTAAATAATTTGCCTGGATGAAAAGGTAAAATTTCTCAGTGCTTTTTGGTAAAAATTTTACTGGTTTGATTGTGTCAGTAGGAATGTTCCCAAAGGCCAGCCTATTCAAAAATTATTTTTCAAATACTTTAACCTGAATTTTAGTTTAAACAAAGAATCAATCAACAATTAAATTACTATTGCCTTTAAAATTGCAGCAAATGTAGATAAATACTGTTTTCGTAATCCCATGATTAACAGCAGTATATCTCACAAGTGTTGTATAACTATGAGCAGTCCTGATGTACCATGCTGTTTCACCATTCTTCACAAACAGCACAACACATCAAGATATTTCATTGTTATTTCATTGCAAACATATTTTTCTTTTTTTTTTAAATTTATTGGGGTGACAATTGTTAGTGAAATTACATAGATTTCAGGTGTACAATTCTGTATTACATCATCTATAAATCCCATTGTGTGTTCACCACCCAGAGTCAGTTCTCCTTCCATCACAATATAATTGATCAACCTTACCATAAATTTTATTTTGAAAAATATAGAACTAAAACACAACAGTACAAATAGATCACTGATATTTATATATGACTGTGTTGAAGTTAAAAAAATATGTTCCTATTATTAATGATAAAAATACAAAACAATCCTTATGTAAATTAATCTATTAGTGTTATATTCTTTTAAAGCAATAAATGTGGTGATTGCACTGGCATTATTTCCAATGCAAGCCAAATAAGTAGCCAATTATTTATGCAATAGGTACTGAGAAAAACATTTTGTTTTTCCATTTTTCTTTCACATGTTGCTATGCTTTGTTTTAATCAATTTGCCTAGGTGATAGAACTATTATTCAATTAAACACTAATCTGAGTGTTACTACAAAGGCATTTTATAGATATGGTTAGCTTCTACACTAGTGAATTTTAAATAAAATAGATTATCTTCATTAATCTGGTTGGGCCTCATTCCGTCAGTTGGAAGACCTTAATAGCAAAAAATCTTGGAGGATGAAGGAAATTTTGACTGCAGGTTCACTCTTACCCTAGAATTTTCAGCCCATCAATCTTCCCTACAGATTTATTCAGCCAGACCCTACAATCGCATAAGCCAATTTCTATCCTACTGTCGTATAAGTTTGATAGAACCCAGACTGATACGCATAGCTTTTATGTTTATTGTAAATCATAAATCAAATTCAGTCCATTAGTCATCTTTTGTTTATGATCTGGATAACTAGGGAGATGTTTTCAACGTGGCATGGAAAGCTGCTAAAAGTCACCGCTGATGTCATGCAAACTCATTTATGAATACTTGAGTGTATTGGGAACAAATAAGCTATACTTTGAAAAAAACAAAACAAAAAAGTTGGTTACTCATATGAAGAATATTGATGCATAAGTTAATTACCAAATCTAATTTTAAAATATGCTTCAGGGATTTGAAGGTAAAATAGTCAAAATTCTATTAGCAATTTTACTGCCTACATCAACAAAAGATTATTTCTTATCTAATTATAAAATTGCAACATACATTATTATAAAAATTACAGAATAAAACTGCCTGTCATTTACTTCCTCAATTTAATATTGTATACATATTACAATAAAGTGGACAATATTTAAGTGGTATATAATATCTAACACCTTGTATAATGCTGAATAATTAGAAAACAAAGTAAGAAGTAGAATTATGGACTTTTGGTCATATAATTCGTCAAACTAATTTTACAGAATCTAAGATTTCTAATAACTATTCAGGGACATATTCAGTAAATATTCAATCACATACTAAAATTAATACTAGCAAACTATATTATTATAAAATGTAATAGTTTTTCTTCCTATGTAATAGACTTAAATCTTGCTTCTTGATTTCCTGCTGATTATAGACACCCAGAGAAGGCCAAATCAGTACAAACTAAATTGAATAAAATATAATTATGTTTTATTCACCAATTATTTAAACATAGAAACATACAAAATATTTATTATCTGATAACACCTTTTCCTGTTCTCATATAGCTCATGCTTTTTAAATTACAGACATATTTTTATTGACTCTAAAGAAAGCTCCACATTAGAAAGTATTAAGGAAATCTAGGTACATAATTGGAAGTTTGTAAAAAAATATATAAATTTCAATAATTTTACTTTTTATGTTCACAGAAATATATATATATATATATATATATATATATATATATATATATATATATGAAATATTTAATCCTTTCAAGGTAGTTTAGTTTCATACAATTGGACCATATCCATGTTGGATAATATTTCAGAGTAATCACTGAATCTCCTGTTCTTAATCAAGAAGTATTATTTTTCCCTGTTTATTAGGTTATTGATTAAAATACTTACAGTGATATTCAATAGTCATGAATACAGCTAGTATATTATGCATACACTGTAGTTACAGCAGTTATACTATAACACAAATATAATTAGTATACTAGTTTTGTATTACATAAAATATTTCAAATTGGCAAATAGGAGATGATAAAGAATAAAATTTTTAAAAAGTTCTGCAATCTTCCAAGATTTAACCAGGAAAAAATAGAGAATCTGAACAGATCAATTATTAGCAATAAAACTGAAGCAGTAATAAAAAAAAAAAAAATATCCCAACACACAAAAGCCCAGGACCAGAGAGTTTTACAGGTGAATTCAACCAAAACTTTAAAGTATCAGTACCTACTATTCTCCAACTATTCCAAAAATTTGAAGAGGAAGGGACAATTTCAAACTCATTCTACAAGGCCACCAGCATTTGCCTGATATGAAACCTGAAAAGGACACTACAGAAAAGAAAAAAGAATCACAAGCCAGTATCCCCGATGAACAAAGATACCAAAATTCTCAACAAAATACTAGCAAACTGAGTTCAGAAATACATTAAAAGGATTATCCACCAAGATCAAGTAGGATTTATACCAGGGCTTCAATTGGTAGTTCAATTATCTACAAAATAATTAATGTGATTAATCACATCAACCAAAATAAAAAATGAAACCCTATGATCATCTCAATAGATGCAGAAAAGAACATCGGACAACATCCACTTATTAAAAATAAATAAATAAATAAAAATAAAAACTCAAAAAAGTGTGTATGGAAGGAACTTAACTCAACTTGATAAAGACTATATATATGAGGTCGGGCAACTAAGTTCCAGAACTCATCCTAGAAAAAGTACTACACACCTCATTGCTGACTATCACTACGGTCAGATTCAAACTACTCCCCTTGGGAAGCTATGCATTGACACCAGCGCCTAGTCCACCCTTCAATGAAATTTTGGAACTTGTTTCTGGAATGGACGTCAGAGCCAGTTGTATTACCCTTGATGCACCGGATGTCATCAAAATGTCTTCCTTTCAATATTTCCTTTATCTTTGGGTAAAGAAAGAAACTATTGGGGGCCAGATCAGGTGAGTACGGAGGGTGTTCCAATACAGTTATTTGTTTACTAGCTAAAAACTCCTTCACAGAAGTGCCGTGTGAGCTGGTGCGTTGTCGTGATGTTAAGAACCATGAATTGTGGAAAATTTTAGGTTGTCTAACTTTCTCACGGTAGCCTTTTCAGTACTTCCAAATAGTAAACTTAGTTAACTGTCCAGTTGTTACAAATTCATAATGAAGAATCCCTCTGATATCAAAAAATGTTAACAACATTATTGCAACATGTTTGCAAACTTAATTGTCAGACCTTATAAATAAATAAAGATAAGTCACACACACAAACACACACACATGAACGGAATATTACAAAGCAATAAAAATAATGAAATCTTGCCATATATGACAACATGGATAGACCTAGAGGGTATTATGCTGAAAGAAATAAGTCAGACAGAAATACAAATATCATATGGATTCATTTATGTGTGGAATCTAAAACCAAAACAAAACAAAAAGCAAACAAACAAAAAAACATACTCATAGAAACAGAAATCAGAGGATGGCTACCAGAAGGGAGGGATGCGGAATGTTAAAAAAGATTAAGAGGAACACAGTTAATAATATTGTGATATCTGCATGGTGAGAGGTAATTACTAGAATTAATGTAATAAGCACATTCTAAAGTATAAAAATGTTGAGTCACTATACTGTATACCTGAAACTAATGTAGGGAATAAAATATCGTATACCAACAATACTTAAATAAAAAATATATATAAAAACAAAATGAAAATAAAAAGGTCTAGAGAACATTCTAAATTATGACATTGAAGGTATTAGAAAGCACAATATAACTTATCCTTACATTTTCTTTCATGTTCAGTAAGAATGTTCTATAACCTTAAATTTCATTTTCATGCTAAAATTATATCCTACTCCAGTCTATTTTTTTTCTTAAACTATTTCAATAAATATTGAGACATTCATGGGTTTTTCCTATCATTTCTACTTATAAGATAGCTATTCCAAGCATAAAGTGGAATTTAGAAACACTCTTGCTGTTTCTATTCATTCAACTAATATTCTTTAAATGACTACGTGTGAGGGACTACTTCTGGGACAGCAGAGGTGAAAAATGCAATCTTTATCCTTATGGATTTTAAATTCACATGGAAATCATACGAACAACCAATCAACCAATAATCTCAGATACTGATAAGAACATATCATGAAAAGAGAATAAGAGAGAATGAGAGTCAATTAATCTAGGAGAGATTTATGGAAATCTTGAATGAGAAAGATATATGATTTGTAAGACTGAATGAAAGTGTCAGTCTGCTCTTTAGGATCAAGGAGAAAAAATATTCTGAGTAGAATAAACATCTTATGTTATGAGACCTAATGGACTGTACACTCACATTGTTATCTCTGTCACCATTGCTTTTATTTCTTCTTTGAGCTAAATTTTAATGTATATCCATAGATTCACAATAAAGAGAGTTTGAGAGTGATGAGAAAGAAACTATTATGTATGAATCATTATTATGCATTGTTTATGATATTATGACACTAAATATTCAATATATTTTTGATCACTGGAAAAATAATAACAGACTCCCAAAAAGATGGCAGACTGACTTCTAAATTAATTTCTCATCACACTGCCGAAGAGAAACAGTAGTCATAGTGGCTTGCTTCTTCAAGGACAACAGAAGAGTCTCACCACACATACTCTACTGGATGGTGTCTTACACAATGCAAAGTACTCATGAGAGCGGCATCCTTTTACTAATGCTACATTCTATTGATTGTAATCAAGTCACAATTTCCATCTTCACTCAAGGTGAGAATATTATACAAACCAGGAGGGGTTTATACCTTCTCTTTCCTAGTCTACCTGCTGAACTCACTCATTCATCAACTGTGGCAAAAAGCCAACTTTTGTTAAAAATATGAGCAGTGATTCTATGACTGCCTCATAATACTTTTCACAGTATTAAATTTTTAAATTTTCTTAGGCAGATATTTTTAAAGATATAAGCTATATTTGTATTGCTTCATAGCCCTTTCTTAGAATTTTCATATTTTCATCAGGCAGATTTAATCATGCAGTTTTTTTTCCTTCATTACTCACAGGTAACATATTTAAAAGACACTATATATACATATATATATATATATATATACACACACACGTATATATTTATATATGCATATATATTTATGCATATACATATGTACATGTATATATCATACACACATTCATATATATATATATATATATATATATATCACCCATATACATATATATATATACACATATATACATTCACACATATGCACATACCAGGTTTGTTTTCATATTTTATATTATTGAAGGATTGAAATTAATTTATAAAAAATATTCACATTTGAAAATAAGTTCACAATTTTGTTTCCCTCTGAAGCTCTTTTAAGTTGGATATAATGACATCAATTTGTCTATCTATGGTTTTGTTGCATAGAAAGTATTTAAGGCATGTTTGTTCACTGAACCTTCCAGAAAAAAAAATATTAGATTTTCCCTCAAGAATTAAAATAATAAAATCTATTTTATTCGGATATATTATATTGTGCAGTGATTAGAATTCTGTTTACATAATATTATGTAAGAGAAAAACTAACGTTTTTGTTTGTTTTATGATTTTGTGTGTGTTTGCTTTTTAATATGCCATGAAACGAGTGTTTCTCAAAATGTAGTGTGTTCCTTAGACATACTTCATTAGACCTATTGACTCTCCTATTGAAATCTCATAGTATTGTGTATAGAAACCGGCACTATAACAACCTGCCAAGTGATTAATATAAGCAATAATTTGAAAAACATTTTCTGAGAATTCATGCATATGCAATGCACAAACTACATCATGTAAACAGCAGACTGTTATTATTGTTCTCACTATAGTGATAGGACAAAGACTTACATTAAAGATTGTCTTACATAAGAAAAAATTATATAATTGTTGATTCTGTAGTCAATAGTTCCAAGAAAGTGTGACTCTACTGTGTATAGCTGTCTTAAATTTGCCTTACTTTGTTTGCCATTACAATAAAAAGACAATAATTCTATTTATACTACTTTACTTATATACAAAAATCACTGTTATTTGGAGCACTATCACAATAATTTTAATCTGCATAAATAAAGTTTACATGTAGAGGATATGGTTAATTATTGCTTATATATAATTCATGTATAGAAACTATATAAACACATAGAGTACAGGATTGTCTGTATTTTTCATGAATGACCATTCATCTGTAAATGTTTGTAAAGGATTTCACAAATTTTGAGACTATAATATGCTTTCTATTGTACCTACTCTAATAGTATTGTTGTAATAAATTATATTGGGAAATAAATTCTATCTCTTCGAAGGATTTAAAGCTATAGAAAATTGACCGAGTCAAACAGAAAAATTATTTTAAAAGAAGAAGGAATTTACTGAAAATTTCTACTTACTATTTAAGAAGGTATATTTCAGTAATAAAATATACTTTTTAAAAATATAAATTACTATCCAGTACAGTAATGTTAACTGAGGGATCAATTAAAAATCACCCTAATGACACATCTGGTCTTCCATTATGGTCATAAATAAGAAATAAGTGAATAAAGTAATGCATATTTTTCTAAAATATAATTATTCAATATTTCATAGTGAATCATTATTGTGGTTTAGTTTTATTTTTCTCAAAATATGTTAATATCATAGTTATATATATCACAAAATATCTATGTAGGAGGTCAATTTTTATGTAATTTGTGAACATGGTAAGCTTATCTGAAATTGAGCATTTCTGAATTTTAAGTACAAGAAGCAAGCCAAATATCAACATATTAAAAAAGCATGTTTCATCTATTATTCAAATTTGGGCTTTACTGACCCAATAACAATTTTGTTTGTCATCTATATTTGTTTGTTCATGTGTGTCTGCTGAGAGCTTACTGTTAGAATGAAAATTGCTGGTACACATTTTAATTTATTGTTAAAAACATACAACAACAACAAAAAAAAAAAAAAAAAAAAAACTTCAAGTTTTGTAATGAAAAATTTAGAAGACCTTACAAAGAAATCTTTCGAACTATATTCTATCACCTGGTAAATCTATCCATATTTGATACATTTTAAATAAAGACTAGAAAGTTGACTTCAGTGAAACTCTTGCTTTTGTGGTATGAAATTCCTTCTTAAAGTAGTGATATTCAACCAGTGGCAAGAAAACCGGTGTTTCTATTGTTATTATTTGAAATATTCTTTATTCATTGAAAATTGGCACAGCCTGAATCCTCAAGTACCTCTGTTGTTACTCTTAGTGTCCTATCATCTCTTTGACAACACCCATTTCACCCCATCATCAAAATGGTTAACATCTTCCCTACCAGGGAGCCTCAAGACTCTGACCCAGTACTTTAGATTTCATTCATCCTAAATGGTGTTAATCCAGTCATTCCCTCAAAAGTCCAGCTTCTAGGCTACGTCCATTGGCTACCCAGGGAAACACAGAAGATCAACTTAACTCCAAGTACTCTCCCCTCAGAAGTTAGGCATCTGACAGCCCAGGGTAGACATGGTACAGAAGACCATCCATTGACACTCCCTCCTTTCTTCAATTTTCTCAACTGGAGTAGGCTCAAATGCTAGTAGAAGAAAAGAAACATCTTTAGGCAAGTACCTAACACTAAGTTAATTACATAATTTGATTAAAACCTTTGCATTTCCTTGCTTGAACAAATTAAATTTTTATCATTAGATCATTTCAGTTACAATATGATTTTTACTTTCCCTTCATTCATATCATCGCTTTTTATACTCCCTCACCTTGGAACTCACTTCAAACTGTATTCTGTAATTCGTTGTAAACATATCTGCCTCTCCTCTTGGATTATAAACTTCTCTAAGATAGGTAAGCTTCAAACATGATTTCACAGATGCTCAGCATGTTTTCACAATAAATGAATTAATGAACTAATTGAATCATTGCATCATTAACAGATGAGTACAATGTCTTACTTTTATATATTACAATTTAAAAAAAAGAACCCTGAAACTAAATTATCAGACTGTTATTTTATGTGATGCTCCTATTGATCAAAACAAAAACATATGGGGATAATTTTGAAATGAATCATTCATTATCAGATTATATTTAGAGCAATTCAACAATGTGACAGGTGTTCCCCACTCACTTCAGATTCCAGTTGATTTTGATCAGCTAATGTGACATTCATTACACAGTACACAACATCAAGGGACAGACCAAGGAGAAAGTACAAATACACCAGAAAAGAAGACTCTTGCCAATTAATCTGCATTTCCATCCTCTTATTGCATAATTTAATTACAGAGTTTCTTTACTTGTTTGGAAAATGTAGTTACTACACAAGTGAAAATGACTAATTTATAAACACATAAGCTTTTGTTATTTTCAATAATGATATACCTGGCTCATGTTTTACCTTGGTTTAAGTGGATTCCTTGTGATTGAATCTATAGCAATCATAAACACGAGACTAATTTCATTGAAATTGCATTGTCTTCAGATGTTTGTATATATAAATGACCTATGACATTTACACAATATTTACTCTCCTGACTATAACATGGTAAAATTTACCAAACTATATGCGTATGTTATAGAACGAACACACACATACACACAGCTACATATTCATGCATTAACATTTTATACCTATTTCAAATCTCTAAAACTATAAAGGGAATATATTTTGATTTAATATATAAGTGTTTAGATAATTTATTTAGGTAAATATCAAATATCTAGACAAAATATGTATACTACCATAATGTAGATTGATATACAACATATATTGAATGTATTCTCTAAATAACTGTGTTGCATTAGTCCATTCCACAAAAAAGTGCCATCAACTGGGTGACTTGTAAATAAGAAACATTTATTTCTCAACGTTCTGGATGCTGCAAAGCCCAAAACCATGGCTCCATCAGATTTGGTGTCTGGTGAGGGCCTGCTTTCTCACTGATGGTTGTCAGGCAAGGGTGCTCTCTCAGGCCTCTTTTATAGGGCAATAATATCATTCATGAGGGTTCCACCCTCATGACCTAAACACCTCCCAAAGGCCCCACCTTCTTAGGGGTTGGGATATAAGCATATGAAGTTTAGGGAGTACAAACATTCAACCTGTAGCACTTGTTATAGAGGTAACGTATTAAATGAACACATATTTACTGTTATGTTCCTGGAGTTATGCTGGGCATAGCTGAAGTGGCCAGGAACAAGACAGACACGGCACTTGCCCTGGTGTTCTTTATAGTGTAGCGTTTCTTATAATCTCAGGACCTCCACTCAACTCAATTATTTCACAATTACTTAATAAGTATTATGCTAGATACCAAGGAATGGACAAGAAACAAAATAAATGAATACACCTAACCTCATTGATCGTACAGTGTGAGGAAAGACCAAAATATAAAATAAAGTAAATTAGGTAGTAAAAGAATAGATGCGTTATAGGAAAACATAAAACAGAGTCAGCAGAATAGATTATATAGTCTTGTGGTTTGAAAGGTAGTCACATAAAGCCTCAATGATCATGTGAAACAAGCAAAAATTTAAGGAAATGAAGCAATGAATCATAAATATTTGAAGAGGAGCCAATAGCCAGCACAAGGCTCCTGAGCAAAGGGAAACCGGAAATACTCAAAAACCAGCAAGGCCAGGATGAATAGAAATTAATAATGAAAGGAGAGAAAAGTATGAAATATAGCCACAGATGTAAGGAGGCCCAGCATATATAGGATTTACAGACTATTGTATTCATTTTTCATTTCACTCTACGTATAATGGGAAGCCATGAGAGTGTGACATAGACTGACATATATTTATAAAGGTAAACCCAGGCAACTGTGCTGAAAATTGACTGTTGGGGCAAACGGCTTTAAGCAGTTGGGCCAGTCAGCAGATTGCTACTACTTTCCAGGTGAAAGGTGATGGCAGCTTTTCCAGGATGGAACCAGTGATGGCAGTGGGAGGTAGAGTCATCTGTTATATTTTGAAGGCAGAGACAGCCAGCTCTATTAACATATTGATGTAGTGTTGACCAAAAGAGAAGATTAAAGGGGATTGAAAATGTTTAAGCACAACTTGAAAGATGGTGGGAGCAGTTGACAAGGCTGATAGGAAATTTCGATTTGGAAATCCTCATTTTGAAGTAAGAAAATTAAAGAGACATTTGGGTAAACTCTGACTTTAAGGAAGAATCATGGGCCTAATATTTATTTGAGAATCAGATCAAATCACCGGAAGAGTGAGTATGGATTGAGAAGTTCAAGGACCTTTGTCCTATATTAAAGGAATCAAAGAGATAGGAAGCTCGGAAGGATGTGGCAAAGGAACTTCTAGTAAAACAGAAAGATAGACAGGGGAGCTGGATTCTTGGAAGCATGACAAAGAAAATTTTTCAAAGAGGTAGTAGTAAAATTTTGATGTTGAGAAGGCAGGCAATATGAGGACCAAACACAGAATATTGGATTTAGCATGTAGAAGGCAGTTTGAACTTGGACAAGAACAGTGACGATGAAGTAGCATGAGCTCAAGCGGGTTCAAAAGAGCAAACACATTTAAACATTCAGTATGTAAAGGAAAAAAAAAGAAAAACAGAAAAAAAAAACTTGGAGCTACTGAGAATTTTGTAAGCCAATACTCTACAAATGCATTTCCCTTTCACTCCCATCACTTACACCTGAAAATATTTTGTTTCTTCCCTTGATTTTATAGCCACAAAATTGTCCTCAGACTAAACAGCATGGACTTCAGTTTTATACATGCTTATTTCTCAAGATAAATCTTTTCACTAGCTACAATGACATCCAAATTTCCGAGGTATCATCGGCCACTGTTTCTAAAATAATACTAATTCTTGGAGATTTCTGAATGAATCCTTGATCTATGAGTCAGAATGTACTTAATAGAATCCAGAGATAAAAATAAATGTTATGTTGTTCTAAGTCCACATTGTGGTAGGTTAACATATTTATTACCGATACTATATCAATTTCCCTTATAATGGGTGTATTTCATATATATATATATATATATATATATATATATATATATATATATGAATGAACTGGGGAATATACACACAATGTCATCTTGACACAGAGATAATGGTTATTATGGTAGAAAAAGTCAAGTGGAAGGATTTGGAACTCCCACTCCCTACCAAAAGAGTTAATAGCAAATCAATTCCAGTGCTATAACTTCAAGGGGATTACAAGAATTAGTGTCATATTGAAGGACTGTAAGATTCAAGGATATTGATTCTTATCACATCCACATTCCCACTCTTCAGTATATGTGCAGATTATATTTGAACATGGTGTGGATTGTTTTAAGATTAATCACCTGCAAATGCAATTACAGCTATTGTTTTGATGTGAACCTATTACTTGATCAAATCAAACAGTCCCTGGCAATCAGTACACAGTTTTAGGATGAAAAATAATTTTATCTCTAGTCCAAGGAATAGAAAATATCATAACCAGCTGTTTTTTTTGTTTCTTTTTTTGTTTTTTTTTATTTATCCAGAATCGATACAATACACATTTCCGAACTTGCCCTAAAGTTTTCCTATCTGTACAGCATTACAAATTCAAGATACCACTGTCATATCAAAATTACACAATTACCACAACTGATTATTTAGGTTACATATTATTGTATAGTCTTCTAGAGCTGTTGCTAAATGCTTTGACAGAATATACGTATCCTAGAGGTGTGAGATAACACTCATGAGCTACCACCTTAATGAATGTTCTGGTTGTTTATTTGTCCAAGAAATATTAGATACCCCCTCCAAAGTGAAGAATTGTACTGCATGTTACACCCTCCACTACTAACAAAAAATTAAAATAGGTGACTTTCCTTGCATTTTTGAAAGCATAGTATTGTGGTTCTCTCATTTATCCCCTAAATGGCTTAAAAGATTGGTAGCCTTAGGCAGCTTTCAGAACAAAACAAAGCTTTCCAGCTGCTTTGGGCAAAACTGCAAGCAGCATTGCCATCCAGTACTTAAGGTCCTGAACATCAAATTATTGGTTATGGATAGGGAAGCTGTAAGGAAGCTGCAGACATACTTGATAACAGAATTACAATGGAGCTCACTAAGTTTTGAAGAGAAGGCATTCTTTCCTTAGAAAATAACTATTCTTTTGAAAAATGGCTCTTGGTCTAGTACTAGAACTTGAAGATTGAATAACCAATCATGAAATGCTAGGGGCCATGGTTTCTGAACTACTTGGGTATTATTTGATATACCTAACATATATTAGGTATAAGAATACCTACCTGCATTCCATCATCAGGTTAATACACATTAAGTCACATTCTTACTCTACCACATATGATTTCAAGGACAATTGCCTATGACTAGTTGACTGAAAAAAGAAAAAAGAAAGAAAATCTGATCAATGAGTACTCTTTGTGACACGCAGAAATCAGCTGAAGAAAGATTGTTGCTATTCTTGAATTCATTTTAAAGGTGACATATAAACGGAGAGGGTATTAAAATGTGCAGAGTATATTATTGTTAATTTTTGTGGAAAGATACTGAAATAAGGATCTACACTAATGCATTGGAAGTGATACTTATTAGTTTTAAACAAGACTAGTAAGAAGGAGACTTGAACAATGTTTTGAGGGATAACTGCTCAAACAACGTTGATTTGTAAGAATGTTTTGTCACTCATCAAATCTCTCCATAGATCCCCATATGGGTATGTTCACTAATCAAATGTAAAGGTGATGTCTATAACCCTCAACTTCAAGCTTGTTTGATAGACTCATGAATAAAGTAGGTAGAATGGGAACAATGGAGAACATGCATGGGGTAAACAAAACAAAACAAAACAAATTCTATACCTTGGCCAATTAGTCACCACTGTTTCTCAGTACTCAAGTTGCCAGTAACAAGGCACAACCTGCGCATCTGACATGGTGCCATAAACCAGAGTGGACAAGCCAGCCAATTAGTGGCAAATTAATTAGACTGAACCTCTTCCTTGCATGAAGAGCTAGTAATATGTTCTCTTGATAAGAGATACTATCTTTGGATTGCATTTCATTATCTACCATTATGCTAATTGTCTATTCCTACATAACAAAGTTCCCCCAAATCAGGAATTTCATTTCTAAGTCATATGGCATCAGCTGGAGTGGGCTTATGTGGCTTCTTCATTCACATATCTACTTCCTGAGTGTTCCGTAGTCCCTCTCCCTCTCCATATGATTTTATCCCCCAGATTCTATCTTCATGCCTGGATCGTTTCATAGTATAACAGTTTCTGGGCATTCGATCTTCTTAAAAGGTAGCTCATCTCCGGGGCCGGCCCGGTGGCTCAGGCGGTTAGAGCTCCATGCTCCTAACTCTGAAGGCTGCCGGTTCGATTCCCACATGGGCCAGTGGGCTCTCAAAAAAAAAAAAAAAAAAAAAAAAAAAAAGGTAGCTCATCTCCAAAGTCAATCATTTTAGTATTCCAAAAGCATACTGTGGGGACAGAGCCAGGAGTGCAGTTTCCAGGCTCTGAGCCTCACGTGGAAAGGTGCTGGCTCGGGTAGTAAATGGCCATCAACTGTGATTGGATGGCCATCAGCTATGGCTAGTTGGCCGTCAGCTGTAACCAGTGAGCCATTGGCCACTAATGTAACTGTCGTGGCTATGCTAGCAGAAAACGGGGTCTTGCAAGACAATGGAGGCTGGCAAGTGTGTAGTGTGGCAGAGTATGGCTTATGGATCGTGTGGCTCCTGCCTCCTGTGTCTCCAATCCAGCCGCCAGCGAGACTATAGTGGTATGACTCCCCTACCTATGGCTCCGTGGGTGTTCCTTTTCTGCCTCACCATGTGCTGCGTTTTTATGTGGGGAGCGGGACCAGAGATCCCGCAAGGCACCTCGCATGACACATACAATCCAAGAATTCTTAGGAGAAGCTGCAAGTCTTCTTATGACCAAACATCAGCAACCAAAATATCACCTCAGCTGATTCTATTGGCCAATCAAGTCTCTGAGGACATGGTGATTCAATGGCAGAATGACATCCACATACAAGGAGGAAAAAATTGGAGCCACTTTAAAGATGAGCTTCTACAGCCAGTTCTCTTTTTTGTTTGTTTTCTCCCAACAATACTATATATGATTCACTATCATAGAACTCCATATAACCCATTTCTGATAAAGATATTATTTTAATTATGCGCAAAATTTATAGAAGTTAACCACATTGAACTATGGAATGGCTTGTTGAAGACACAGCTATGGCTCCAGAAGTATAAAATCCTTGGCAAGTTTTAGATCATGCCTCTCAAGAAGTGGTATAACACTCAAAGCAGATTATCAATAAGCAGTGAGCTCTCTTATGTAACTAGAATGTATGTGTTTTAAAATCAAGAAATGGAAATTAGAATGATACCTCTCACTAATACACCCCCTGATCCTCTCACAAAGACCTTTCCCTTACAGCTATGGGTTCTTCAGTTTTGAAAGGTGTAATACTCAGAGGTGAAATGCTTCCATCAGGCACTACACATTTTTTTTTCTTAAATGAAAATTGAGATTGACTTCCAAGTGTTTGGTTTTCTCTTACTTCTGAATCAGTAGAAATCAATGGAGGTTGTAATATTGATTGGGATGATTGATCTTAATCATCTAAGGGAAATAGGTTGTTTTTATAGAACAGAGTGAGGGAGGAAAAAGAATTTATGCAGGTAATTCCTCAGGTTCTCTATGCACTGTCAAGTACAGAGGAAAGTGTTAATTGAGAGTTAATTCTGAATCAATATTACGTCAACCACCAAGAGCTCACAATTTATGAAAAAAAGGTCAGATACATTAAATAAATTCTATTTCTTTTGCTTCTCTTAACATTTTCCCCTACTACGGGATTTAAAATATCATGATGGTATAAGACTAAAACCAGAGGGGAAATATGTATCACTTAGGTGTCCTGAACTTGGACCTGAATGCAGTAAGAGACACATATTTCCATATCGTTTGTTTGTTTGGCTCCTTATCTTCTTTTCTGCTCTCTCTCCTTCCTTCTTTTCTCCCTCCCTTCATCCCTTTCTTCCTTCTTTTCTCCTCTTGGAGAGGAAATTAATTTTTAATGAATTATGTTAAGGATAGTCAAAATGTATCATTGCATTTTATTTGGAACACCTTTTGTTTGTTTTCTTAATCTGGGAAATCTGGGTAAAATATGTACATTGGTGTGGCATTCTATTACATGGAATGTAGTGGAATACTTATCTAAATGTCAAGCAATTAAATCCCATTCTTATGCATGGGAAATTCCCCACTATATGAGTTTCTGCCTAGCAGACATTCTTATGTGGAACTTTGAATCTGGCTTACTTATTACAATAAGAAAATACAATAAAGAAATTCAATTCTACAGTGACAGTAATGGCAACTGGATCAATTTTGAGGGTCGTCTGTAGCTAAAGTGCAGCATAGGCAATTGATGTTTGGTGACATTGGTGGCGATGATGGGGGTATAAACTGAGATAATCTGTCCACTTGTGGCAAGACGGTCCACATAGATTGCTTCTGTGGTATGTTTGAAACAGCAGCCATCATTTTCTAGATTCCCATTTTTATTCCCCATTTTCTAAGCCCGGTCCTCCTGTTTTGCTGGTAAATTTAAGCTACCCAATAATCAATCAGTAAATTCTCCTGATACTTAAATTAGTTGGAATCAATTCCTATTGCATGCAACTGAGAATCCTGTCTTATGTAATCACAAAGACAGATATCTTTTAAGTACATTCTGTATGAAAGATCAAGAAAGTAAATGTGGATGAAAAACGCAGTGCCTTTTTAAATTTTTTCTGCAATAGTGAGACTGAAATTTACTTTATACAAAATATGCAATCCATCATATGCGTATTTTTTTCTGAAAGGAGGATTACAAATCTGACTGAG
The DNA here is from genome assembly GCF_964194185.1 of Rhinolophus hipposideros. Lineage (NCBI taxonomy): Eukaryota > Metazoa > Chordata > Mammalia > Chiroptera > Rhinolophidae > Rhinolophus > Rhinolophus hipposideros. The sequence continues at coordinate 96,034,433 of NC_138050.1, forward strand.
AAAACTGAAATCAGAACAATTTTCTAGAAAATATAACTAAATACTCACTTTTCCACTGTGAAAAAAAAAAAAAAAACACAGACATTTATTGGCATATTCTGTTAAAGAAATGCAGGTATTTTATAGAATACCAAACAAGTATTGATCTCTAGCTGTATTATGAAGAAGGCAAGCATAGGTATTATACCAGTGTTGCTTGATCCTGCAATATCGGCATTATATTTAACCATAAAAAAATCAGATAGCCCTGAGGTGTCATTTTCTTATTATTTAAAAATAGCTATATCTAGTGAACACTCATACACACAAATTGATAAAGATGTCCATTCAGATAATGCACATTTGAAATGTTTCACAAGTACTTGGCTTAAATAAGATACTCACATTGGTAATTTCACTCCTATTGCTCATGGGAAGGTTACTATGCCTTTGGTTATGTTGACTGGAAATAATTATATTTTTAAAAATGCTATTTATACTAGAAAGAACCAGTATTTATTATAATATAAAAACTAAGTAAATACGAAATTAAACATTGCAAATGAAAATAACTCCATTAACTGTATTACTACTTTTTTAAAAATCTTAAAGAAAATAGTTTTCACACTGTAGCAATCAAAAATTGCTATTGTAAACAACTGAGTGTCATTGAACTCAGTTATCATTTCATGATAGGAAATTATTTATTAAGAGAAAAGTGTAAGAATAATGTTTCTTGTCTTATAATAAAGATTTATAAGGAAGCTTTGTAAAATAAATGATGTGCATATACATAGGTACTTTCTTTTCTTTTTCTTTCTTTTTTATTTTTATTTTTATTATAGATGGTGACTCACCAGGGGAAAAAAATGATGTCTAGGCTTTTAAATTCCATGTTTATTAAAATATTGTCAACTGTCCTTACTAGTTTGCCTTCATTTGATTTTAATTTCACGGTCATTATTGTATATAGAGAGGGAGCAAAAAAAGTCTAATACATTTTAAGAAAGGAAAAAGACTGTATCAAAATTGCAATACTCAATATACACCAATAACAAAAGATGAATACAAGTCACATGTATACATTTTTGGCACCCCTGGTATATTCTAACACCATAAAAGTGGTCTACGATAGCATACTATTTGGACCATTTTATTTCCTCTCTAAGAGACTGTTTAACTCATTTACTATGTTGTCAAATTGTTTATAATCTTCTCAGTCTAGAGTAATTGTCCCTCTATCTGGTCAACTTACATTTGGTGAATGAGTACATTGTTAAGTTCTACTGAAATATATGTTAGTATAAATGCTTAGTATAATGGCAAATGGTCTATGAGTTACTGAACAGCAAGATGTGTATTTACATCTATTTGTATATCTATATCCATATCTGGTATGATATTGTTGCTCATTACACATGCTTGGATATATCAATCAAAGGATGAAGGCTACCTTTATAAATGTATCTTTTCCATTTTTTTAAAAAATCTTTAATGCCCCAGTAAAATGGGAAGGTGTCTGACTTCGTAGTGTCTCTAAGTGATTGAAGAATGAACAAATAATTATCCATAGTAAAAATATAATAGGAATATCCTACATCCACTTTTTTTGGTGTTCAGTAAATTCCCTCATAACGCCAAGAAATAGTGCCAAATAAATACAATTATTGAAGTGAAGTGCATATTTACAGTTTTCTATATATAGATATTATATGCTTACCAAGTCTTAACTCTTCTTCAGCCACCTTATGTTTTTTGCTCTACCTAAACATTTAGATAGGGATTTGAAATATCCTCTAGTATTTTTGTTTTATGTTAGTTTGTTATGATTCATTTTGACATTGATTTCAAAGTATGGTAGTCATTTTATTGACACAGAGTGATTTACATGACGTGCTTTATTCCCTTGGAAGTTAACAATTCAAAGTGACAGGCATATCCTATAATAACCCATATTTATTGAATAATAACAATGTGCCAAATACTGAGTATCAGACCTGTAATAATCCATATAATCCATTACATGATACTACTCCAAGGATTATTATTCTCTTTGTTTATGTATTAGCACACTGGGCACAGAGAGTAAATAACTTGCCCGAGATCACAGAGTTAAAAAGTGTTAAATTTATAAGGCACTCTGACTCTGGAGTTAATATTTGTAATTGCTACACTCAATTGATGAAGTACAGATCCATTCAGAAGATCAGGGAAATTGAGCTTTCATGCTTTTGTCTCAGCCATTCCTGATATAAAATAATACTGTCTTCAAAAATTAAAATTATGATTATAAAGCTTGCAACAATTCTTAAATTCCCTTTTTCATCATCCCATTTCCTTCTTTTCCCCACCAAACATTGTATGTGTCACCACAGAATATGGGTCTTCCCTAGGAAGATCCCATAACTCATTATAGGCTTATTTAGTAAAGAAGGATGTATTTCTCAGATAGAGGTGTTATACACTCATCTTGGAAGAATGATACATAAAAACTCTTCTTCCTGCTAAAAAATAAAAAACAATAAAAAAATACTCCTTTTGTACTGAGCATTGAAAATCTCACAAACATGGGCAAGAAGGATATCAAGATCCAAAACATTCAAACTCAGGCTGAAGACAGAACAGTTGCAAATAATTACATGTTTGTCTATCTCCAATGGACTGAACTGTGCTTCTGCTACAACACTATACTATCATGTCATTTAGCTATATTTTCAAATATATCTTCAAAAACATAGTTTTTAGTAATCTGTCAAGGAGAAATACAAAATAAAGTTTAATCAAATGAAACAAATTTCAGAGTGTACCTCAAAAATGTACTGAGCAAAGAATGCAGGGATACCTTTGTTGTACTGAGAAACATGCATCTAAAAGAGTCCCATCAAAGCTAAAGGATTATATTATATCAACCAACTGAACCTTAAGAAATAAAAAGCAACACATTTTCCAAAATGTTCCAAAGTGATCTAATGCTTCATTTTTTCCATGTTTTACATATAATATTCTTTATATATTACATTATAAAGTATCTCCAAAGAAAGAAAAAAAATACTACACATCTTGAAGTAACTAAATGTTTACTTCTCTTGACCAAGTAAAGATTCATATCTAGATATTCTGAGGCTATTCCTTTTTTTTCTTTAGAAACCCATAGTTTATACACTGTAGGAAAATTAGGATAACTTTAAACTATATATAATAACATCAAGGACTATAATATTAACTGCATGTTTGAACTGTTTTATGGTAGACAGACAAACGTAAAAAAATGTAAAATTCAGAGAGTGGATATTTCCATTAGCAAAACATTCAAGTATTTTCTTGCATCCTTTCCTCCGGTAAACTACTTTAAAACAAGTTTTAACAAGTTATTATTCAGGTTCCTTGTTAGATTTTTATTATTTACTGCTTTGCTAACAGTTCCAACTTTTTTCAATTTCATAAGGCTTTCAACAGCCTCATATTAACAACTGTATTAATTATAGACATGCTTACACACCTTTGCTTCATGTCAGAAATATACCTAAATATATCTAGCTGCCAGGAGAAAACTCCTTTCATGCCATTCATCACAAGCAAGAGAATTATAAGCCAGAAATAATTTGCAGTTCATTTAACAAGAGGTCTTCAAAATGAGATATTCAGGCTTATAGAACAATATGTTATGTCTTCATCTAACATGACTCATTTTGCAGTGGATTTTGCATCTGATAAGAGCTAATAAGTAAATCTGAGGCAACACTGAGTGATAAATGTAATAGACAATAAATATCCCTACTCTGATATTATGACAGCAAGAGTGAACTGGTGGTTGATGAAGGTGCTATTCATATGCATAATTCTGAATTCATATTCACATTGTATATACATCCAAATCTGACAGCAGGTGTAGATAACAGTAAAATAATGTATACAGCAATCCTTTTTTATAGATTCAGTTTTTGTTTTTGTTTCATTGGAATTGGAATGCTTATTGATAATTACTGAGATTTTCAACAAAAATGCTTTTTTGTATAACCTGCTACATTGTCTTTTCGGGCTCAGCAAATTGAAACACAGGGAGAGAAATAAAGATAGACACACCTAGTAGTTAAACATTAATAAAATAGCAAGTAAAACGTTTTAAAATCATCTTATTATTAAATAAGTGTTCGCATAATAAATATAAGTTAACTATAATATAAATTAAATGTATACACAAATAATATTCAATTCAAAACATATTTCAGTAACAACTCTATAAAGGATATAAACATAACAGAAAATGGAAAAGATTTAAAAAACGACTGACTACCTGGCTATATGAAAACTAACAAATATGGATTAAAATATGTAGATCTTTATTACACAGAAAAAAATAACTGCTGTGTTAACAAATGCAGATAATATAGTTATTTGATGCTAAGTTTTCAATATGGAAATATTTTTTGTACCTCCATTTTTCATAATACATTTAAAAATAGCAAGTTATTTGAATTAGGACTCTGCAGCTTTGCTTAAGGATAAGAGTGATTTTTGATCAAATGGAATGTTTACCTGGGCCAGGATGGAAATGGTGAAGTACTTAGACAGGTCTTCACTCCCTAAACTGGGTCCAGGATGGTATCTAATTTGAAAGCAAGCCACTGTATTGCTATACTGAAAAATTGTTGATATTCTCAGGAAAAAAAAACACAAAACACAAAAAATAAAAATATAAAAAGATATTCATCTGTTTCAGAAGCTAAAAAGTCTAATATACAATCATAACTGAATAGACAGCTAAATTATCTCTTAGACTCCTTGTTGATTTTTGAGCTTCATGCTCAGTGCCGTCTCTTTCCTCACATATTTAGGAAAGGCTCTGGCTAATTAATTTATACAAATGAAAACAAATTAAAAAGATCATGAAGTGTGACTTATATCTAAAGTTTTTCCATTACAGTTGAGCTGAAGCCAAGCTTTAGGACTAAGTAGCAAGAATAAGAAAATATCCTTAACTTCATGAGCAACGTCTTGGAACCTCAGAAAGAATCTCAAGGCAGCTGGGTATACCAATACTTGAAGAGGAAGTCCCCAAAGATCATATACAAAAGGCCACAAATAGGTAAAATAGCAGAATATGTAATGTTTGCAAAACCTATGATAAGAATGCAGAAAATAAGGGAAAACTAATTTATTTTACATGGGGTAAATTTATGCTATAAAACATATATGGTCTGACAATTCATTTCCCGAACTCATCCTAGAAAAAGTGTTACATACCTCATTGCTAAATATCAATATGGTCACCTTCGAAGTCCTCCCCTTGGGAAGCTATGTATGAAACCAAGACCAAATCTAGTCCACCCCTCAAAGGAATTTTGGAAGTCTTTTGCTGGAATGGCCATCAGAGCTGTCGCCATACTATCCTTAAGGTCCTCAATGTCATCAAAATTTCTTCTTTTCAATATTTCCTTTATCTTTGGGTAAAGAAAGAACTCATTGGGGGCCAGACCTGGTGAGTAGGGAGGGTGTTCCAATATAGTTATTTGTTTATTGGCTAAAAACTCCCTAACAGACAGTGTCATGTGAGCTGGTGCATTATCGTGATACAAGAGCCATGAATTGTTGACAAAAAGTTCAGGTCGTCTAACTTTTTCAGGCAGCCTTTTCAGCACTTCCAAATAGTAAACTTGCTTAACTGTTTATCCAGTTGGTGTCTATTCATAATGAATAATCCCTCTGATATCAGTGTTATCAAAAAATGTTAGCAACATCATTGTCACAAGTTCCAAAACAAAATTGTCACATCTTGTGTGTGTGTGTGTTGAAAAACGGGAAAGTTCACATAAAGTACTACCGATAATTTAAACCTTAATGGATTAGTCACATATTCATTTATTGAACATGTTCTTAATTGAGTTTCTACTATGTTTAGGGCATTCTGCTATTCTGTAGGTACAAATGTGAATAATTTAGAACAGGGCCTACTCTCATGAAGATTGCATATTGTAGATGACAAGATATATAATAATTCTGCCTCTAGTCTCCATAACCCAATCAGGTTTATTTTAATATTTTTCTTATGATACCCTCTTTCAGAGAATTTTCATTAAAACTCGCACCTATTCTTATTATTATTTAGGGCATCCCAATATCATTCTCCTATAAAAAAAAAAAGACACTTAAACACCTAATTCAATTTTAAAGGAATTTTTTTTGCATTAATTTTTAAATAATGTTTTAGTAATCCAACATAAAAATGCATATTCTAGGTCTCACATTTCATTCTTCCCAGATTCCACTTTGTTGGTAAATACCTTCCAACTAATCATTAACAAGGGTTTTAAGCCTGGGAATTATGTTTCTCCAACACAATAGTGTGGGTATTTTAGGTTGCCAAAGTGCCTGGAGTAGTGGGGGTCACTGTTGTCATTTACTGGAGTAGAAACTGATAAAGCTAAATGGTCTTCAGTATGGGAGAGTCAAAATAGAAAAGTACTGGCCTACCCAAAAGTCAGTAGCACCTCTGTGTAGAATCATATGCAAGTTCTCATTTAATGATTTCCACTTTTTCTCCCTTGGAAATAATCCTCCCAGTTCTCCCACTTTCCAGAAAAATTTCTTTCTTTTTCTACATCTCAACAACAAAACGTTAAGACTGTCCTAATTTTAAAGCAAGAGAATGTCTCAGATAACTTTTCACTTGCCTTAAATAAAATATTTGAGTTGTGTCGATGAGTATGGCCTGAAGTTTTTCAGCATTAGGTCCACAGAACATTTGTTACACCTTCCTACTTCTGTTAAATTGAATTTAAGATGAGTTATGTTTGGTAAAGGATTATATTCCGTGATTTTCAAATACATCGGTAGGTATGTTTCTAATTTGCTGGTTAGGAAGGTCAGACTTCTGCACCAAGCAATTCCTGAAGCAAAGGCCACCATTTAAATGTAGCAGATTTAAGAATGATGGTTATGGTAATTCTATAACTTCTACTACTATTAATAGCTGACCAACTGACCAGCACATAGGAATTAATGATAATACTAGTAGGAGAATGGCCCTAGACAAGCTTCTTTACAGGCTTCATTAGAAAGAAAAAGAAAAAAGAAAAAAAAAAGTAAAAGACTAGAACAAGAGAGAACTCTTGACATAGCAGGGGGCCTCGCATTCAGAGATTGGAAAACACAATAGCTGATGCAGAACACTACTGAATTTGGTCTTCCTTCTAGTTTACATCAGATAATCTTAGAGTGTAAAATTAGGTGTATGTCAACCATGCATTAATTTCCAAGGTTAACCAGGAGTAATAAATGCAGTCAATGAAATTGTAAAGAATTTTGACCCTCCTCCTTAAGAAGTTCCATGGGAATCGAAGTCTTCATAATCGTCTATGTTCGAATCAATTTAGAATTCCTTTCATTTAGACAATAATAAACATCAGAGGTAAGAACCTACCCATGGTGAAAATTATCCTAAATGCCTTAAATACAAAGATCCTGTTAGTAAGTGATATTTTATCTACATTTTACAGACAAGGAAACTTAGAATGGTGTCAGAAAGTAAAAAATGTTACAAAGATAGCTATAGTCACTAGTAATACCAAAATACTTATTTCATGGGATAACTAAATATACAGAGCATGGGTTCCTGCAATTCCCTCAAATGTGTCAGCCTCGAGCTTTCAGAAATTCACGCAGTCAGCCATGCCATTAAACTCAGTCAGCAGCAGAAATTGGCATTTTTCAGCAGAGCTCACTGTTACAATACCTTCATTGAACAGGACCTTACCTTTTATCTCTCTATTACCTTTGTTCACACCACACTTAACCTTATGCTTAACCAACTGTCTTGCAAAATAACACTGAAAATTAACAAAATATTTTATAAGTAGCTTCATGCACAATCAGGTAAGTACAGTAAAGTTTACCATAATAATCATTTAAACCTCACATTTATTGAATTGAAAGGTGTACAAATATAGTAAGTATTTGATGTTACAAAACAGAATAAAGCTATCTAAAATATTTTCTGTAAATTATCTAAAGTTATCTTTTATGTTTCATTTTTATGAAAAAACATATAATGGTTATAATAAAATTGCATACATTTATATATTTAACTATCCACTGGACATTTCCACTGAGAACTGAAACCATTTACATACACACATCTACTTTCTGTCTACTTTAATTATTACTATTCCAGTCTACTCATCAACATGACATCTTATTCCTGAAAAACATTTGAACAGAAATATTCAAATTATAAATAACTTTATTTTTCCTTCCAGGAAGTTCTGGGGGAAATGTATATATGTATATATGTATATATATGAAACTGTTCAACTCTTTGATAAATAGCATGAAGTTTTTTTTAGTGTTTTTTTTTTTTGTTTTTGTCTTTGTTGTTTTAACCAACAGTCTTTAGTCTTTGAAGTTCTTGCTTAGAACAAAAAGGGACAAAACATAATTTCTATCAAAAACATTGTACATTTGTACTTGCATAAGCAAACTTCCCAGTAAATGCAGATCTAGAATTAACTTCTTTAAGCTATTCATTTGACAAGCTAAAGAATATTTTGAGGAAAAAAAACCCTGAAACTATCTCTCTTTTAGATCCTCTACATCATAACTAGAATCTAATGTCTTTATCTACTAACCTCTTCCCTCATTCTCTGCTCTTTCACTTCCCCCTGCCCCTAAACCTCTCTCTGAACTGTTCTCCTTCCCTCCTGGCCTGTCAAAAAGCCCCCACACTCAGTTACTTATTGAAGTAATTCTTAAAACAAGGAAGGACCATTTTAAGACCTGGACTTGCACTAAACTGACAGACATCATCAAAGACTTTTCAAAGCTTATACAAGATAAAAAGAAATGTGCAGGGGTATATAAATCAGTATAGGAATGTATAACTCAGGGCTGTGAGGTATACACCAATTAATTCATATATTAGTGGAAATTTCAGTTGCAGAAACTTGGATGGAAACTACAGAATGGGAAAATTCCAAGAGTTAGTTAAAAAGGCTCCAAACTGAATAGAAAATCAGAAGTGTTTAGAAACATAACACAAAAAATCTGTATGTGTTGGACATAGCATCTTAGAGGCTGTCCCCAAAGTCTGTCCCATGACATAGTTCTGCTCTGATTTAGTCCTCTAAACAATGAAACATTGAATCCATTGGACTTTAGGAATAGATCTTCAACACTTTTAAATAGATAAATTTCAGGAATGAATCCTGAAGTATTTGTGTTTCCAGGTCTTTCCTCAAATTTTGCTGATGTCCTTAAGTCTGAAATAGGAAATTAATATGCAAGAGAAAACTAGAATTATAAATTGCCCCATTGCCAAACCTCCAGTACTTGGCTGAATATTTTTGAAAGAGCCTTAGAACCAAAACAGAATACAACTAAGATAAACTGATAGCTTTGTAAATAAGAACACACAAACAACAACAAAAAAATTCCCACTCTCCTCATTAAACAGGGTCTCTAGATACTGTATACAGAAGGATACTAATCATAAAAAAAAAAGTTCCAATTTTAACCAAGAAAACGAAATAAGTGATCACTGAAGATGGTACTAAGGAAATTAAGCACCTCAATTTTTTATTGTTCTCTTAAACTTAAAAGAAGAATTTTCTCCAAATGTTTAAGGACAACCTTGAGAAAACGACTTCCAGAATAGATGAACAAGTACCTCATTGAACTAGCTTTAACAACAAAATATGCAAAATACAATTATAATCAACCATGTTAGAACTCTGGCAATTAATTAAAGCCACAGAATGAGATGAAAATTATCTAACCATTAAAAATGACTAAACCTCAGTTAAGGCAGTGGGTTCTGTCACATTTAACTTGGGACTACTCCTATATCTCCTCCCTCCCCATCCCAGTGGTATAACTAAAAACCAGTAACACTGCAGACAACAGAGAGGACTAACCTTTTTTGGGGATTTGTTAAAGTACTATATCCAGAGTATAGAGAATACTTTGTCTGACTTTATAGCTTCTAGAAAAATCTCTACCATAAATCAAGCCCCAATTTATTTAAACATTAAAATCAGACCTACTATGTGCTGTGATCACAATCAAATTAAATAAAGCATCAACAACAGAAAATCGATTTAGGTAATTCACAAATATGTGGAAATTAAAAACAATCTCCTAAATAGCCAATGAGTTGAAGAACAAGTAACAAAAGAAATTGACAGGAAAGAAAATGAAATCATAACACACCAACACTTCATGGTATGCAGCAAAAACAGTGCTGACACACACGGGCATTTATAACTGTAAATATCTACATTTGAAAAATGGATAAAGATGTAAAATCAATCAACAATCTACCTTCAAAAATTAAAAAAAAAACAAGAAGAAAGTTAAAATAAAGCAGTAAGCATAATAACGAAGATTAAAATTGAAATTAAAACAGAAAAAAATAAAAGAATATAAAATCAAATAAAAAATATATTTTTGAAAAATTCAAAAAAAATTAATGAAAATCTTTTAGCTAAATGGCCCAAGAAAACAAGAGAGAAAACTCAAATTACTAAAATCGGAAAGAAATAAAAGGAAACATTATTAGTGCTCAGAGAGAAAAAAGAGGATGATAAAATAATACTATGAACAACTATATGTTAACAAATTAGATAACTTGGATGCAATGGTCAGATTCCTAGATAGATACAAACAAACGTGACTTAAGAAGAAAATTGGAACCATTATACACATTCCTAGTGTGGATGTAAACTGGTGTAGCCACTTTGGAAAACAGTTTGTCAGTTCATTGAAATCCTGAATATAAAGGTACAAATGACCCAGCAATTCCAATTTTAGGTTCATATACAAAAGAAACAAACAAACAAAAAAACATGTCCAGGCAAAAAACAGTACGCATATACAAGATTTCTGTGTGTACAAAAGTACATAGCAGGATTGTTTATAATAGCATATCAGTGGAAACAACTTAAATGCCCATAAACTGATGACTACATAAACAAAATGTGGTCTATCCATACAATGGAATATCAACTGGAAATGAAGAAAGGGTTAATCCATTAAACCTTGCAAATATTATATTAAGTCAAAGAAGCCAGTCATAAAGGCCATATATTGTATAATTTATTTTACATCACATATCCAAAATAGGCAAATCCACAGAAACTGAAAATAGATTGGAGGTCCCCTGGTGCTAGGATGGGAAAGGTTTGGAAGTTGGAATAACATCGAATACACTTTTAGTACTCATTTTCTTGGGGGGGTGGGGAGGATATTGAAAATGTTCTAGAATGAGATTTTTATGACTATATATATATATATATATATATATATATATATATATATATATATATATATATTCTGTGAATAGATTAAAAAACACTGAACTCTATAATTTATATAGTTGGAATTGATGGTATGTACAATGTACCTTAATAAAACTATAAAAGTAAAAACATTTTTTTTTAAAACGGCGATCTTACAAAAGTTATCACCCTAAACCCAAACAACATTACACTCATACAATCTCCTCGTCAGAGTAAACAAATCACTCACATTGTGGGAACCTCTAATAACCATAATCCTCAGACATCCCTGTGTCCCAGTCCTAAACCTGTGACCTCATACCTTTAAACAAGGAATATTCTTCTTCCTTTTTTTTTTTTTTTGAGCCCACATCCACTAACTTAATTGTGTGGCTTTTACTAGGCAAATGGATTGCCAGTTTAAATGCTCTCCTGGTGGTCTTGAAATCCCTGAACACAATTATCCAAAAGAGATAGATCTCTTTTTGCTGCCTGACTACAAGCCATTCAAAACTTTCCCAGATTCATAACAAAAAAGACAATTAATGGAATTCCTAGATTTTATTGAGTTCTACAGGCAATGGCCCTAACTTTTCTGAAATCACCAAAACACTATACAACTTAACCAAATCTTTGGTAGGTGAGCCTCTTCCCTGAAAACCTACAGAGGGACAGATATTTTGTGTGTGTGTGTGTGTGTGTGTGTGTGTGTGTGTGTGTGTGTGTGTGTGTGTGTTAGTTCTTCAAACATCTGATACTGGCTTACCAACTATCATGAACCTTTCTATCTACTCATACATGAGAGATTTAAACAAGTCTTTAGTGTTCTTGATTAATGTTTCGGAATGAACATAGACTAATAGCTAACAATAATCTCTTTCTTGACTCCATGCCAAAAGCCTACCCACTTTGTTTCAATGTCAGAGCCAGACCAGACACATAAGCAGAGGCTTCTGCCAATTTGATTTTAGCATCTTCTTTAAACTTGATCATCCCTAATGTTTTACAATGGTTGTTCATTGAAAATGCATTTTTTGGCAAGCAGGCTTATGTCTTATGAAACTCTATCATTTCTCACTCATAAATCTCCATTTGTCATTGTAATGTTTTAATCCTTCAACTTTTAATTCATTAATGAAGAAAGGAAAATGCATACTTGTCTCACCTCTTATTCATGAACTCTGTTTCAGGTAGATTTATCAGAAAAATCTTTAGAATGTACAGATTTAATCATATTGTTTCATTTATAATATCTTGAGACTGAAAAAGAAAACATCCTCTATATACCCTCCGATAGATCTGATTTCACCCCTAGAATGTGACTCCCTGCCAGTAACAACATCCACCCACAAGGCAGAAATCAATGTGCTCACCAGAGCTTGTTAGTTGGAGATGAGAGTTAATGTATTCAATGATGATGGATAAACTTTGGGGACTAAACCGTAATTTTGGAATGTTTTAAAAGTAAGGAGGTGCCGACCTCATCTAAGAGTAGTCAATATATTAAACAACATGTGTGCCCTCCAATGCTTCCTTAAGAGGTGGGTATAAGAAAACAACCCGGAAGCTGGAGCAAATACCCATGCTTCCCTTTGCGCTAGACAGACCACACTCATTAACATCCTCGTTAGATATTCAAAGAAAAAAAAATGTTTTAAAAGCTTCAAACGGCTGTTATAATATACAAGAAATGGGTGCCATAGTCAGAGAAAAGGTGCTGGGAGAAATATGAATGAAGACTACATGAGCACAATCTCCAAAGATGGCTGTGTAGGAGCACTGGAGTACACAGACAGCATGGGACCACTTATGAAATCACCTACCACAACAAAAGACAAAGCAGCTACTGTATTTAATCCACATTGATGAGAAAATTGTGCTTACATTTCTAATGATATTTATGGTGCATATCTCATCTGGCACCAGCATAGTTTTTGTAAAAATGTAAAGGCAGGGGCAAGGTTAAAAATTCCAACCCTCAGAAACCCTTCGATTAGTTCTATTTCATGTAATTATCACCTGACTAGCTTTTGTTTATTTGTCTGTCATTGTTTTCTTATTCTCAGGGTGGATGGAATCCTTTCATTTCCTGGTAATTACTTAACAAAATTTAAATTTAAAGCTAAATTAAAACGAAAAATAAAATAAAAAGCGAATGTTTAAATAGTGGCAAATAACTAGCATTAAAGGAAGCTGGGTGGTTTTCAAAAGACAGTGTGGACAAATTCAGTAGACTTTTGTATGAGTTAGCCAGTTCACACACCAACTGTAACTAAGTATTGAACGCATACCAAAAAAATGTATGCAGAGATGACAAAACAATATTGAGAATAGTGACTGGCTTTGAACTTAACAAAATTAAATGTAGCCTTATACTAACAAAAAAAAGGCAAGAAACCAGCAAGAAAATGAAGAACAAATGCAGACAAAATGAAATAATCTGTGAATCTTCAGTGAAAGCTATGTACATGTCATGTAGTCGACAATTTGGTCTAAGAGTCTTGGGCAGAATCTGTCTCCTTACTAAGATCCTATATACTTCTGAAATTTCCCTAATAATGCTCAACTCCCAAGACTTAGAAGGGGTTATATTCCAGTGATTTAAGAATGTCATATGCCTCTTTCACTGGGAGATTATGACTGTCCAAAGTCTGTCTTTCCATCAAAGTCCAAGGTTTGTCTTTCATAGCGTATCTTCAGGTTTTAAGTCATGAAAGGTGTGTTTTGAAAATTTAAAGAAAGTGTTTTCACAGTTGTGGATGACAGCACTCAGTGCACAAAGTCTCCTGCAATTTTGATAATGTCTTCTGGCAATGATATTGTGTCTAGAAATGGAGATGATACATCTAAACACAAAATTAAATTTAAAACAAAATTTAATTTGAGATCATATACATATATGAGATCCTGGCGTATATGTGGCTTCCCTACCTGTTACCATCACATAAAGAAAGAATTGTTGATACCCAGAAGGAGCTGATCTCATTGTCATTAACCCAAGGGTAATATTTTAAATGAATGAGAGTTGGAAAATTTCTGAGAGTTTTGTTACTTTTAGTTTCAGAATTAACACTTGTTCTTTCCACTTTTCTCAAAATTTCAAAGCTTTGTAGGTTTTGTTACAACATACCAATGAAATGGGTATCCATGTCACAAGAGGCACTAGAGGGACAGAATGAGATTCCATGGGTTGTCTGGCACAAATTAATGTCTTAGTTAACTGGATTCAACCTACACACGACTTAAAAGATGACAAACACACAAAATAGGCCAGACATCCTATAGTGTAAAAACCTAAAAATTACATCTCATGTAGAAAAGTATGTTACTTTCTCCCATAAAATACGACTTCAGAATCGCATGTGGGAACTAACTTCAATAGGTGAACTTTTAAGAAATAGAACTTGGAAGGGAAACAGAGAATAGATCGTATAGACTTGAAGTCTGTCTCATTTTTCATAGATCCCACAAGTAAGACAAACTTCTCTTTTGCTTTAGATGTACCTAATAATCTGACTATTACATGTTAATCATCTGACACTGGAGTACAAACTCCAATGATAATCCTTGTCTTAGTTGTCTGTGATGAAATTTTCAGCTTGTTCACTACTATAATGAACAACTAGTTATCATATAAATAAATGATAAATGATACCGGGGGCGACAAAAAATGCATATAAGTGGACACGTTTGTCAATGTTGCTCAAGCAATAGTTCGCCGAAATCAGAAGTGTCTGGATGCTGATGGTAACCACTTTGAGCACCTCTTGTAATTGCAGAAGTCAAACGTGACTTGTATTCATCTCTTGTTATTGTTATATATTGAATATTAATTAAAATATTAATTGATTATTTCCATTCTTAAAATGTATGTGTATGTGTTTGTATATATGATCTTACAAGTTCGTGAACTTGTTGCAAGATGTTGCTAACCTTTTTTTGATATCAGAGATATTATTCGTTATGAACTGGTACCAATTAGACAAACAGTAAACCAAGTTTACTATTTGGAAGTGCTGGAAAGGCTGCGTGAAAAAGTGAGACGACCTGAACTTTTCACCCAAAATTCCTGGCTCTTACATCAGGACAATGCACCAGCTGACCCAGCATTCTCTGTGAAGAAGATTTTAGCTAGTAAACAAATCACTGTATTGGAACACCCACCCTACTCACTTGCTCTAGCTCCAAATGATTTTATTCTTTACCTGAAGATAAAGTAAATAGTGAAAGAAAGACATTTTGATGACATTCAGGACATCAAGGGTAATACGACAGCAGCTCTGATGACTGTTCCAGAAAAAAGTTCCAAAATTGCTTTGACGGGTGGACTAGGCACTCGCATCAGTGCATAGCTTCCCAAGGGGAGGACTTGGAAGGTGACCGTAGTGATATTCAGCAATGAGGTATGAAGCACTTTTTCTAGGATGAGTTTGCAAACTAAATTGGCAGCCCTAATATTATATATATATATATATATATATATATATATATATATATATATATATATATATATATTACACATATAAATATATCTCATATATATATATCTCATATATATATATACATATATGTATATATGAGATCCTGGCACATATGTGGGTTAAACACCATAACACCATAACAGGAAACTTGAAATGAAAGCCTGAAACCTCATATTGTGATGATCTGGATTAATCATGTTCCTCTATACTAATGCATTTTATTTAGTTTGAAGAATGACCACAAGGGAAGACAATGAGAGTTGAATCCATCCAAAAGCAAGTTCTTAATGTATCCACTATCTGAATCAACATAACTTTGTATTACAGAAAAGTCTTATGCATGATGGAAAATATTGAAAATAATTTCACTGTTCCTTCCAGTAATTCTTCTACTACCCCATAATGAATATCAAACTCTCTAATTCTGCAAATAAGGCCATCAAATAATTGATTTCTTTCCAGGACTTTGATCATCAAAACAAAATACTCACTTTACTTTGCCCCTCAAACCTAAACCATTATATTTGACCCTTACACATCCAAACCCCCAATTTGAAAAACTCACCTTAAGATGCACTCCAAAAATCTCATAAATATGACAAATTTACTTGCCCCCTTCCTAAGATGCTACTGAAATCTGGCAATGCAGTGCTTTCTATAACTCAATAAGATTGAATTCTTCATTTCCATCAAGTGGTTATTTCATTGTAGTTTTACATGGAAGACATTTAACACCACTTAGATACCCTCCAATCAAGGTAAACAAAGTCTGCACTGCTGCTTATTTATGGTATATTTCTATTTTATTTTCACTGTTAGACCAACATAGAATAACAAAAAGAGGAAAATGACACGAGTTGAGCACTTACCATGCAAAAGACTTTATCCTATGCACTGCACAACACATTCCTTGCTCACCTCAAAGGCACCACTATAACGTATGGTACTTATCACTTTACTCATTTTATAGATGAAGAAACTAAGGCTTAGAAAGATTAAATGAGTAGTGAGTGTTAGTCAAAGTTAGTGTCATGTAGAGGTTTGAATTTGCAGTCTTTCCTCTCTAAATTTTCCTGATTTGAATTTATTGAACAAAAAATAATAAATGCACCACCAATGCAGTTTTCTATTCATCAGAAAAAAAGAAAAAATTAAGAAGCCCAACTGAGAACACCTTTTGGAAGTCAGACTCTCCATGAAAAAAGGTGTCATTTATGATAGAAATGCCATCTGTTATCCTTAAAATATGTTCCCAAAGAGCCATACCAGTAACCTTTCATGTGCAAATCATTAAATGAGCAGTACTGCACCTTCCAAGTATATGGATATGAAATATTGGAACAGATGATAGATTGATAGACAGATGATACACACATAATCAATGGATAGATAACAGCCAGATTATAGATAGAAAGATAGATAGATAGATAGATAGATAGATAGATAGAGAGATACATACATACATACTTATATACATACATACATACATACATACATACATACATACATTTCATACATAAACAATTACCTGAACAAGACATATTTCTGTATCTATCATAGCAATTAGTCCAGTACTTGGTCAACGGGAAATATTCAGCTTACACTGGTAATACATTATATTAAATTTAAATGTGTTCACTGTTCTTAAAAAGGTTTATTGGAAAATGATATGTTTGAAATAAATATGAACAATTTGAGCTTTAAAGATATGATAACTTCAAGGAAAAGGATCAAAAACAGTATTCATTCTTCCAATCTATCCTTCAAAGTATAGGAAGATTACTTTTTTAATATAGCTCACCTTTATCAAATATAAAAGTGAAAGGGTAGCTCAAAATAATTAATATTGGGAGAATCAGAGAGCAGAATAAAAAAAAAATAGACTAGTAACGAAATGCAATACAAATTGTCTGCCTAAATAAATATTATTTTAATGAATTTTCCATATGATTAAGAGTGTAAGACATGAAATGGGAACATGACAAATTGGTATAGTAGATAGTTGTATATAAGATAATCAAATATATAAATAGAATTGATAGTTACATATAAACTGCAAATATTAAAAATACCATACACTTCAAAATGGGATAAGATTTTTCTACTGCCTCCTGGTAGATGATAGCCCTGCAAATACTCCTTTAGAACTTTTTAACCAGAGAGATTGAATTGATCCTAAACACTGAAAAGAGACAGAAGTTAAGGAAATGTTCAACGGCCAAAATCAGTATTTATCCAGAGTGTGCTAAAGTCAATGCTGACAAAACTCTTCTGTCTCACTCTCACTCCTACATGCCCCACAGATCTCAAGGACATCTGAGAAAGGTTCCTTGTCAGATGCCAGCATAAGTGGATATAGCTCAAGCTAAGGGAAATTAGGCTCCTCCTGGCCAGAGGACATCCAGAGAGTGGTATCATCCAGAGAGTGGAAATACTGAATTATTCATTAAATATATGTTCTAAAAATATTGATTTATTAAATATTATTTACTGACACAATATTTTGTATTTTCAGTGAACTTCGTCAAAGATTACAATTGCAAACATAAAAATAAATGTTAAAGTTTTTATTACAAATAAACTACTACTACTACTACTACTACTACTAACAATAATAATAATAATAATAATAATAATAATAATAATAGTAGCTTTCTCATGCTAAAAAAAAAAATTGCAAGAACCAAGCAAAACGATGCCATAAACAGTAGAAAGATAGGAATTGAAAGTCATATTTGATCAGCCCAGGTAATGCCACCTCACATCCACTTACGAAGTTATAATAAATTATATGTTCTTGATGTTTCCATATGAAATATCTTGATAAAGACAATAACATATTGAACAATACTATTTTCTTCCTGATTCTGTCAGTTGTATAGCATTTGGTCGATACTGCCTTCTCTTCTCCAGAGATTAAATCCAGCCATTCAAAATGCCTCCCATAGCAACCCTCTGTTAAAAATATACTTAGGAAAATAATGCTAATGTGTTGGCATAAATGAACTCTACAGAGAGTAAAGAATGAAGCTCCCATATGGCTATACAGATGATAAAATAATATCAACCTAGGCCTCCTTTGCAATTGTTCCAATCTGATTTTAATTATTAAAAGAAGCCTAACCATCAGTATCATTTTTCTAATTCCAGCTGATGATCAAATTTGAAAGCCAGAATATCTGTCAAAAGGGTGCATATTCCCAGTTTTGTGTTGATTCATCTCCTTAGATTTAGTAGTAGAAACACAATGGATGACAGATTATATTTTAAGAGTAATTTTAATTACATAGTTTCTGTTGTATGCTGAAATAATAGAGTAAAACTTTTTAGAATATGAGTTAATAGTTTCTTAATTCCTATCTCTAGATTACAATATCATATTTAAAAAAACATACCTACTATAAATTACTTGGATATTTCTAACTTTATAAAATTCAAATTCTTTACCCTGACATTCAAGGCTGATTAACATTTAATCTCACCTTTACTCTTCAAACACGGTTTTCAACAATATGATCCATAAACTAATCACCAAAAGAATAATAATTCTATATGTGTGATTCATGGTATCTGGTCTCCAGCTTCATGTACAATCCTCTCAAGCTGTAAAGGACTAATTAATTCAGAAGTACTTTTTCTAAGAGACTTACAATAGCTTCACCTGCTAACTAAACCCCCTCCCCCCAAAACAAAACAAAACAAACAAACAAAAAAACCCTGGGAATTATCTGCATCAATTCCCTGAATTTCAGTATTACTTTTATATGTTTCTTTTACAGCACTTAAATATTCCATTAAACTTACTTTACATACCCTATACCTCAATACAGTATAAACTTGAGATTTATACTTCTTATTTCCCAGCTTAATGCAATATGTTGCAGGTTTCCGACAAGATCCATTCTCCATTCCTAGTTAAAAATCTGGATATCATTAAAGTGTTATTTAAAAATGGGACAATTATCAGCCATATATGTCCTACAAGTTTATGCATGGACAGATACACATCTTTAATAGCACAACAGAGATCACCTTTAGCTTAAACTATATGTACTAATTTTAGTTCAGAAGCACTTTATATAAACTGAGTTTTAGGAAAGTTTTCATCAAAGGGGAAATAATGTTTTCATAGAAAGGGAAAGAATAGCTATTTATAAAAAATAAAAATAATTTGAGTTTTTCTCTGGCTTTCTTCCGTTCTCCTGTTAAACCCTTTGGAGAAAGGATTGCTAACCATTTTCCGCACTGCAGCCACTTATAATTTTAAAGCACAAATTTGATTATGTCTGTACCTAATTAAAACCCACCAGTTAATGAAATCTCCTTGAAGTGGAACAAATAGTCAATAAAATGAAAATATATTAAAAAATAATATATGGCATTTGAATGATTCAAAATTTGAAATAACTTATGAAGATTTAAAAAGTAAAGGAAAAAAAGGAAGAAAATGCAATCACAGTATTTTAAAGAACTACATAAACTATATTTACACTGTGAAATTTATTTTCATATTTGATTCAATGTATAGGTTTAATAACAGCAACAAAAATAAGACAAAGAATGTTTCATAGAATCTAAGAGTCAATTCGTTTTAAGATTCGCCCATTATATCATGCAATCCAAGCATCAATTTTTTTGCAAGATACACCATTTTTACACATACCACAGACAAAAACACTAGCAGCCAAAATATGGTCTACAACCAATAGTAAAAGAGTTCATACTAGAATTTATGAAAGACTGAAAATTCTACAATAACTAACATGTATGAAGTACATACTCTGTGCTAATTTATTATTTTTTAACGCATAAACTCACCCAATTCTAAAAGCCACATTATAATCT
Organism: Rhinolophus hipposideros; assembly: GCF_964194185.1. Lineage (NCBI taxonomy): Eukaryota > Metazoa > Chordata > Mammalia > Chiroptera > Rhinolophidae > Rhinolophus > Rhinolophus hipposideros. The sequence continues at coordinate 96,055,008 of NC_138050.1, forward strand.
GTATTATATTCTTATCACCTTTTCACTAATGAGGAAACGATGGTAGAAAGAGGTAAAGTCACCTACCCAAGATAGCAGTTCTAGAAGGTTGCAGAACAGTTATTTTGCACTAGAATTTTACTAACTCTATGGTTAATAAAATAAAAGCATGTAGCCATGTAGATACAAGAAATAACTGTGAATGTAATAGTATTCCTTAAATTTACAAAGGAGGCAGCGCAAGATGCAATGTTAATTGTACATCTATCCTGTGATATGTGTTGACTGCATGTGCTGAAGTGTGTTAAAATCAGTTAACTTCTCATTTATTATAACACATAGTAAATATATAATGGTAAAGCCTAAAATTTAGTAAAATGGAGGTAAAGAAAAAGAGAAAAGAACCATAAAACAATGAAAAAATATACATCTCTGCAGAACAGAGGTATGATGGATAGGCTAGGATCCTATCACTTTTCATTACAAAGCTATTTAGTATTTTTATATCACTCATTTATCAATTTCATAACAACTAAAATACATGCATTTTAAAATGTAAATATAAATATACTCCAAAACACATAAAAAATATTAGAATACTTGAGCAGTTTCAATCTATCATTACAATTTTAAATAGAGTACCCAGCCTTAATCACTTGATTCTCATTCATTTTCTCTCTTTATCATTTATTGTAACCAATTCAAATTTCCATTGAACAAATTCCTAATTAAAGATTGATGCAGTTCTGGTAAGAACTGGTTACACTATTCTCACAGTCTTCATTCTTCTAAGGAATTTTCAACTCTTCTACATCTCTTCGCTCCTTGTATCTTCTTCCCACGGAAACTTTTCACCTTAGGTCTTTAAACTCATTAAAACTATTTTATCACAGTTGCTTCCTTGCTTTGGTAAATTTTTATTTATCTCTCATCTTCATTTAATTTTTTCCTTAGCTCTTCAACTCTCTCATTCTCAGTTTATGTTCTTTTTTACAGTCTGTCTTCCATGGGTGAACATAACTTGTGCTATAACTTGTAATTGAGCTTAAAAAAAACTCGTTATAGCTCAGTTGTAAGCCTGTCATAAGCAGGGCCAAATCAAAAGGACGTATAGTGCCAAATTCTACAGTTAATTTGATTTTAAAAACTAGTGCTGACATTAACTTACAGAAAGTTTTCAAGAGGTAAGGAAAGTTTCTAAAAGGTAAAGATATATAGTATATGCCTATCTTCTTCAGTTAATTTATTTCAGATAGAAATAATGCTATTCTCTTGTTTTAGTGTCATCTGGAATTCTTTTTATTCAAAGACCTTTGCTTTAAATACATCTAAATATACCAACTGAACTTTAAGTGTTTCAGTTAAGTACATTAATTCCAGTTTAATAAAATTCCATCTTATATTTCTTAAATCAACTTGAGAGAAAATACTTCATTGTGTCCAATCATCAAGTACAATTTGAAAACTGTCCACTGCTTAAGAAAGAGTGACTGACATGAAAGTGAGTGAGGTAGTTTTCTTAAAACTGAATACACTGTGTGGTCATCATTCTTCATGTCTTTCACCCACTGCTTTGTGTATATTGGAACTAGATTTTCCTGAATGTGCTTTGTAAGTAATATTTTAAAGAGTACATCAGACATGACAATACAACTTCAGGGTATAAATATGTAGCAAACATTGCTAACTTTCCTGAGCAAAAAAACATAAAACCTTTATACACTTTGTATTGAGTTAGTATTAAGAAAAAAGGTAGGCATGGAGAAAATGGAAAATGCTAAACCTTTAGCTTTAAGAAAGATACACTGCATTCTAAGGTAGCTAAAAAATAGATATGTTCTTGTTGTTTTGTTTCATGAGATCTAAATAGCTTCTCTTTGGCTCTAGTGGGAAACAAAAAAATAGAAATTATTTCCTATGTTCTCAGTAAAGAAAATTATGATTTGGGTTCTAAATAACAGGGCTTTCTCTTTATACTTATGCATTTTAAAGCAAAATATAGGTTTGTTTTCTTCTAAGAAAGGAAAAGTTTTACTAATTTAGTAAAGGTTACCACATCTCTCCATAAATCATCTAGTATTTAAAGATATCGGGAAACACAAAATTTGAAAGTGAAAATTAAGGTATTGAGACTCATGGCTTAACTATGGCTTGAACCACATCCAACAAGGAGTCTAGATTGTTATACAGTCTGACAATTAAAAACAAAGAGAAATACCACCTTCAACTATGACAACATAATCAATACATCTGTTGCAGTCCTTATTTGCTTTTTAAACTCTATAGTTTATAGTGTTTATAGTCTATAAGTTATAGTTTTCTATGTGAATGTTTTAGAAATTATACATAGAATTACGTTATGGAATCCACACTTTCAAGTAACAGAAAAATCTCTGAAATTATAATATCCATGAAACTAGCAACGATTGTAGTCTCTGGATTCACTGATAATGGCCTACATCACACCCTATGGGAGGGTCTTCCCGACCCTTCATTCATATTTTTTTGTATCAAATGTGATAACCCACTAATTCGACTGGGCATTTATCTCTCATTGCTCTCATGTAATTGAACATATTGCCAGTTGATGGCATGATATCATTTGTGAACCATTTACTTTTTATGATTATTTGCTAATAATAATTACACATAAAGTAATACACACAACAATATGTATTAGGAAAAACTATATGCATGAAAAATTTTGTTTTTAGCGTTCCTTATGCTCATAATTCTGTATGTGACTTCACCAAACTCATGGAAATTCTCTGAGAATCAGATGTATCATGAGCTTTAAGGGATCTTTCATATCTAAAGGTAAAATACTGCTGTTAACAGAAATAAATATATTTTTTCCAAAAGTTGCATTGATCAAAACTTCTTTTGGAAACTTGATTTAAAACTTTTTTAAAAAGGCACAATTTAAAAATAATTTAAGAAATAGAAAAATGAGGCATAAATCAAATTGCAAATGTATTCTAAGCAATGAATTTCACTTGTCACTGATGTGCACTTAATAATATATCACGGAAATGAAAGAGGATAATTTGTTGAATTTAATGTCAGTAGTTTTTTTAGAGATTGAATAACAAAATTTCCTGCCACTTTGGATATACCCTTTTAATTAATCAAGTATATAATCTGCGTAGCCTTTATTTTATAAATTATCACTTAAGGATTATGACCTTTTGATGGATCAATAAATAAATATTGTGGTTTCTATTTAGTGGGTATCTTCTCCGTGTTGCAACTTTTAAATTAATTAATGAGGCTTAACAAATCATGGTTTTACATGACCCTTGAAATTTAAATTGAAAATTGATTTTTTTCTATCATATACAGACATTCTTTATTCCTTAGTATGTTGAAAGCTATACATAGGCCTTTAGTTTTTGAATCTGTCTGTACCTCAGATTGGAACCACAGACCACATTTCCCTGAAAATAAGACCTAGCCGGACCATCATCTCTCAAGCTTCTTTTGGAGCAAAAATTAATATAAGATCTAGACTTATATTTCAAGACCTGGTCTTATACTAATATTATATAAGATCCGACCCTATATTATATTACATAAATATATAATATATTATATATAATATGTAGTGTATATATAACATATTATATATAATATAATATATTATATAATGTATAATATATATTATATAAAATGTATAAATTCATACATAATGTATGCATGCATATACATGTATATATGTATAATATATTTCATATTTGTATAAAATGTATGTATATATGGTTTTGTATATATGTATAAAATCAGTGATGTCTTAAAAATGAGTTTATTATTATTATACTGCTGGACATATCACAAATTAAGGTGAGTAACCTTAATTTGCTATAGTAAGCATATTCCAAATAACCACAGGTCACAGTGACTTTCTGCTACTATGTGACAAAAACCCCTTTGCTCTTATTTCAAGTAATAATTTCCTCAGGATCCTGCTAAACCTTTACTCACAGCATACTCACAGTCCAAACTTCTACTGTGTGTTCAATGCATTGTACGTACGCTTTCATTGACTCTCCTCAAAATTACAGCATTTCCAGATTCTGATTACCATAAGATTTCAAAGTTTCTCACCGTATTTTTAGTTATTTTCTTTGACAGTATCCAACATTCAGGGACCAATTCTGTATTATTTATCCATTTCTGTGTACTAAGTTACAGCAAAACTGAACAGCTTAAACAGCACATATTTATTTTCTCTCGGTTAATGTCAATCAGCTCTCTGGTTTAGATACTTCGATTGCTTCTGGCTGAAGAACTCTGTCAGCTTGGGCTGCGGTCTCCTCTGATGGCTCTACTGTCAGGACGGGCCCCTCTTCCAAATAGATTTATGTCATTATTTGCAGGTCACAGTACTTTGTCTCATGAGTCTCTACAAAGCTGCCTGACAATACAGCAACTGCTTCTGTCAGGGTGTGTGCTCCAGGCAGAGCTAGAGGATATGGGTGTGCAAGATGGAAGCCACGGCCTAATAGTAACCCACTATTGGCAGGAGCCTAGGAGATGATATCACTGTTATTATATTCTACTAGTTAAAAGTCTGTCTGTAAGCCCAGTCCATGCTCAAGGGGAGAGGATTTCACAAATGTGTAAAGACCAGGATTTGGCGTTCACCGGGGGGGAGGCATCTTAAAGTCTGTCTACCTCAATATTATTGTAATTTTGATGATATACTATTTATGAACCAATTTTGGGAACACCGGCATCTTAAAAGTATATATATTTTTTCAATCTAAAAATAAGGATTAATAAATCAGGGAAACACTTCTAATATTCCCTGTTATTTCCTACTTCATTAAAAAAATACAAAAATTCTGGAATGCTCTTTAGGACTATACAACTCTAAAATCACTAATTTTCCAATCTTTCTTGCCCATTACACTTCTGCACTAGACCACAAGCACTTGTTTATGGTATTTTCCCCTTTCCTTTTTCTATATAGTTATTGATTTTCTCATTTTTATTCCAGTCCTATATGACAAATCCAGAAAATAGGCCTGATCATGGATTTCTTCTAATTATGTGGAAAAGATTCAACATGAGCAAAGGAAAGCATCTCTTAAATAGTTAGAATGAGCCTACTAAAGTGTCTGAGAATATATATACATGGTCACTCTGTTTCCCATAACATCCAGTGGGTCTTGACCTAGAATCCTTCTAATACAGTGTTCACCAAAAATAATACATAGCCGGATCGGATCATAAGCTTTAATGCATCTTTTGGAGAAAAAATTAATATGAGCCCCGGTCTTATTTTAATATAATATAGGGCCAGATCTTATATAATATAATATAGTATAAGACCAGGTCTTAAGATATAAGTCCAGTCTTATATTGTTTTGCTCCAAAAGAAGCTTGAGAGATAATGGTCTGGCTAAGTCTTATTTTCAGGGAAACATGGTCTGTGGTTCCAATCTGAGGTACAGACAGATTCAGGAACTAAAGACCTACGTATAGCTTTCAACATACTAAGGAATAAAAAATGTCTTTATATGACAGGAAAAAAAATCAATTTTAAATTCCAAGGGTCATGTAAAACCATGATTTGTTAAGCCTCATTAATTAATTTAAAAGTTGCAACACTGAGAAGACACCAACTAAATAGAAACAGTAATATTTATTTATTGACCCATCAAAAGGTCATAATCCTTAAGTGATAATTTATAAAATGTATAATATGTATAGTTTATATAATATATAGTATATATTATATATATGTACTATAGTATATATTATATTATACATTTTATAAATATGTGCATATACATGTGTTTGTGTGTGTGTATATATATACACACACACAAGTCAATTTCATTGTTTATTCCCTCACACTAAATATCCGTCATGTGTCTTTGAGGACCATGTGTCGCGTCCCACGCAACAAGGGCAGTGAGGGAGAAGGGGTGGTTTGGGTTAAGTTTTTAAGCAAGAAACAAACGGAGACTTAATGCAGTTAAATCTCTCTGGAGGCCAGGGGTCTCTCAGTCTCAGAGGACTGGAGCCCAGAATAAAGCCAGCTGGAGGTTTTTATTGATAGGTATACAAGAAAGTAACATTGTTTCTTACATGGTCTGTGAGGCTCAGACTTCATAACAGAAAAGTGTTTATTCCAATCACCCTTTGCCTGTAAACAGCCGAAGCACAAGGTCCTAGGATGTTTTTACCTAAAGTATGTACCTTTTCAGGATCAAGTCTTTCACATTGTCACAACTCTATTGAGAGAAGTGGAAACAGGTGCAAGGGGAAAGCAAGAGCCAGCAATAGACTTTCCCAAGCAGGGGGAAGGGGAGGCAAGGCCCTTTCCCATATTTGTCTAAGGCAGCTCATTGGGGGTCCCCACTAGGTTCCGACTGGCTTAGGTTGTATTTCCCGTGAGATATCTTACCCGTCTTTGGCTGCAAACCATCTTTTGGGGCAGACAGAGAGACATAAGGTATAAAGGCATGGATGGAACAGAGTCCCAGAAAGGCACAATCTCACAAGCTCTTCTTTCCTTAAGGAAAGACACGAAGGGACAGTTGGCTAGGCTGTTGTGCGACTACAACCATGCTCATCTTGGTTTCTGAGAGACCCCTGAGGAGACAGCAGGTACAATCTTGGCTATTAGCTGGTACCATGTTAGAGGTAAAAGACCTTTGCAGTGTATCACAGCAGTGACTACCATGTTTTACCCAAAATTAGACCTAGCCAGATAACTAGCTCTAATGCGTCTTTTGGAGCAAAAATTAATATAAGACCCAGTCTTATATTATATTGTATTGTATTGTATTGTATTGTATTGTATTATATTATATATTATACTATATTAAAGACTCAGTCATATTATACTATATTATATTATATTTTGTATTTATTGTATTACATTGCATTGCATTGCATTATATTATATATTATATTATATTATATTATATTATATTATATTATATTATATTATATTATATTATATTATATTATATTATAGGATAATAAGACCAAATCTTATATTAATTTTTGCTCCAAAAGTTGCATTACAGCTGATTGTCCGGCTAGGTCTTATTTTCGGGGAAACATGGTAAATGCCTCTTTCTTTCAGAAAATTATGTTTTGTCTATCACAACAATTAGGGTAGTAGAACAATGAAAAGGAAGCCATGAAACACAATCCAAGCATGTCCAAGAAAGTGGAAATTAGCAGTGATATTTGGAAAAAAACCTGAAAGACAAATGAAATTACTACCAGTATTTTTCAGTGATATACCATGATGTTTGGAGAGGCTATATAATATAAATGTATAAAAAAGTATACTAAAGGGCACTATGAAAAATAGGCCTGAAGGATAGTCAATAAAAATAAATGATGTGATAAAAGTAAAGAATGGTAGGAGAGATAGTGCAATATATCTTTATAACACACAAAAAGTCAAATCAATCCTGTGCTGGGAAGGCCACTGGTGAACTGCCAATCCTAGCTGATGCAATTTTAAATAAGAATGTAGCAGTTGCAAGGTTAGGTTTGGAAGTTAGTTTACTGAGTGTGAAAAAGAGAACATGACATGAAGAAATAGAAATAGTGAGTATAGACCATTTGTGAATAAGATACTAAAGTTAGAGCAAGTAGGTGATTCTTCCCTTGCTACCATTGCTTAGTTACAATCATTATATGTGACAACAAATTGTTATCTCATTGGTTTTGTGTTGTCTGTATGTTACTCCTAGTATCCTCAAGGTTTTGTGCTAGTGTTATTACAAACACTGAGTAAATTCCAAGTGAAGAAAATAATTACGCAGTATCCCAGATGTGTTTTCCTTTTTTTTCTTTTTTTATAATGGCTCATTGGCTGTTTTATACATTTGAAACTGTTTCTCTCACTTTGGGACAAAAACATTAAACATCGAGTGTGAAACCCTTCCAGATACTCCTAAATTAAAAACGCCTCTATTAATCATGATAAAAATATTCAGTTAAATTTCAATCTACTCTGTTTTTGCTATTAAATAGAAATAGAACTGCTTATTTAATGACAAAAATATCTGTGAGTGATAAATGGTCTTCTGCTATTACATATCACTTGTGTTGATAAACGCCAGGCTGCTGGCAATGGAGTGTGTCAGTCGACTTCATGTGAAGTAGATTTGGAAGATATAAATTATTGTGTTTGTTTCCTATGGGAATGCTGTTTGGTAGGAGCCTCTTCAATTTTTCCTCCAGCTTTTGTTTTGTTTTTTTGTTTGCTTCTGTAATACTGTTACTAATCCAGACAATGCTACTTAGGAGAAACTAAGTAGAATAATCAGAGCTAACAACATTCTTAGAAATTTAAAGCATGTATGGGAGAACCTATGTCTACCTTGAATTTTATTTGGTGACTTATGATTGTTTGTGTATATTCAATCCTACACGTCAATAAGATTTTCTCAAACAGTCAATTAGATATTTGAGAATAGTATACAATGACTAGATGGGCAATGAAAGCATCTTGTCTCAAGCTATCCAATCTAGGTTCAAAACAGGTGATTACAAATGCTAAAGCAGAATTTTTATGGATATCTGTCAATCGTAATGTAGAAAACAGTTAATCATTAGGCTTAGATTTTCATGGTTTAAGTGTCTAATAACACAAACATTCTGCCATTCTTTGTCAGAAAACCTCTTTCTCTTTCTTTGCCATGTTTATGAAGCCAGAGTTATGTCAAATTATAGTGTAATTGAATTGAGAGTCAATATTTTCAAGACCGGCTGGTCACAACCTATTTCCTATACTATATAGAGTCATTTAAAAGAAATAAAATGAAAGAGAGAGAGAGAGAAAGAGAGAGAGGGAGAGAGAAAGAGGTTTTCCACATACTTCACTCACAGTTTGATCAGGATAAAATAAATTAGTTCAGATTTTTCTTCAGGAAGTAATTTCATATAAAGAATTAGGCACTTACACTCCTGGAAGTGCTGAGGGAAGCAAAGACTTGGGGAAACCATATTTGCTCTTAGGAAGTGAGAAATTTGCCATTAACTATCTCAGCTGACTGCATTACAAAAAGTAGATGATTTGCAGAGAATTTCCCAGAAGTCATTGAAGAACTTTCTGTGTGCCATTTGCTTGTGGACCAACAGATAGATGTTAGAAGGAGGCAATAATGGCTTTTGCTTGTGTTTCCGTCTTCTAATTTTATGCAAGTATCTCTCACTTAAGAATATAATATAAAACGTTGATATTAAGGAAATTTGGGAAATGTTGTTTCTGGGCTTCTAGACCAGATAATGAGGGAAGATTAAAATGGTGGAAATGCAGCTTAATACAGACACTATCTAAGAAATATATAGTTAGATTGGATTATGAAAATTATACAAAACTCAATCCGTAAGTGCTCTGATATCACACTGACTTGATACAAACCCTAGGCCTGCCACTTACAAGCTATAGGAATTTAGTCAAATTCCATACCTCCTTGAATCTATTCTGACATCTAAATACTGAAGAGAATAATCTCTCACAGTGATAATACGGTAATTATTTGAAAAGAGGCTTGTAAGTTACACAGTAAATATTATCCTTTATCACTGCTGCGGTTCCCCCAAAAATAAGATCTACCCGAAAAATAAGCCCCAGTTAAGATCCACAGCCAGATAGACGCATTTAGTACAGTACATTATGATGATTTTCCAGAAGAAGATGACATGACAGTATTTGAATAAATGTAGATTGTTGTACAAAAAATAAAAAAATAAGAAATCCCCTGAAAATATGCCCTAATGAATCTTTTAGAACAAAAATTAATATGAGATCTGGTCTTATTTTCAGGGAAACACAGTATTTTTGAAAATTTAGTACAATATAGTAGGCAAAAAACTTGTAAAAAGTCACATAAACAATTTCGTGAAGGCTAGTTAGGAACACAAAAAAAATCTATGACATAAAAATCACTTCCATCTTTCAATTTTATGACATAAAAATCACTTTAACATCAATTTTTCTATGACATAAAAATCACTTCAATCTTTTAGACTATGGCTTAATTTTTCATTAAAAGTATTTAAAATTAAACTTCTCAAAATTGATGTTATAATCTTAAAGAATCTAGATTTTTCTAATTGAATTGATGCAATACCTTAAATTCTTTGATTCATATTAAAAACCTTATGAATTTTACTAATAAAATACATATTTCTTTTTAATCAGTGAGGGTAAGGGGCCCATTTTAGTATACAAAATTGTTGAAGTTAAGTTTCCAGCTTATCAGAAGAGAAATGATTATACTTCTGTTTCCTATTTGGAAGTTAACCAAAATTAGCCAAAATGCAAAGGTTGGAGGTACAGTTCCCAGAAGACTGCCCTCACTTGGCAGTTATAACATCATTTGCAGTTTCAAGAAGTTTCTAGAAGCCCCCTCAATTTCAATTATTTAATGGAAGATCTCAAAGAACTCACTGAAAACTCCTATACTCATGGTTACAGTTTATTATGAGGAAAAGATATAAATTCAGCCCAGCCAAGAGAAACAATGCCTGGAGCCAAGTTCAGGAAGTATCTACATGCAAAGCTTCTGATTATATTCTCCCCACATAGTGACAGATAGCATTACCCTTCCTGTCTATGATGTACAATGGTGTTAACAGAGTATTGCCAAGCAGAGAAACTCACCCAAGCCTTTGATGTAAAGAGATTTTATTGAAGATTAATTACATACTGTCAACACGACTGACTTTGGTCTCCATGCCTTTGCAGAGGTTGGGCACATACGTTTGGTCATCAATACCTCTGGAAGTCACAACTGATATTTTGATATTTAATCCATCAAAAATCACATTATTAGACAATCTGGTGGTCAAAAACACCAAGTAAATTAAGACACTCCTACCACACAGAATATTCCAGGTGCCTAGAGATCACCCCACAGTAATCAAGGGCAAAGACCAGAAATTTTTGCGTGTAGGTTAATTTTTACTACACAGGAACCAATGTTGTTCCTGTGGCAATAAAAAAAATTAGATTCATTGATATGAAACCATTATAGACTAATTAGAAGCAACAAAATCATTTTGACTGGTGTTTTTAACAACCTACCCCTAGTAGTAGTAAAAGGAAATATTAAGATACGCTATATTACCAACTATTACATTACAAAGAGAGAAGAATAATTTAGAAAAGGTTAAAATATATACAAATCACGACAATATCTTTGCAAAGCTGAATCTTTTTATTAAATTTCAATGATCCATAATCACCTAAGTATTTTAGGAATTCCACTTGGAGTCATGGAGTCACAGCCACACATTTCTAATACATTTTATTTATGGGATATATATATATATATATATATATATATATATATATATATATATATATATATATCCATAATTACCTAATGTGTAAAATGGTTTGCAGAAACATGCACTACTCCGAACCCATTCAAATATAGAGGCATCCCATGCTTCAGCCATTCTAACAACACATATTTGTGTAGTTAATTTCTCTCAATCTCAAATTGTAATTTCAAAAATATGGTTGCCAATTATTTGATTTTAGAAATCTCAATGAGTATAATAAATGTCTGTCATAATTCATATTAATAATATACACTGCTTTCTTCTGATAAATTTCAAGGGAACATATTTATATATAAATGTTTGACAGTATTTACTTAACCAATTATTTAAAAGCTATTATAATGGATAGATATGTAAATAGGGATATAAAAATGCAATCCTTCTTTTCCTGCACAGGAAGTGAAAAGAGTTAAAAATATATATTGGATTGTCAAATGTGGATTACCGATCCCTAATTATCTGAATATCCATAAGTAAGTTAATTTTCTAGTGTCAGGTATGTTTATTTTTTAAACAATGATTTTAAAATTTACATTGTTATTTGGAAAGCTAAATGAGATGACATTCTACTCGTTCATTTAATTTGTTTTACTTTTGTTCAAAACCCTATTTTGACTTGTTTAAATCATGTTTTTACTGTTATTTTTTCATATATTTTCAGACATTAAGTGTCTAAGAGCATGAATTTACTTGTTTACCTGCTACTATAACCCCACTGCCAACACAGTCCTACTATAATAACGTTTTTTTGGTTTGAATCTATGTATTATTCCATAAGTAATTAAAATAAAATGAAATATGACATGTTTTGAAGTTTGTTTTATATTGTAGGGGTAGAAAGATTCTTTTTTCTATACTTGTTGGATCTTTGACTATTCTAACAATCAAAATGACATAAAATAGATTAACAGGAGGAAAACAAATTTAATTATGTACATAAAGGACATCTACAGAGATCTGAGACTCAAAGGCAAATTGGGCACTTGAGGCTCATATGTCATCTTGAGCTAAGGAATTAGGCTGTGACCTAGGATTTTAGAGGGGAGGAGGATAATGCACAGGAGATAAAAACAGACAGGTGTTTGGTAATTAGATGTTTGATCTGCCATGCAGATAGGTTTTTCAGATAGAAAAATTATCCCTGGAAACATCTCTTTTTTGGATACAGGTCCACTATCTAAATTATTTGAGGCAATTAAAGGAAAAGGAAAAAGAAAAAAAAAAGTTGTTTGTTTGTTTGTTTTGTTTGTTTGTTTGTTTTCTCCCTGAGTCTGCTGGGCCTTAATTGCCTCCAGCTCAATCTAACCCACAAGCCAAAGTAGTGTATTTTGGGGAGGCCTGTTCAGAACACTTTTGATATGCAAATCACGTTTCCAGAAACATTATCTTACTCCTCATTGCAATACTATAGTAGTGAATAAACTACTCTGTTGGAATTTGAGTGTGTTATCAGAGAATTGTAGAATTACAGAATGGGAAATGATTTATAAGAAACATGCAATACAGCTCCTGATGGAATTAACTTGTCAAAGAACGCACCCCTAGCAGGGCAAAAATTATAAACCAGGCTTTCTGGCTTTAATAATTGTGATTTAATCATTACAGTTCAGCAAATTACAATTCAGCTACTCAAAAACACTACTATTAAGAATTGTAGCCCTTATTGTCACCTCTCCTTTGTATTAATAACTTTATACTAATGTTCTTTGTATTAGTGACATCTCTAAAATTCTGATCAATCACAAAAGGGACAAAAAATAATTTGTTCCAAAGTATTTTACATTATATGTAACTGCTTTTACAATGCAGGTATACATCATTTCATCTCACTTCCCTTTATTGTGCTTTGCACATATTCACTTTAAAAAAAAAAAAAAAAGGATTCTATAAACCCTGAATTGACAGTCTATTGGCACCGTTTTGCCAATACCATTTACTAATTTTGTTTCTCTGTATCACATTTTCATAATTCCTGCATTTTTTTTACATTTTCATTATTTTTATATTTGTTATAGTGATCTGTGATCAGTGATCTTGGATGTTACTATTTTAATTGTTTTAGGGTACCACAAAATACACCAATATAAGACAATGCACTTAATTGATAAATGTTGTTTGTGTTCTAACTGCTCCACCACTCTTATTTCTCTTTTCCTCTCTTCGGGACCATATACTCTGAGACACAATGATATTGAAATTAGGTCAATTAATAACTGCACAATTGCCTCTAGATTTTCAAATGAAAGGAAGAGTCACATGTCTCTCACTTTAAATCAAAAGCTAGACATGATTAAACTTAGTGAGGAAGGCACATAGAAAACCAAGATAGGCCAAAAGGTTATGTACCAAATGGTTACACAAGTTATGATTGCCAAAAAGAAGTTCTTGAAGAAAATTAAGTGTTACTCCGGTGAACACATGAATGATAAGGCAGTGAAACATCCTCTTTGTTTATATGGAAAACGTTTTAGTGGTATGGATAGAAGATCACACCAGACACATTCCCATAAGCTGAAGTTTAAACCAAAGACCCTAATTCTCTTCCATTCTATCAATCTGAGAGAGGTAAAGATGCTGCAGAACAAAAGTTTGAAGCTAACAGAGGCTGGTTCATGAGGCTTATGGAAAAAAGACACCTCCCTACATAAAAGTGTAATGTACAGCAGCAAGTACTGACATAGAAGCTGCAGTAAGCTATCCAGAAGAACTAAATAAGATAATTTATGAAGGTGGCTACATTGAACAACATATTTTTTTTTTTTTTAATTGGGGAAGAGGAACAGGACTTTATTGGGGAAAAGTGTGTACTTCCCGGACTTTTTTCCAATTCAAGTTGTTGTCCTTTCAGTCTTAGTTGTGGCAGGCGCAGCTCAGCTCCAGATCCAGTTGCCGTTGCTAGTTGCAGGGGGCGTAGCCCACCATCCCTAGTGGGCAGTCAAACATGGCAACCTTGTGGTTGAGAGGGCATGCTCCAACCAACTGAGCCATCTGGGAGCTCAGCAGAAGTTCAGCTCAAGGTGCCGTGTTCAATCTTAGTTGTAAGGGGCGCTGCACACCATCCCTTGTGGTACTCAAGGAATCGAACTGGCAACTTTGTGGTTGAGAGCCCACTGGCCAATGTGGGAATTGAACCGACAGCCTTCAGAGTTAGGAGCACAGAGCTCCAAATGGCTGAGCTACCAGGCCAGCCTGTAAACAATAGATTTTTAATGTAGAAGAAACAGCCTTCTTTTGGAAGAAGATGTTATTTAGGGCATTTATAACTAGGAAGGAGAAATCAATCCCTGTTTTCAAAGTTTCGCAGGACAGGCTGACTCTCTTGTTAGACACTAATGCAACTGATGAGTTTAAGTTCATTTACTATTCTGAAAATCCTAGAGCCCATTAGAACTATATTTAATCTATTCTGCCTGTACTCTATAAGTGGAATGACAAAGCCTGGATGACAGCACATCTGTTTACAAGCAGTGTATACTGACTATTTTAAGCCCATTGTTGAGACTTACTAGTGAGAAAATAAAGAAAAATTCAAAATATTAGTATTCATTGAATGCACCTGGTCACTCAAGAGCTCTGATGGAGATATACAATGAGATTAATGTTTTTATACCTGCTAATGTAACATCCATTCTGTATGCCATGGATTAAGGAATAATTTAGAATGTTAAGTATTTTTATTTAAGAAATAAATTTTACAAGGCTATAGCTGCCATAGATTCCTCTGATGGGTCTGGACCCAGTAAATTGAAAACTTTCTGGAAACAATTCACAATTCTAGGTATAATTAAGAAGATCAGTGATTTATGGGAGGAGGTCAAAATATCACCCTTAACAGGAGTTTGAAGAAGTATATTCAAACACGCACTGATGACTTTGAGGCGTTAAACACTTCAACGGAGGAAGTAACTGCATATGCGGCAGAAGTATGAGCAAAGAAGAATTAGAAGTAGAGACTGAAGATGTTACCGAATTGTTGCAGTTTAAAATAACAGATGAGGACCTTCTTCTAAAGGATGAGCAAAGAAAGTGGTTTGTTTAGATAGGACCTATTCCTCATGAAGATGCTGTCAATTTCTAAGATTCTTGAAATGACAACAAAGGATTTAGAATATTACATAAACTTAATTGAAAAAGCAGCAGCAGGGTTTGAGAGAACTGACTCCAATTTTGAAAGTTCTACTGTGGGCAAAATGCCATCAAACACTATTTCATGCTACAGAAAAATTGTTCTGAAAGCAAGAGTAAATTGATGTGGCAAACTCCATTATTGTCTTATTTTAAGCAATTGCGGGAGCCACCTTAAACTTTGGCTATCACACTTGATCAGTCAGCAGCCATCGACATTAAGGTAAGACCCTCCACCAGCAAAAGGTTATGGCTCACTGAAAGCTCAGATGATGTTTAGCATTTTCTAGCAATAAAGTATTTCTAATTAAGGTATATACATTTTTTAGACATAATGCTGTTACAAACTTAATAGAGTACAGTATAGTGGTATAATATAGTGTAAGCATAACTTTTATATGCACTGGGAATCCAAAAAAAAAAAAAAAAAAGGTGGGACTTGCTCTTTTGCAATACATAGTTATTGCAGTAATCTGGAACTGAACCTGCAATATCTCCAAGGTATTCCTATATGTAGGCCATGTCTTTTTTTATGATGGTGTATTTTTCCATTTCTTTCCCAATTATGAACATAGAGCACAAGAGAAATGCATAATCCTCATTGTGAGGAGAAAGTATTTTACAATTCTCTCTACAATTATCACTCTGCATCTTTTCTGTCTTCTGTGGGTCATTGGCAGTTGATGAGCTATAACCCTAGTGATTAAAAATATACAATACCAGAGTCATCTGAATGTTTTGCCCTCTTGGTACCTTATATGCAAATTGAAATCTATATTGATCTATTATATCACCATCTTCACAAAAATTATTATATGATAATAACAACAACAACAATAAACTAAATTATATACATTCTATATGATATAGTTGGGAAAAGAGAATTTTTTTGTATAAGCAATTTCTTCATCTATATCTTCTGTCATACAATTCAAGCTCACTTTTATACATCGAAGGAACCTTGATTATCCGACCCAAGAAAATTTACTTTTTCCCCATAACTAACAAATTGCACTGCTATAATTCTTGAAGCTGTATTCCAAATGCAGAATATAAACATTTATCAAACTTTCATATATGTAATTTAAGTATTATACTAATGTATCAACTAAAACACTAACATTTTGTGAACAAGCTTGATGGTCCATCTGTAGGGGAGGAAAATAATTTTCCCTCTACTATTATAGGTTATTGACTCAGACCCTACATAATAAAAAGACAGATTAACAGGAGAAACACAAAAACAAGTTTAATAACATGTATGCCTTCTATATACACGAGATATATTCAGCAAAATTTATTCATCTCCCCAAAATGGTCCAAGCCACCACCTTAAATACAACCTCCAGCTGAACATATAAGAAAATGCTGCGGGTGGAGGCAGTAGCCAATTATGGGATGTTATCAGGCAAAGCACAGTAAATCCTGATATTATTGTTATGGAGATTTACATGGCTACCTTCTCCTTGATAAGAGTTTCTAGGAACAGAGAGACAGATACCCTTACAGATAGAGATTTCACTCATACATGAAAATGTCTCATACAAAAGGGTAAGTTCTTCCCCATTTTCATTGTGTTTCCTATGTCTGCTATTTCTTAAAAAAATAACGAGATCAAAATAATATGTATTTCCAAGAGGCATATTTTGGGGTGGCATATTTCGCTTCCCTTCACTACAAACCAATGACACCTATGTTTTAACATTTTTGGTAAAACAATGATCTACTGTTAAATCTTTGTGTATTTTATTGTGTTTTGTTCTTTAACTCTTACCAAGTAGTAGAAAAACATTTTAAAATGTCAAGCAGTGATGTTAAAAACACTCAAGTAAATCCACAAACAAGAATAAAAAAAAAACAACAAAAAAACAACCCTACAAACATGTGAATCAATAGTTTTAACAACTTTAGCCCTCGTCTACTTTAATTTGACATTCCTTTTAAGCTTGTTCACTGTCATGACATTTTTTAAAGAAAGACCACTCAACTAAAGGACATAAAATATCCCAAAATAATATGAAGTGAAAATGAGATATTAACTTGTTTTCTCTCTGAGAATCAAAAGATCCACTTTAGTCCCCACCGCCACCTAGGAAAAGTCATTGTTGTTTGGTTCATTTTCCTTTCAATAGTGTTTTAGAAATGCATTATCCACAAAATAGATCAGATTATTGAAAATCGAATCAGAAACAAGGTGTCACGCAGGGCGGCCTGCTGGATCTCTGGTCCCGCCTCCCACATAAGAACACAGAATATGGTGAGGCCAAAAAAGAACACCCACAGAGTCATAGATAGGGGAGTCATACTACTATATTCTCGCTGACAGCTGGGTTTGAGACACAGGAGGCAGGAGCCACACTATCTGCAACCGGCCATCCACTTGTCTCTGCCAATCTCACTTGCTAGCAATCCGCTTCTCTGCAATCTGCAATCCACACTCCACCGCTTGCTAGCTCAGCCACCATCTTCTTGCTAGCCCCATTTTCTGCTAGCAAGGCCATGGCAGTTATATTAGTGGCCAATGGCTCACTGGTTACAGCTGAAGGCCAACTAGCCACAGCTCACGGCCATCTACTACCTGAGCCAGCACCCCTCCACGTGAGGCCACGAGCCTGGAAACTGCTCTCTGGGGCTCTATCCCCACACAAGGTTATAGCAACCTGCTAGAACTTTGCTTCCAGGCAGTCTTTCATTCAGATAAGGGAAAATGCAGGGCTGGAAGGAAGGTAATCTCCATTATAAAGGCTAGAAGAAAGAGTACTAGGTAAAGAGAAAGGTCTATTAGGTTTTTGATGTAGAAACATTGCCTTAGAGAAAGCATTATTCTTCTAAAATGATGCTGGCAAAGAGAGAATAGAAAAGAAACCCTTAGAAGATCAGGTTTGAACCTAGAAATTATTACTCTGCATAACAGTAATACATACTGAGTCTGACCATGCTAAGCCTCTACCAACAAGTATTAAAAAATGTACAAAATGAAACTATCAATTTGGGGCATAATTACATAAAACTGACAACATGTTATCAATATTATTTACTGTTAATGTAAACTTTATTTCACTGAAAATAGTGACTTATCTTAATGTCATTTCAAATCACTGTATATACCTTATGGTTAATATTACTAAATGTTCTAGTGAATTTTGATCAGTTTAAATTTTGATCCTTGATGGGTTCTAAATGAAAAGTTCGCAAAGGTATAACTACATAGAGAAGCTGCATACTTTAAAGGGTCGTAAAGGGTAGATGAGACTCAGGTGGAAGGAGAACTAACACAGACAGTCTTGAGGGTGTGCCCAGAAGGTCAGGAACAGGTCAACATTACACAACTTTAATTCTCCTAATATTCCAATGGAAGAAGTATGCTGCTGTCATGGAATTTTATGAAGAAACTGTAGCACAAAAAGGTTAAGTAACTGTCCCCAAATTATAGTAACAAATATTGTATGCTGAAAGAAGAGTCATGATTCCAACTCCAGCAGCTGCCCTCTAGGTTCGCTGCTCTTACACTCATCCTACTGTAGAAATACCTTCCTTCAGGCTCTGAGTAGCCACGCTGTCCTACAGCAAGTCCAACACTTTTCCCTTATATTTCTTCAAGCATGAATTTATAGGGTTGAAATGTAGTAGAACATTCCACCCCAAAGTGTGCCTCTTTGGCATAAGGATTGTTTTGAGCTGATTATATTTTGAGAAACTGTAAACAGAAGAGAATCTCTGAAAACAGAGTAAAGATCACCCTTTTGTAAGGGAAATTTACATTTCTAAGGGAAATTTACACCCTACTTGTAAGGGTGTCTCCCTAACTATCCCAGGAAAAGAAGGATGACTAAATCACAAGAAAATCTTATCAATGGAGAAAGTGGACTTCAATTTGCATAACAACCATACCCTGGGTCACTGCTTTTTCTGATAACCTCCTTCAACTGGTCTCCAATACTTCATGTCATTAGTTGAAGATGGTATATAAGATGGTGGCTTGGGCCATTTAAGGGAGTTTTATTGATTTTTCCTGTGTATCTCTCATGTGTGCAGACGAGATACATGTCAATGAATGCTTGTATATTTTTTACTTATATTTTTTACTTTGATTATAGGGGGGTCTCAGCTGTAGAACCTAAAAGGGGACCAAGAGAATTATTCTTCCTCCCGTAATGTACGTGTGTGTGCGTGTGTGTTCGTGTGCATGTGTGTGTAAAATTTTTAAATTATTTTTCTCCCCTTTTCATTGTTTCTTGTTCTCCTTCTTTTCTGTCTCTAAAATATCTCCGTGAAATTCTAGCTTAATCACTCTGTAAGAGTTCAGAACGAGTCAGCCCAAGATGTGCCTCTATGGTATGCAGACTGTTTTGAGCTAAAGGCAACTGGTGTCCTGTGGGTTCAAGATAAATTTCTTCCCCATCCTCACCCCTGCCTTAACTACCTAGAAGAATTTAAATTAGGGGTATTACCTATAATAAGAAATGACCAGAGACAATTTTTGAAACTCTATCAGTATGGTGGGGCAAATTTCTAATTTCCAATTGCTGAATATCTGCTCTTCTTATTGTCCTGCAATGATCTTCCTCCCTCTGAAGCCTAGGGTGTCTTACCTCATACTTAGCTCAGAAGTTATGTTTACCTCATTCTCCCTTTCTGTCTCTGAACCTCTCATGTATATGGGGTCTCTGACTCACATATATTTATGGGATTCCCATACATACCTATGCAATTAAATTTGGTTATTTTCTCTCATTACTCCTTCTCATGTAGATTTGTTAGACCAGCTATAGGAAACTAGTAGAAGAAAGTTTCTTCCTCCTCCACAGCTATCTCAATATACATCTATGTCTACAGGCATATGTATGTAATGGTTATACGATATTTATATACCTATAGGTGTAATTGTTAATAACTCATGATATTTATGTCACCTATATATAAAACATTCACCTTTATTCATTGTATATTTTAATTAAAGAAATTGCTAATGAATGGGTATTATTTCTTCAAAATCTTGTCTATATTTTCCTGTCCTCAACTGAACATTTTCAGAGACTGGATGTTTCATCAGTATAAACTTAATGGGTACAACGTTTTATTTATTATGTTAAAATGTAGAGGTAACTTGACCTTTGCATTACTAAAACTTAAAAAAAAAAAAAAAAGGAAAGTTGACATTTTAACTGTTTCTAAATGACCCAAAAAAGATTCTCAGTAGTAGGGCAGAGTGAATTTGTTTTTTCAAAAAAAAGGCCTCTCTTCACCTATGCATAGAGTACCTGTGTGTGCCGCCTGGGAACATGATGTTAAACTATGCGCATCTCATAAAGAAACTTATTAAATTAAGTATTTTAAAGAAAAGAGTTTTAATAATGTGATATTAAGACAAACTTCAATAATTTTGTATTAAGACAAAGAATGAAGAGTATATTCAGCTCTTTTCTGAAGAGTGACTATAATTCCCTGAAAATAACAAAGATTATAAAATAATTTGGGAGACAAGGCTGCTAGTAACTATAAAGCCTCCTTTCATTCTTTGTATAACAGAGGATAAAAAATGACTGTGGAGAGGACAAAGGAAAAGAACAAAGAAGTCTAGGTACCATAAATCATTATACTGTTTCAAACTGGAAAGAGACTCATGGGGGAAGATGAGATTGGCAGAAATAATCACTCAGAAGGTCTTAGCTTTCGGGTGACCAATTCGAATCTGATTTGAAAGTCTCAAGAATACAAGCAGTTTAAAGACATGTATAAAATAGTCAATATGATATGCAATACTGATTACTTTAGCCCTTTTGGTTGGGGGTGAAAAGCCTGCAGGGTAGAAAGCTAATGAGGGTAGAGTTGCTGGAGTTCTGCAGGATCAGTTGGGTTAGCGCTGTCACAACCCTCTGTACATCAGAAACTGTCACCCCAGGGAGTGTTCAGAAATCCACCTCTCTGAAGTTTACTACCTATAAAGCTCGTTCAGACAAAGAATATGTACGACAACACTCATCAGTGGCTATTCTTAAACACTGCTTTTGTGTGTATGTGATATATATATATATATATATATATATACACACACATACATATATATGTATATACACACACACATATATATATATACATACATATATATATACATATACATATGTATGTATATATATTCATTCTAAGTTTCCTTTAGAAGTTCATTGTCACCTTTCTTGATTATGATTACAAACAGAAGTCTCTTGTGATATAGGTAATGACAGAACTGACCTGAGCCCAAAAGACATTCCTCTCCAAGGACACTGATCTTGTATCTGTCACATACTTAGTGCTCTGAATTTTTCCTGAACATGTTTGCCATCTTGCCTCTTAGAAAGGCCCAGAAAAGGGAAAAAATTAAGGAGCTTACTTAATATAGGACTAACCTCCACACTCCACATTAACTATTATGGACAGTGTAGAGATAAAATGAAAGTAAATCAGTAATGAATATGAATATTTATCTACCTACTTATTAAGACTGTATAAAGTGGTATATATGGAAAATGTATCAACCAAATATAGTATATCATATCTTGGCTTGTCATAAATGACTGATTATACTTGGATGAATCCAGAGGCTCCTTACTGTTAACTATTTTGATGGAGTACTCATCTTAAAATCCTAAAGTTCAATTTGTTTGTGATTTCTTGCCATTTTCATCTCACTTATGTTTTGCTCAATAAACAGAAAATGATAGCAATAGCTCTCCCCTCCCCCAAAAACAAACAACCAAAAAAGCAAATCTATTCTGACATGATTTTAGGAACATATTATTTAAAAAGCTTTAGCCATTCTCATTGTGGCTGAAAAGGCTGGAAGCAATGCACTTTATTTTACTCAGGGAGATAAGGGCAAAATAATAAATAACAGGGAAAATGACAAAACACCTAACTTGCTATCTAAACCTGCCTATGACTTCTAGGCATTCTTAGCTCTCAAAATGAATTTCAATTCTTCACACATGCCAAGAAAATATGTGATCCTGAAAGGATAGCTTTCGTAATTAGAATAAAGTGTACTAGACAGAAAAGAAAAAAGAAAAAGAAGAATTGAACAAACGTTATTAAGGTAATTGAAGTTTATCAGCTATTTTTTTCAGGTCTTGTCTGAATAGAATGGAAGTAGTCTTTCCTTTCCATAATCAGTGACATTTTAGAAAGTCCCTACAATGAATTTGATTCAGGAAATTAAATAATGTTTCTCAACATCTCATCATTTTTTATACATTAAAATGAGCATTATTTTTATTTTTATTTTTTGGCACAACAACATCGGATTACATGGGCTCTTAAATATGTTCAATAGAAGTGAGGAAAACCAGTTGAATATATATATGTATTTTTTTTAATATGAAAGAATCTTAAAAATTTTAGGAAACGTTGTTATGGATTCAGTGGAGATATAACTGCATTTTAGATCTTTTTATTATTAAAAATTAACTCCACTTACTTTCCTGCTTAGCAAGAATTAATATAAACCTATTATTCTGCTGAAGCTAGTTGCTTTGACAGTGTATTTGGAGGAAGTATGCTAAAACAGCCCTGAAGTCTAGGGTTGTTGGTATAACCCCTAATCTCCATATCACTTCTGTCCCCTTTTTTTCCTTTTTCTTAGTATACTCAGAATTATCATTGCAATGAATTGTATGACTGTTTTCTGAGGGTACTTCTCAGAAAATAGAGAAAAGCAAAAATATTAATTTGGAACCCTACTTACCCCAGCAGCATTCCAGATATTTGGTAAAAATTTATGGTGTGATATACTAATGACAATTTACCAAGTGGTATAATAGAAATACAGTTGGTTTGAAAAACTACATTTTACAATATTTTCATACTTCATATGTATCAGGAAATTTCACTGAAAATCCCATATTACATGTTTAAGAAAAATCTGTTTTTGTTTTGCTATAGTCTAATTAATATGGAGTATTATCATATTTAAATATTTTTATAACTTAAAGACCATAAAGAAGAGATTTTTAAAAAAGATTTAAATTGACTATCTTGATGCCAAATCTCTTCATTAGTTTAATGTATGTAATATTTATTTTTCTATAATTTGTCTTTCATTTTTAGTAACAGTTTTCTATTTTTCTCATAATTTCAAAAATTCTTTACAAATTAAAGGTCTCAGTATCTTGTCAATACTTTCCGTTGTGATTGTGCCTTTTAATAGTCGACATACCTGTGGTGGTTTAAATTTCTCTAATTGATTCTAAAATTCCCCTTTGATCCATCCATTAATTCGTGAACATTCTGTTCACTCTAAGTATTATAAATATATTCTTGTATGATTTTTCCATTTTTTCCCCCTTTTCTCACACATTACTATCTGGAGTTTATTTTGAAATCTTGCATGAAGTCATGATCCGGCATAAATCATTTTCCTCTGGGAGGGCGACTTGCCCCAAAATTTATCTTAAAACCCTGTGTTTCTTCAGAGATTTTTAAAATCCAACTCTCTTATACACTACGTCTTATATACCATCATCATTGAAAACGAAAATATAAGTAGAACCACTTTAAATTGGAGCTGGAGCTGCCATGCCAGAGGACCTGCTTTGCATGCCATTTTATGTCTCAAATCATTGGAATGTTAAAACTCCACAAAATGACCTTTGGACTGTGCCTGAGGAACCTTGATTCCCAAAGAAATGTCTGAAAATGTCAAATGACAACTGAACTGAAACTAGGACTAAATGCTTAATAATATGTTGCTCATTGTTCTTATCACCCCACACTGAGTCAGCAGCGGGACACTGAAGCCCCAATTGCCCCCTCCAATCAGAAAATGCAAGTTTATGAATTCATTTCCCTGACAGCCCATCTCTTTTTTAGTCTCCCCCTTGCAACTGACACCTTGAAAAAAACCGCTGCTGTCCCTATCTCCGCATTTCAGAGCATGTCTTTGGTTCATATGGAATGCTATGTTCCCTGATTTACAAACCATATTGGAATAAAGTCCCCTTTTAATTTCTCAGAAGGATTTCTGGAACATTGTTTTAGGACAGGATCAGGGTCTTGGGTATTTGTAGAAAGTAGAAATGTCTCTCTGAAAGATATCCACATTCTAATTCCCAGAACATGTAAATATGTCGTTCCATGGTACAGGAGAATTAAGGTTGTAGATGGAATTAAGTTTGCATGTAGGCTGAATATAGCTTATTATCTAGAGGCACCAAATGTGATCACGGGGACCTTAAAAGTTGCAACAAGGAGGTAGAAGAGACAAACAGAGGATTTGAAGTTGGAGAAAAAGGTCCACAAGCCAAGGAATGTGGGTGTTCTCTAGAAACTGGCAAGGACAAGAAAACAGATTCTCCCCTAAGGCCTCCACAAAAAAAAAAAAAAAAACAAATAAAAAAGCTGCCCTGCCAATACCTGATTTTACGGCTACTATAACTTGTGTCAAACGTCTATCCTACACAATTAGAAGATACACACACACACCCACACATACACATACAATTAAGCTGATAATTTTGTGGTAATTTCATTTGTTACAGCAACATAGAAAAGGGGTACAGTATTACATTTAATTGATGCCCGTGTTGTTAAAGCTGAATCAGTATTCTGATTCATTCTCATGCACATTCCCATTCATTCTAAAAATGTGTATTAGGCTGCCTTCTGGATTCTAGGGTATCATGAAAATGGGCAAACCAACGAACAAATATGGAATATCTCGGGAGAAAATATCTTTGAAGAATAAAACAAAACAATGGGAGAGTGAGTAAAGTTATATTTTATTGAGATAACATGAGTAGGAAGAGTGTGTTTTTTGGATAGATAATCAGGATTTCAGTTAGAGACCTATTAAAATGTTCATGTCTATCAGTTAGGAGAGAAGTCTGGTCTGAAAATATACATTTTTGAATCATTAGTGTGTTGAAAGCCAAAGGTCTAAGAAGTGCTGTAGCTCTGGGTCAGTTGTGGGGAATAAAGGAAAGGTGGGGCCTTCTCAGATTTAGAGTTTCAGAAGAGAAGGAAGAATTGACAAAGAGATGGAAGGGAAATGAGAGGTAGGGAAAGAAAGGGAAACCAAGATTTTACCCATTTTAATAAGAGTGGATAATATAAGTGAAACTGCTGTTTATTACCACTGTGAAAAATATATTCAAGTTTCTTATTTTGTCGGAGCTATTGCATGGTTGGTTACAGTAATAAAAAACTGCAGGAACAATTGGTAATTTCTCTTCTTTCTATATCCAGCCCTGCAAAGTCTTAGCTCATTTTTTAGAAAAATAGTACTTTTATATATTTCATGATCCACTGCATTAACGTGAAAAAATAATATATTTTTCTCTAAAATTTATTTTTGTATATTAATGGCATTAATGGAATACAAAACAAAGGTGCTAATGCCTATCATAAATTCTGAGTTAATGATTGTTTCATTTGATAATCTACTATGTATACTTAAGTTCCATGTCCCTATTTTTTAGTTCAGCTTGGTATTTTATTTTGCTAAACTAGCACTGATAATTTCTATATGTGAATATAAATATCACTACTATTTGCAATTGCCTATATGATGTTATGCCTGAAGTTTTCATATATGCAATATTTATTTAATGTTTTCAGGACAATTCCACAATATATTTTAATGAAACTGTATTTTTTGCTAAAATTACATATCTGGTAATCATGATCCTTATTGTTTATATGTGTGTGATTAAAATATATAATTAGCAGGAATTGAGATCCAGTCTATGATACTCAAATTTAATTAATGTTAGTGCCAACAAATAGCTCTTTGCAAATTAAACTGAACTTGAGGTTTAAATATATATGTATTATTAAGATAAATTCAGGATGGATGTTATAAATAATCTTGCAGCTTTAAGAGAGGTAAAATGAATGGCTTATATTTTAAAGAAATTTAAAAAGCAAGAAGGGCAAAAACTATACTTAGTTCATGATTTTTCGTTGAGGGTCTTATGATAGTGAGGCTACAAAAGCGGCGAGCAGAAGGGAACAGGAAGTTACATTTGTCCAGTAATGGAAAGTAATGGATGCAGTCAGTATGTTGATTGGGATAAGGACAGAGAAAGAAAATGAGGGAAAGACAGACAGAGAACCCTTGAAGCCAGATTTAACAATATCCTGAAGCAAAGAGTAAGAGACACCTGGTATTTTGACAGAATGGATCAAATGCTCTGCAGTAATCTTTTATATATTTTATACAATTTTTCCCTTTAATCGTTAAGGTAACTGCTGGTTTGTTATATGGATTCTATAGTTAGCAAGTTGTTATGCATGAATAGTTACAATAAAAAAGTGTGTGTGCGTGTGTACGTGTTAAAAAATATAGTGAGAGCTTTTTTAAAATTTATTCTTCTGAAGGACTTTTATTCATCATTTGACAAAATTGTATTCAATACCATCTATATGCCAGGAACTAGTTTTGGAAAAAACAAGAACAAGCCAAAACCACTTTGGTTTCTGTTTGGGCAAATAATAGTTCCATGAGGTCATACTATATTTAGAAATTGTAAAGCAATTTCACCTATAATGTCAATTTAATTCTCAGGATACCTTTGTGGGGTAGGTTTCATTTTACTCTTTACTTGGTCAAAAAAAATGATGAGCAATGAGGTGAAAAATATCAGTAACTGATGGAGATTGCCTTTGAATCAGAGTTCCGAAATTTAATGCTTTTCTTATTTTTAAGAAATATAGGGTTTTTAAGAATAAAATTGACTCATTCAGATACTCCTTACAGATTTTATCAAGAGCTCATGAGAATCAAGCATTGGTTTTGTGAGGAGGTACCAAATTATATAAATTGTGACCCTAACATGAATTTCCTTGTATTGTGGTAGGATGGATATTCAGTACATATCCAAATATGAAGTCATTAAAAAAAAAAAAAAAAGGAAACACTTGACAAATTAGTTTTAAATGATGACCATGATAATAAATCCCCAAAAATGCATTCACTTAGATTTCACTAACTCAGAAATTAGAGACCATCTGATTGAAGTTTCTTCAGTTAGCTAAATAGGATTTTTTTGTGGTTTAACTAAATAACATAAATAAGTTTGCCAGATACAATTTAAATATTCAAGAGAACTGTATTTCTAAGCACCTCAAACATTTAGTTGTATCTTTGTTTATAAAATCATTATGTGCTCATTACAAATTTGTTCTTAGTAGCTTTTAAACTGTAATCCAACAAGGAACTCTCAGTTTGAGCCCTTTGAAAAAGTAACAAAAGAGTATCCCTCTAATCCAGACTTTTTTATTAAACCGACTTGTGTTTTCCTAAAACAAATGTTTTCTTTAACAAATGGACAATGTGGTATTTTCATATTCCCCAAAGAAATAAAAATATCAATCCCTTCCTTAATTAACTACATTGTTCTGTAGGATGAGAAAAAAAATACCCATTTTTCTATTGTAGGTGGAAACAAACATAATGCTTGCTTTTCTATCAGGTCAGTAGAAATCCAATAGTAAAGAAAATGAGTAGAATGTGTATTTCCCTTTTTTTCTATCCAGTGTGCCAACATTTAAACTTGGTTTATTTAAACAGTTCAAATCTCAGTCACTACTACCTAAATGTTACATGGGATTCTTCTTTTTTCTGTGTACTACAATCTGAATTCAAAGTAATTATTTTCCAGTTCAGATTTTCCAGACACGTTATTATGCTTGCATTAATATAATGTTAAAAATTCAAATATAAAGTAAAATGTGACTACTAAAAGGACTTTTAGAAAGCAAAATTAAGAAAAAAATCATTTACTTTTTTATAAGAATTGACCCTTTCATGGTAATTACCGATCAAGACTAAATGTTCATGGGGTATCCTATTTAATATTACCACCTCCCTTTCATCTCTAACTCCCTGCATGCCTCATCCCTCTTACCCTGTCTACACCAAAACAAACAACAAGTGTTTTTTTCCCCATACACTTGTTTTCTAATATAGTAAGTAGCTTATTTCTATAGCATATTCTCTGTTTATTATCTATCTCCTCCTACCCAGTAGAATATAAACTCCTCAGTCAGAGAGCTTTCTTTGGTTTCTGCAAGAACCAGTTAAGAAAACTTATCTATTAGTTGGAGGACCCCTTATGGGCCTGACAGCGGTACTGCCGCTTAGAAAGTCCTTAGTTCATAGTTCTGAATGAATCTAGCAGTAGTTTAAGGGAAAATATCTGCTCTGCTTTCCTTCGGTGGCTTTATAAGTCAGTAAGATGGGAATATTGCTTTACTGCTTAGGAAGATTCATGCTGGGAATAGTTCATAAGGGAAAGTTAGAGGCTTCCAAGCTGAGAGATGTATTTGGTATTTATGTAGTCATTGAATAAGCACATATTTACACACACTGTGTCAGATACAATCACAGGCACTGAGAATACAGATTTCAAAAAGCACAATGCCTGCCTTGTGGAACTAAAAATGTAATGGGCAACTTATTTAAGAACATGACATTTGGAATCAAATTGACGGTGAATCTTGACTCTGTTTTACTAGTTATGTACTTGGGCAAGTTAATAAAACTAGAAATGTTTCACTCTCCCCATTTGTTATACAGAGGTAATAGTAAAATCTATCTCATTGATTTCCTTTTTAAAATTGAATGAGATAAATTATATAATATGCTGGGCAGGTAATGGGTGCTCAAAAAGTATCATTCAGTAGAAATGGTAGTTGTCATTGTAGTAGAATTTGTTTTTTTAGAGATTCAGTGGTTGTAAAAAGTCAGTTTTATGTGTTTTTCATTTTGTTTTCTCATACATTTTTAGACTTACATCGTCCATTCCTCAGTAGCTTGCAGAAGATAAAGGTTTTTGGTCTTCTATAAAGTGTCAAATATCCTCCTTCCATTTGAAGCATTTATATTTCCCTTGAGGACCATCATTTCAAGAGATAATGACCTGCGCAAAGCTTGTATCTGACTGGTATTTTATCTTTGGAGAATTGTTCCTCTCCCACATGTGTAACTGATGGAGCTGTCGGTCACGGTGCTCTGACCCTAAACATATTCATGGAGTGAGTATTTAACTCGAACTATTTAATGGTTTCATTGGACCACGGAGATTTGTGTAGACAGAGATATGTAACCTGAGCCAGGCTAATGAAAACGCTTTCTGAGTCCTCTCTGCAAGAACCCGTTAAGAAAACGTATCTATTAGTTGGAGGACCCGTTATTAGAAATATGAAGTGACTTCACTTGAAGTTGCTTCCAGTGACCATCTCCCTTAACCACAAGAAAGGAGAAATTTACAGCACGAAAGAATGAAACCAAAGTATAGAGAAATGCAGAACCAAAGATGGAAAGCAAGCCCTGATCATGTTCTTTGTTCTCCTTACTTAAAGGAAGTCTGAAGCCATCAGGCATTTTGAACTGTGTTGATAACATCCTTAGTGTCTGTTTCACTTCTCTTCTGCTTTAATATCAAAACAGAACTGAAGTACCTTGAAAATACCCTCAACTCGGGATGCTTCTCCTCAGTGGATTACATTATGGAGACATCCACTCAGCAGTCTCTCCTGATACTGCTCAAACAGGCAAGGTATAGGTGCTCAATAAATTCAGCTAATGTTTGAATCACTAAGGTCCTTTTAAACATAACATTTGTAAGAGTTATTCTAAGATTCTAATTATAAAAATATGACAGCTAATTATAGATTATGACGTATAGAACGGAAAAGTTCTTTACCATATTCTTTACAAATTTACTATATTTGCAAATGAATTTTTTGAGAATTTTAGACTGCCCCCCCTTTTTCCTTTGGATGTTTTTTATGTAATATCTATTATTCAGCTATGCACTTTAATAATTAAGCTCAAATCGAGAAAATATTAACAACATGCCTACTTTTATTTTATAAATTATACACACATATGCAAAAAGAAAGCTATCTATTCCTCCAGTTTTTTTCAGGAAAAGTCTTGAAATCGTTCTTGAATATTCAAGGTTGTTATTCTGAGAAGCAATTATGTAATTGTGCTGAAATTCTGGCAGTTACAGCCCTGAGGTCTACTGTGTGATGCAGGACCTTGTAACCTTGTGCTAAATTATCTCAGATTGTTGCTTTTTGTGATTCTGTGTGCCCTTCCTTTTATTGTCAGTGATCACTTCCTAACCATTTAGTCAGTTTTATCTCTGAATTTCTTCCTTTCCCTTGCTATTTTCCTGAGTAATCACATTTATGGGATTTGAAACTGAATTACTAAGCTAACTAGACTTATCTTGAAATTAAAAGTAAATGACCTTCAAGTGAAAGATTGAGGGATAATAGTATGATTAAATTGTTTATGTTTTAGTGAATGGTTATTAAGACAATTATTTTCATTTCTCAGAATTTTTATTAAGCTGAGTTCATGTGGGTGATGTTTCTATGTGTCATGTCTCATGTACCAATATACATTCAAACATATCTGTAGTTATAACTCTCTGTTTATAATTCCAGGTATATGGAATTATAGGTTGACCTCTAGTTTAGTATGTTTAAAAAAGGAAATAGTTTTTGCACGGATGTTGATATTTCCTCCTCCTTTCATTACTGAGATGATCAAGGATCCATTATGCGTGTTCTAGATATTCTGATTCCATTTTGGATGCACAACAAAATCTTTAGTAGTAGACTGGGCAGGTCAGCAAGGACAGGTAGACAAAAACCATAGTCTCAAGGCCACAAAGCACCTTAATTCACTATCGATTCTCCTTTTAATGGTGTTTCTCTCTCCTTTCTATCACAAGCCTTTCCAAATGCATAAGAATTATGAAGAGATGATCTGTTGATTATAATTCTTAGAGGTAAATTATGTGCTTAAGGAGGGGCAGGGGAATAAAGACAGGTTGCAGTAGAATCGTAGATCTCACTGAATTTTGGTATTACTATTATAAGACAGTCTGAACTCTGAAATTCATGCAGAATATTAAAAATAAAAATAAAAAACAAGCACCAGCCAAAATCAAATGTTAGTGCTGCTACAGGCGTACTGTGTGTTTGAGCCACATACTGCTGAACCACTGGCCTCTGAGGTTTCTGAATGACTGTAGTGTGTGGCATTGCTTGGAGGAAAGTAGATGTAGGATAGATCTTTATTCTCCATTGAATTACTTAAAACTGGAGATATTGAAATTCAACACAGGATTACCATCATTCACCGATACAAGGGAATTATCTAGCTGTGATTGCTGAGAAACATAATCTGAACACTAAAGAGCTACATGTTCTATGCAAGAATTTCATAAGAAATGCAGAAAATGAAGTTCTACAGACAAATAGAGACTATATATTTCAACATGTGCCTTTAATAATAATTTTTAAACTGATTTTAGAGATGTATTTATAGCTATAATGTCTGTGTTACTAAAGAATATTTCAAACTGAATTGCAGTTTGGAATGCAAAATGTTAAATCAGAGAACATAGGTTTAATACAGGAAGTAACATTTGAACAACAGTTTGCAAAGATTTACTTACATTATTGATTGGCCAAAAATTATCTTTTAATTATCCAATTTTATCTTTCTATATTTTCAGTATTTTCTTCAAATCCTGAAAATATGTATTCTAAAGTATTTTTAAAAACTGAGTGATAAACATTCAAAAGTTAACCGATTTTTTTTTCAAACTGAATATTTTATTAACATGGTACTTGTATTTGTAGCAAAACAATTATTTTGATTAATGGTTACTTATTCAGATAATTTTATGTGTTTAAATAACAGAATATATTTGATATTTTGTTATTGTTAATACTTATGGTATATACAAGTACCTTTTTAATAATTTTATAAGAAAGTGTATGTTTTCAAAATAATTAAACTAGGAAAAGTCCTTGCTCACGAATAGCATTCAAGCTCCAGCTTTTTTGCTTGATGAAAAAGTGTTAAATATAGACAAGTTATTTTCTTTTTCTATCTTTAACTTCTTCAGATGGCAAACATCATTTCCCACTAAAAGTTTCTTACTCTGCCTCTTTTTCATTGTCCATTTAGTCTACTGATCTTTCATTGTCCAAATATTAGAGGAAGTCCTTTATATTCTCAAGAGATAAATATGGTATCTTTACAAATAGCCATTTTTTACAAACAGCCATACTAGAAAATGTGTTGTTGTACATTTTCAAAAATATTTTTATGAGCCAGTTTTTCTTGTCCCCCTATAGAAGACAAGGTAGGCGTAATCAGACCATACCACACTTCTACCAAGTGTGAGATCCATTCTTTAATTTTCCTGTCACGTATTCTTCATGTTCATCACCAACATTATTAATGAAGTTATCTTTGGGTGTATATATTTGAACTGAAGAAACTCAGCTTCATTACACTCAAAATCAAGGTGAACGCTGAAATGATTCAATACAATTCAATAACACTGCACTGTGTTACGTAAACTATGTAATTAGCTACATAAACCTAACTAATAAGCCTGCAGAAGACTCACATTTATGTCTCAGCAAGGTCCAAGATGAGAATAAGTCATGAACTCTTGGGGGCATGAAAACTGAGGGTTCAATCTCAAAAGGCCATGACATCACTACATCTTTAAAAAAAATGATAATAATCATATCACCATAGTTGTGAAAGGAAAATTAAATTAATGTTATCCTACAAAGATTTGAATTAAGTCTACTTATTTCCCCCTTGACTACTTTCAAATTATATTTTTAGCCAGAGGCATGAAGGCCTTTGGAAAAAACTGAAAACAAAAGAAGCCCAAGAGTGACTGACTATCTGTTGGTTTCAGCCTACTGTGAACTGTAGAAAAGTGAGTTTGGGACTTGTATTGATCCTATCACTCTTCTGCTTTGAGGATTATGTTCTTGCCATCTACACAGTGGACATCGAAGATTTAAAAAGTTCCTGTGAGGTCTGGCTGCACTCAACAATGGTTGAGCTGGAATACTGATCTCTAGAATACTGTCAATTGTAAATTTGGAAGAGCATTTGCTGATTTTGAGGTCTTATTTTTCATAACTCAGAATAAGGATAAGGATAGTTTATTTTGTTCTTGGTTCATACAGAGTTTAGTTACAGAAATATTAATGGTAAATTTTGAACAGAATAATATCTTAGTAATAGTCTACAATTTAAGATTCTTAAACATTTATGAATAATTGGTTCTAAGTCACAGTAATATATTTTTAAATAGTAAATGAATTAAAGATAAGTCAGGCCAATTTTTAGTCTCTGAATTGAAATAATCAAAACTAGGTGCTTTTTTCCCCATTTTTGCCAGTTTTTCATTAAATTATAAATATTAAGATTTATCACTATCAAGCAATCCTCACTACATAAACAGATTAAAAGAAAACAAACAAACAAACAAACACTTATAGGATTTGAATATGAGAAAATTTCTTAACTGGGATAAATCCAGAGAATGTATTATTGACTTTTGATGAAATAAAATCTAGTCCCCTCCCAAACTCCATTTGAAAGTAAACCTGTTTAAGCAAAATAAAACTTTCTAGATAGGGTTATACAACAAACTCAATTAGTTTTAATCAGTAATGCAAGTGAAACAGATTTTAACTTCATTAAAGCTAGCAGAAGTAAAATGCCTGGTAAGATAATGGGAAATAATGGAATTTGCATTCCTGCCCTGACAATATTAGGTTGGTGCAAAAATAATTGCGGTTTTTGCAATTGTCTATAACCTTTAAACCGCAATTATTTTTGCACCAACCTAACACTATCACTAGGACTATCTATACGAAGTCTTTAATAGTTACTTGAATGGTCTAATAATTAAAAGCAATTAGGTATCTTGAATGTGTTACAAATAGAGATAACTAGCTCCTAGTCAGTGCTTAAAAGTCACCAAATTAACCTGATTGCTTTTGTCAAATTTTTTGCTAATGAAAGGGGTAGCTTTCTTACGTAAAACATATGAAAAATAAATATGCTATTGAACACATGCTGACTTATAGATGTGGTTAAGTGAAAATACAACACTTTTGGATGTGTTGTCATTTTTCTTAAAAAAAATGCTATCAAACTTTAACTTTCCTATATTTATTTATGAAAATAAAGACAAAAACAACATAGCAGTAATGTTTGATTATTAATAAGATTCTTATTAACAAGATTATTAACAAGATCATGAACAAGATTCAAGATAATTATGCTTTACATTTTTTTGACATACCATGGCTTCTAAATTTCAACCGGATAGAATGAATATGTTTATCTTAATTTTACAGATATGAATATGAGAGTCTTAGAGAATTTTATTCATATTTTCTTAGAAAATACAAGTACAGAAAATAATATTCAAACCATAAATATTTTACTTATATTTTGTTAATTGGTTTATTTCCTCTCCTTTACTGCTACTCTAAACACAACAAAAGTAGGACTGGTAAGATTTTCAAGGAGAAAAATGTTAGTCAGCAATTTTATTATTTGGGTATGTGTGTGAGTTGGGGCACACAAAAATCACTTTACTTAATCTGGAGATCAATCAAAATAGATATTTGAAGATTTTTGAAAAGCTACCAGTATGTTTTATTATTATTGAAAATATGAAAAACTACCTTTTGTAGGTAGATAAGCACCAATAATGCAAGGAAATATTTTCTTCAGACCAGAGAACCTACAGTACATAGAGAAGAATGTAATTAACTAATCTATAGAGTTCACTGTAATACAATAAAACAGAAATAAAATCTTGGATCCATAAGAAATATGAAGAAAGCAAGGAAAACTCCTGTCCCCAAGATTGGAGAGTTAGACAAGCAAATACAGGAGGTCACGTTTTCCTGGAGCAGAGACTCATCACTGAAATCACCAAGAGAACCAGAGCTGGAGTAGGAAAACCTAAACGGTAACTGAGGAATAGATAGAGGCTCAGTGTGGACAACTCAGAGGGTTAGAAACTTCCAGGGGACCTATTTTAGGGGACCTCCATAATATTGTGAGTTTTACCACCAGGAGTTTGACCAGGTTCCCCCAGTAAATATGAGAGGGAAATCCCCTCATGATTCCAGCAGAGGGAAAATAAAAGGAACCATTTTGAAATATGTGGAAGCACTCTGTCTCAGGTGAAGCTAATCAGAGTCTAACCGGCTTGGGGGTCTTATCAGACTTTAAAAAATGTATACACTTTTTAAGAAAGGAAAAATCTGTATTAGAATTGTAATAATTGTTGAAAGTAAAATTGATCATTCCCCAAAACATCTCTTGAGCGAATGTCATAGTAACATTGCTACTGTAATCCAATTCAACTTTGAAAAGTAATACATAGATAACATTTCTTAAAATGCGTATACATTGTTTTGGCACCCTTGGTATGTATATATGTATGCATGTATGTATGTGTGTATATATGTGTATGTGCGTGTGTGCGTGTATATATATGTATATATGTGTATATATATAAATGTATGTGTACATATATATGCATACAGGTATATACACACAAATGTATGTGTATAAATGCGTGTGTATACATAAATATATACATATATATAGTTGGGCAATAAAGTTCACAAACTT
The DNA here is from genome assembly GCF_964194185.1 of Rhinolophus hipposideros. Classification (NCBI taxonomy): domain Eukaryota; kingdom Metazoa; phylum Chordata; class Mammalia; order Chiroptera; family Rhinolophidae; genus Rhinolophus; species Rhinolophus hipposideros. The sequence continues at coordinate 96,090,919 of NC_138050.1, forward strand.
TGTTGCAACGATATTGGTAACTTTTTTTGATATCAGACAGAATATTTATTATGAATTTGTACCAACTAGACAAATAGTTAATAAAGTTTACTATTTGCAAGTGCTGAAAAGGCTGTGTGAAAAAGTTAGACAAAAATGACTTGAACTTTTAACCAACATTTCATGGCTCTTGCATCACGACAACGCACCAGCTCACAGGGCACTGTCTGTGAAGAAGTTTTAAGCCAGTAAGCAAGTAACTGTATCGGAACACCCTACCTACTCACCTGATCTGGCCCCAAGTGACTTCTGTCTTTACCTGAAGATAAAGGAAATATTGAAAGGAAGACATTTGTTGACATTCAGGACATCAAGGGTAATACGAGGATAGCTTTGATGACCATTCCAGAAAAGAGTTCTAAAATTGCTTTGAAGGGTGGACTAGGCACAGGTATCAGTGCCTAGCTTCCCAACAGGAGTACTTCACAGGTGATCATAGTGATATTCAGCAATGGGGTATGTAGCACTTTTTCTAGGATGAGTTCACAAATTTAATTGTTTGACCTCGTGTGTGTGTGTGTGTGTGTGTGTGTGTGTGTGTTTGTACAAACTCAATATTGTCAATAATCTGTTCTTCCTAACTTGATTTACTCATTCAATGTAGCCACACTCAAAATCCCATCAAGTTATTTCATGAATATTGACAAACCAATTATAAAGTTAGTATGCACAGAGAAAAGACCCAGTATAGCCAACACAATATTGAAGGAGAACAAAATTGGAGGACTGACATTACCCAACTACAAGACTTATCATAAAGCTACACTGATCAAAACAGTGTGGTATTGACAAAAAAAAAAAAAAGGCAAATAGATCAGTGGAATAGAAATAGACCCCATAAATAGAGTCAATTGACCTTTGAAAAGAGATCAAAGACAATAAAATGAGCAAAGATAGTTGTTTCAACAAACACTGATAGAACAATTGGATATCTGCATCTAAAATCTTTGAATCTAGACATAGAATTTCTACCCTTTAGAAAAATTAACTCAAATTGGGTCAAAATGTAAGACACAAAATTATAAAAATCATAGATGATAACACAGGCAAAAACCTAGATGGTCTTGGGTATGGCAATTATTTTTAGATACAACACCACCAAAGGCACAATCCATGAAAGAAATAATAGATAAGCTAGAGTTTTTTTTATTAAAGTGAAAACTTCTGGGAAAGTCAATGTTAAGAGAATGAGAAGACAAACTACAAAGAAAATATTTGTGAAAGACATATCATCTAAAGGATCATTATCTAAAATATATTTAAAACTCTTAAACTCAACAGTGAAATAAATAAATCAATTAAAAAATAAGCCAAAGACCTAAAAAGGCATCTCACCAAAGAATGTATGCAGACGGCAAATAAGTGCATGATTAGTTGCTCCATATCATATGTCATCAGGAAAATGCAAATTAAAACAATAAGATACCAGTACAAATATGTTAGAATGGCCAAATACAAATGATAAGCAATTGAAATGACCTAACCACATGACTAACTGGTAACAAATGTATAAATACTAATTAACGAAGTTGACAACACTAATGAATATGTTATTTGCTGATGATGTGATATTTATTTAGATTTAGTATATCAAAGTGACTTGAACAGCAAGTCACATGCATTTTTACATCACTGGTTAGGAATCGGGATGGTTAAGGAATAGGCACAGACAACACTTTCTCTTTAAAAAAATGCTATCTGTTTAAAACAATATTTCAAAGTTACACGTTTTCATTCCACTGTGCAGCCATCTTATCTGCTACAATTCTGCTGCACTGGGAGTTGTGACATATATTTTAAAAGAGGTAATGCATTTTGTGTTTCACTTTTTTATTTTATTCTATTGAATCAGTTCATACTCCAATCAAGATGCTTTTCTACCCTCTACCCACCACACAAACAAAGGATGTCAAAAATTTCACAAATGGGGATTAACACAAAAAACCGTGCCTGCTTGAAGAGACCAGAGACCCAGAACTCTTAGTCTCATAGCAGAGAGACAACCATCTCTGAAAGAACACCATGATAGCACATGCAGCCCTAGCTCTACAAGACCTAGATTTATAAGCATTTTACACATCATATTACAGAGAGCAACTGTAACAGTAAAACTGTTTTAAGGACCGTAACTCATGTTCTTCAGCACTGTGGTTATCATTTATATAAATAAAGATAGAAAATGAGGAAACACCTGAAGGGCATAGTGGTTGAGGATGTGGAGAATATAATTTGCTTCATATGGAGAAATAGGAACCCAGGTTGTAATATCATCACAATAAAACTTGTGATAATTTCTCTGTGAGATGAATGTAAAAACTGATGTCTGAATTCAGACATTTTGTTTTACTGAATTGAGACTCTTATATAAATTTACAGTTAGGTAAACATACAATATGCATTTGTAATTTATAATTCAGAATCGTTGTTACCAGGTGTAGGGATGAAGATATTGGTCAAAGGATACACACTTATAAGTTGAGTAAGTTCTGGAGGCCTAATGTACTATACTGTATGGTGACTATAGTTAATGATTTTATATTGCATTCTTGAAATTTGTTGAGAGAAATTTGTAGATCTTAAGTATTCTCACAACCCCCCCCCACACAAAGGTAACTAAGTGAGGTGATGCATATATTAATTAGCTTAAATGTAATCATTTCACCATGAATATATATATATATTAAATTCTCATAATTTATACCTTGAATAAATGCAATTTTTATTTGTCAATCATATCTCAAGTAAGCTGGAAAAATACAACTGCTTTGAACTGAATGAGTTATAAAAATTTAAAATATGTGGACATGTTAAAATTGTCTGAAAATAGGGGCCATGATTGTAAGATAGGAAAATAATCGGCAGTTAGGGACAGGACCACGGTGAAAGGCATCAAGGCCCAGAAAAACAGTCTTAAAGTGAGATAGGAACATCGTGTGCAGTCAGGGACACACAGCAGAGTGTCTTAAGGTCAAAGAGAACTGTAGATGACAGGAAAAAAATGTAGAAAAGGAAACTAGGCAGAAGGAGTTACCGCAACAATGCAGAGTCAGGCAAGATACCAGCCCAGGTACAGAAAGGTGCTGGTGGGAGTGCGGGGAGCTCAACCAGCTCCTGAAACATCTTAAAGATTACAGAGTCAAGGACATATAGTCTCCAGCTCAGCTTAGCCTGCGGTGCATTTCATTCAGATGACCCTCTCTTAGGAGAGCAGTACTCTTGTGCTTTTTGCTTTTGCAATAAAACTGTATACTGCTGCAATTTACCTCTCAGGGTGTGTGTTCTCATTCCTTGAGTATGTGAGACGATGAACTCTGAGCACTAGACATCAGGACCCGATATCAATTGATTGAAAGTTTCAAAAAACAACTGCGTCAGATATCTACTGCAATATAATGAATCACCCCACAACTTGGTAGCTGGAAACCACCACAATTTTGTCATTGTCGGTTGTATCTTTCAAAGTCGTGGGAGCTGACTAGGCTCAGCTAGTCGGTTTTCACTTGATATCTCTCATTGGTGACAGTCAGATAATGACTGGTGAAGAAGTCATTGCTTATGTCCCACAAGATTTTGCTGTTAATTATTTTGTAGCTTCTGATCTCATTTGCTCTAAATTTGAATAGACTTGGGAAGACAAAATGCATATAAAACAGAAAGAAATAGCTGTTTTGCAAAATGGGTCATGAGAAAGCAGAGGAGAGTCCATGGAGGACATAGAAATTGGAATTAAGCAGAGTTCATACTTTGCATGGAGTGACAGAATGTAAATTTAAGTTATTTAGAAGTATCTGGAAAATATTCAAATGAGAATCAGGATGTTGGAAGAATCTTGGGAGTAGTGTATGTTTGAAAATAAGTATGTTAGAAAATAAATACAGAGAACTGGGCAAAAGTTAGGAAGACATTGTACCAAGTAAAGGTATCACCACCCTATTGCCGAGCTTTGCACGATGCTGACACTCATGGTGTGAAAAAGCTACAAAATGAAGTGTCCCTGTACATTTTTTTTAAACGTATTCATAGTTGTCTTTATTGATCTTGTTTTCTTGAATTGGAATTGGTAAATCTATTTCATAGTGCAGATTCTCCTGAAATAGTTTGTTAATATGGCCCTTATGTACATCCAAATATTTCTTTTTTTTTTTTTTTTCAGTTGACTGTAGGTGTTTATCTTACTCCTAACCAGTCATTTGGGAGTAAGAATGAGTAAGCTGGCAGTTCAATACCCTTCAGAGTCAGGAACATGTGATTTTAAATCTACTGTTTGAAAGTATATTATCTCTTATCTCAATTTATCCAAATTGTAGAGACATAAGAAACAGTGCTTTTAAAGCTGTTTTCATCTTCAACATCAGTTAAATGCCACTTACTGTTCTCTATATATGCTTTATATAAATGCATTTATCCTTTCTACCATTGAAATTATTTAGAAAAACTTAATCAAAACATGATTCAATTACCATGAGATTACCAATATTTCTCTTTCAGTTTGGGAGCTTGTGAAAAATGGCATCAATAATAATATTTTATTTTTCAAGATGCAGTTTAAAATTTCATTAGCATTTGTTAACCAGATTGACTTTTTCATATTTAATCAAATATGACTTAACTAGTAGAATTAAAAATAATTTACTTTTTAAATCATTTTATATTTTAAGCATTCAGTAGAAAAATACTATAATCATTTAGTTTTCTTATATACATTTTCTCTTTTCAGGTAAAATGAAAATGATCATTAATAAGATTGCCTTGTATCTAATGTTTTTAACTTTCTGGTTAAGTCCTTATTTTTTTTTCTCCTTATTAAACCAACCTCATAATTGTCTTTTTCAAGCAAATTATACTGATTAATATATATTAAAATCCACTATTAAAACACAATAAACGATGACAATGAATAAATCCTGCAGAGCATGTCTTTATATCCTTTCTTAGCATTATCACTATGAGCAATTCTTGTTCTTGAGCATGCTCAGAAAGTATATAGAGTTTCCAAAATTCGAGGTGGGGGTGGAGGTGTGGGGTTAATGCCATCTATGATTCCTTTAGGTTTATTAACACTATAATTAATTTAGGGATGCCAGAGAAAATCATGACATCTCTATTATAAACTCACAGTGAATTGAATCAAGTTAGCTACTCAATGCATACGATTCACTCCTTCATGGATCTCATTTTTTCTGTCTTTTTAACCATCTTTCCTCCTAATGTACTTGAATAGCCGGATGATGGCAAAATTCATGTTACCTTTGCTCATGTAAATGAAATGGGCAGTGAGTGAGTATACTGACACAGAGTGACATAATCATCATTACATAAAATTCACTGCATATTCGCAGTTTTCTTACCTCACTCAAAGATACTGGCAGAGAGAGATGAGGTGCAGGCAGACACAGACGAACTTGACTGGCTGGTGAAAGGAAAAACAGAGTCAGTGGGTTAGACCATCCCAACCACACAGTCACAATGATCATCAGCAGCAGCCTGGAGCTCTTGGGGTCCTGGCTACTTGGACTGCCACCACCTGAGCAAGAGGCTGGGCACAGATCCCAGAGGCATCCTCCATGGAGAAGCCGACAGAAAATTTCCCAGGAAGTCAAGAAAGCCCTGCTATCCCAGCAGATACCCTCCTTTACATCACCTACATTGCTGCAAATACACAGTTGCAAAAAGGTCCAGAGGAAACAGCCCCAAAGTTTCCAGGACTCCACCAAGAAGTCCCTAAGTCATTGGATCAGCAAGACCTACTGCTGCTGGTTGACAGACAAAGCCTGGCACAGAGGAGAGACATCCCAGAGAAGCAGCTCACAGTGGTAGGCTCCAAGGACCCGTCCTGTCTCAGCTTGGGGCTGTCCCTATAACCCAGCCCAAACTGAGGTAATGATTCCACAGCCCTCGTATGGGACGCCAGCAACTCTCTAGCTGAAGCTTGGGCCCCAAAAGAAGTAGGCAGCTGGCCTTCCTTCCTCAGGAGAAGCCTTCAAAGCCAAGTTTAGGGAGTCCTCCCTAATGTATACCCCACTAGGACTTCATTAGATTTGAGAAACAAAAAAAAACAAAAAGTGAGCTTTACTCCTGAGTAAAGCTGGTTTCTCATATCTCTCCACACATAGGTATCTATCGTATTTATGGGAAAACAAAACAAAACACAGCAAAACAAAACACAAAACTGTAATGTCTTTCTTTTGTTGGAACTTCCTATAGTGCCAGAATCTTTAAAATATGTTCATAATCATAGTGGATATACAGCTAAATTTCTAAAGAATTAATGGATTTAAGATTAGTAACACAAAGTAAATAATTTAATTAAGTAAATAAGATTATAGCCTCTTCAAATCAATGTTAAGCCCCAGGAAATATTTAGTGGGTATATTCTGTAAAAAAATGTAGTTATTTGTAAATTTCTCCCTTGCCCCAACAACATCAAAACTTTTTATTAAATTTGTTTCTAGAATTAAGAGTTTATAACTTCACTTTGAAATCTAAATAGTCATTACACAGAAAGAAAAAAAACCTCACAGTTGAGACTATCAATGAAGTAGCAGAAGGTCTCAAAACTGACTCATGTTCTTCTGTCACTCCTAATTTTCCTCTGTCTTCTAGTTTGATAATTTCTGGACAGGAATGCTCAGTGACTTTGGTTTGTACAGAGGCAAATGATTAACATATCTGTCTACAGGGTATTCTGTCATAAATTTAGGATTATTTTGCCACTATTTGATATGGAAAACATACCTTTCTAAAACAAAGACAAACATTCAGCTAAAGCCAGTGATTTTTATTAATAATACTATACTTAAAAGAAGAGGCAGAGATGAATGAAATAACATTTTGGCAAGTGAAGAAATTTAGAAACATATCATGGCTTACAGACAGAAGATTGAAAGTTTTATATGACAATTAATTAGAACAGATTAAAATTGGTGGCTATAATACATAGAAGATAACATTAAATATTTAGAGTTTGAGTACATATAATTTGTTTTTCACAATAAAATTGAAGTAATTTATCTTTCTTCACAAAAAGATAGAGAAATTGTTATAAGACATAGTACAAATGTAAATCTGACAACGAGGTCCTTTAATAAACCTGCCTTTGTGTTTATTTCTTAGTCCTGTGATTTAAGAAACTTTTAATTATCTTCAGTTTTATCATAAAAATTTTAATTACTACAGTACATAAAACATCTGAGTAAAAAAAATTACGTTAGTAAAAAATGTTTTCTGGGATGACTGTTAATAGATATGCACAGCCTTTAATACAAGTCACTGTTTAATGTTAAACTGTGAAACAAAGCAATACTTACATGGCTAACAAAGCCAAAATGTTAACAAATAGGGGAATTCAGCATTACTGTTTCTATATAAAGAATACAGGTCTAATATTTTTTCTACTTCCATGTTTGGTATTATAGACAAAAATTATATGGATAACATTTTTCCCCAAATTATTTTGATTTAGTGATTTTGGTTCTTGATATTTACATTTATATGTTTGTGTACTTATATTGAAATAAATAAATAAATAAATAAATAATAAATAAATAATACAGTAACTTTAGTTAATATGAAAAGGGAACAATGGATGAAAGATTTAGATATCTAAGACCAAATACTGTGACACTCCCTAGAAGACAACACAGAGGGAAGCTTTGTGACATTGAACTTTGTCAATGACATCAAAGACACAGTAAAAATATTGAAACCCTGAATTTTTTAATGTACACTGGAAATTTTCTGTTTCCATTTATATTATGGAATGAAATATATTCTATAATATTACACATGTATGTCTGCAATTATAAATTGTATGTAGGACCTATTTGCATTCATTAACCCTGTAATATAATGTGAACAAATTCCCATGTGTGGACTTTCAGAGAAAATATTTTCATGTTTCTGCACAGCATAGGATTTCTAAACAAAAAGATAAAGAAAAAAAAAAAAGTGCTGTCGCCAGGACGAACCTAAGCAATTGGAACAGAATTGATTGTAGATTTGGATTCCCCATGATTCTACAGGTAACAAGGGCATCTTATTTAGAGTTATTGTGTGCATGGGGAGTCGGGGGGTGGTGATTAACGTGTAATTTCTTGCATGCAGTAGCATCACAATCACCAAAGTTTCCATCAGTGATTAATTGGTTTGAGAAACAAATACAAGGTGAACAAGGGAAGGTGGAGTATTAGGATGAACAGTGGATACGATGCCTATTCCGTAGAGATGCAATGATGATTATAAGGATTGTGATGTGCGCTGGTTGGACTGATGGCACTGAAATCAGTGGAATAAGAAAATTATAGGTTACCGAAGGTATACACCTGGTAACTTGAGGCATGTTGTCATTGACAGAGGTCCTCTGTGGCATCTTTGACAGAAATATACTCGTATTTCTTGCAGCCATATTGAAAACTACGCTGAAAATGAAGACTATGATAGGAGTCAGAAGGTAGCACAATGACAAACGAGTGGGCATGTTTAGCCTTAACTGGTTCTCTTTGTTAAAATCAGGTGCTAAGAGACAGAAAAAAACCCCTAAAATATGGAATAAATCACTTTGATTGATGAATTTAAGAAAAATGAGCCCCCAAATTCCCTTGATCCCTCAACATATCTTTCTCAGATAATACTTGGTTCATAATTGGGCAAGTAAGGTTACATATATTTTTTGGTGTTCTATAGCCAAATTTTTATTTATTTTATATTTTATATTTTATATTTTATATTTTATTTTATTTATTTTATTTTATTTATTTTATTTTATTTACTTTATTTTATTTACTTTATTTTATTTACTTTATTTTATTTACTTTATTTTATTTACTTTATTACTTACTTTATTATTTACTTTATTATTTACTTTATTATTTACTTTATTATTTATTTTATTTTATTTTATTTTATTTTATTTTATTTATTTTATTTTATATAAGGCAGCAACTGCTGTTCCAAAGGAGAATAGTTAGCATCACAAGAGTTCACAGATCTGGTTCAAAACCTAAAGATCTCTGCTGAATAAATTTTGTCAACATATTTTTAAAATATGACATAGTAAGCTCCACTGGAGCTAATACATCATAAGACTCGGGTATTGATGAAAGAAATTAAAGAAGAGGCAAATAAATGGAAAGCCATCTCATGTTCATGGATTGGAAGACTTAATATTGTTAAAATGTCCATACTACCCAAAAGTGACCTACAGATTCAATGAAATTCATATCTATGTGCTACTGTTATTTTGTTGTTGTTGTTTCTACAAAAAAATAGCAAAAACAATTCTAAAATTCATATGGAACTCTACAGAATCCTGATTAATGATCAGGGTGTCAAGAATATGCAGTGGAAAATAATGGTCTCTTCATTACGTGGTGTTGGGATAACTAGTTATCCACATTTAAGAAAATGAAATTGTACATTTCTTAAAAAATATACCCCTCAAGAGTCCTCAAAATGGATTAAAAACTTAAATGTTAAGACCTAAAACTGTAAAACTCCTAGAAGAAAACACAGATGAAACCTTCATGTATTTGTCTTGGCAGAGATTTATTTTATGTGACACCAAAAACACAGTGAACTAAAAGAAAAATGGATAAGCTTCAGCACAACAAATGAAACAAGCAATATAGTTCGATGGCAACCTATGGAAGAGGAGAAATATTTGCAAACTTTCTGATGAGGGGTTACTTTTCAATATATATAAAGGACTCCTACAACTCAATAAGAAAGAAAAAAAACAAATAATTATAAAATAAGCAAAGGACTTGAGGAAACATTTCTGTAAAGAAGACATAAAAGTGGCCAACAGGTATGTGAAAATAGAACTACCATATGATCTAGCAATCCCACTTCTGGGCATTTATCTAAAACAATTAAAATCAGAATCTTGAAGACATATTTGCACACCCATATTTATTGCAGCATTATTCACAATAACCAAGATGTGGAAACAACCTAAATAATGCTGATTGATGGGTGAACCTGGAGGCTACTGTGCTAAGAGAAATACACCAGTCACAAAAAGACAAATACTGCACGGTTCTACTTATGTGAAGTATAAAATAGTCATACTCTTAGAAGCAGAGATAAATGATGGTTGCCAGGGCTGAGGGAAAGGGAAATAGGGAATTGTTATTCAATGAATAGACATAAAGTTTCAGTTATGTAAGATGGGTATAAGCTCTAAGTATCTGCTGTAAAACTGCCAATCTCTGTGTAAGTCTATATTTAACAATACCATATTGTATGGTACACTTAAATATTTTTAGGAAGGTACATCTCATGTGAAATGTTCTTACTATGAGAGAGACAGAGGGGGAGAGAGAGAGAGAGAGAGAGAGAGAGAGAGAGAGAGAGAGAGAGAGAGAGAGAGAGAGAGAGAGAGAGAGAGAGAGAGGTGGGGGGAAGGGAAGGGAAAACAAGGGAAGGGAAGGGAAGGGAAGGGAAGGGAAGGGAAGGGAAGGGAAGGGAAGGGAAGGGAAGGGAAGGGAAGGGAAGGGAAGGGAAGGGAAGGGAAGGGAAGGGAAGGAAAGAGAAGGGAAAAGAGAAGAGTTGTATTTGCAAAAAATACAGAAAAAACCTAGGTTGCAGGAATACTTGTGGACATCATACCCGGACATGAGGCTGAATTTTCTCTTGTTCTTGGCCCTACTAAAAACTACTACTATTATTATTATTACTATTATTATTATTATTATTATTGTTTTAATTTATTGAATTGGAATAGTTTACTGCTATGTCATCTATGTTACCATTAAAATCAGAAGAGGTCAGCAACGGAGTTTCTTCTTTGTAGTGATTGTGGTTCAAGGTACAGCAACTAGTTTTTCTTCTTAGGTAAGCCACAAACAACTAGGACTTTGGAAATCTATTAATATGGTAGGTTCCTTAAGACTCAAAGGACTACTGGTATACCTCCATCAATCATGTACCTCACTGCATCTTATCTTCAATCTAACGTATCCCTTCTGTATTACTTTGTGATACAGAGAAAGAGAATTGTTATATTCCTGGGTTAAGATGTCAACCTTGTCCCAGGAAAGCAAATAGTTATGGGTCATTCTTACTAATTGGTATGCAGAAAAGGCATTTTCCAGATCAATAGCTGCATGCCGGGTGCCAGAGAATTATTTGCTCAAAGAAGGATACCACATCCAGAATGGTAAATGCAATTTGAGGCATCACCTGATTATGTATATAATAATTCCCCAAGAATGATCTGTCTTTTATATTAGTTCCAGAGGTGAGATAAATAAATATTGGATCAAAACCTTTATCGTGACTTTTTCAAATATTTAATGATTTCCCTAAACTTTGCAGTTTCTCAGTGGCTATGGTTTTGCTTTAGATTCTTAATTTCAATTGAGTGAGGCAGATCAAAGAGCTTCCAAGTGATACCTTCATTACACAGGTCAGGATATCAGTATGTGGATATTTTCAGTTGCCAAAAAAATATTATTTATCCAGTTCAGTATTGTCAGGAACTGGATAAATAATTGCTTGATGGTTCAGTACACCCATTAGAAATATTGTAAGATTAACTTGGGCAAAATATAATTTATTATCTGACCTGTAAGTCTCCATTCTGACAAGAAGATGATAGTGTTTTCGTTCTCCAGGTATTGACATCAATTTACAACCAGTGTCACATAATCCTTAAACATTCTAGGTATTTTCATTTGCCCAGTGCACATTCATTCTTGAAGCTGCTCATACTGTGTTTCCCTGAAAACAAAACTAGGTTTTATATTAATTTATGTTCCAAAAAATGCATTAGGGCTTATACTCAGAGTATGTTATCCTTAAATATCATGCTAGGGCTTATTTTTCGGTTAGGTCTTATTTTTGGGGAAACATGGTAGCTCCCTTTGGAACAAAACATGGAGAAATATTTACTGTATTAACCTTGGCAGTGGCACAGGGTGTTTTCTCAAGAAGGACACGTCAATCATGGCATCTTGGTATATGGAGTTAGTTTAGGTTTAAGATCTGATTGAAAGACTCTGAATTTCTGTTGTGTTGTCAAATACCTAGATTCTGTTCACCAGAACTAGAGTTTTCCTGTTGTACAGGTTAGGAAATAGTAGATGAGCAACAAATGTCACTCTTAGTAACTTCATGATCAATTAGCCACTACCACGGATCCTGGCTCGAAATTCTCTGTTGCCACTTGGTTCTTCCTCCCTATGATGGTAATTGTACTTATTTTGCCTCTGATGGCGAAATGTCACTAACTGAGTTCTATCACTCTTGTATCCAGTGACTTTCATGGAAAATATGCTTTCCATTTTATTTCTCTCCATTATACCCAGCCTACAGAGGACATAAATCCCTGAGATTTTCAAGGATGTTAGTGCTCCCCTTACAAATATGTTTTTCAGTGTCTTCGTGAATGTGTTTTTCATCCCTTAAGGAATATAGTAGGAGTTGGGTGACGTTTGCAGTTACTAAAGCTGTTCCATCAATATCATCATGGTAAATGTTAGAATTTCTTTTTTTTAATTTTTATTTTTTTACATTTTATCACAGAAGTTCTAGCATGTATATATCATTAATAGGCTAATATTGTTTCTTGGCTTTTGTCTGCTCACCAAAATAATTTTGGATCCATTTAAGCTACACAAGCTAGTTATATTAATTTCTGAATCAAAGATAAGTGGCTTTTATAAATAAATATGGAGCCAATTAGTAAAATGATGATGACTATATCTGAGGATAGACATATTAAGAGCCAATTTTTATTTTTATATATTTTTGGTTATCTCAGAAAAACAGTTCAGTGGGTCAAACAATAAGGCCACTTCTTGGGTCTTCCAGCTTATACCTGCTCGTATTTCTATGTAAGTACAACTGTTTCACTTCTACTGGTACACTAAATATAATGTAGTTTGTCTGCTCAAAGACCTCACTCAAGCAAGTTTCCCTTTTCATTTATTATCCTTCTTTGCTGTATATTTTCCATTCTCTTTCTCTCTCTCTCTCTCTCTCTCTCTCTCTCTCTCTCTCTCTCTCTCTCTCTCTCTCTCTCTCTCTGTTTACAAAACCCTTTTAACCCCACATCTCCCTTCAAATTCTCTCTGCAGTTTACGTAAATACTCTTCAGAAAGATTGTTGCTTCTTCTCTCTCCAGTCCCCCTCTTATTTTTTCCTTAAGCTCTTTGCCCTCCGGAGCTCACTTCTCCTTACTCAATGGCCCTAAAAACAGCAGGGCATAATGTACTGGCTACAATTCCTCAAGGGTATTGCAAATGGTTTCCTCTTACTATAACCAAGTTTCTTTGGATGTATTTATTAGTCATACCCAATATTTTCCATATCTTTACTCAATTTTATCTTCTTCATTGAAGGCATCCTTCACCATCCTATTTAAATGTTAACATATTGTTCTTTCTCCATAATTGATATATAACATCATTGATTTTATATTGTATGTATTTGCTTGTTGGATAGCAAGTTTGATTAAAACAAAGATTTTAAATTTATTTGGCTTATTGATATATCTCCAACTATGAATGAAAACTAATAAGATAAATTTTCTATAAATTTTATATCTTAAGATTGGTCTTCACTAATATGAGCTAAGAAAAATTGTAAAATAACAAAAAATATGTGGTACATTGGTATTGTATTTATTCCAATACTTGACAGAAGTTCTCAAGTTTTTTTTGTTGTGTTTTTTTTTCCCCTTGTATAACACTTCCATTTCATACATGAACCAAAGTTTCACAGTCCGATAAAAAAAGAAGTAAAAGAAGAAATTATTTTACACACATTTTACCATTTACACAGGCCTTTCAAAATCAATTACCATGCAGTATAAAAACAACACTAAAAATGGAATTATATACTCTTCTTTGTAGTTGCAAAAATAAAACTCTAAGATGATAAGTATAACTAGTACAAAAACTCACTGCTACTTCACTGTATAACACAAATATTTTTCTTAAAATTCAACTATACTTTGTTTTACACCTATGAGACCTCTAACAGCATGCCATATCTAAGGACCAATATTTCATGTGTATAACATAATATCCTATATTAGAAAGGAAAACTATATTTCTGGCTAGTCACAAAAATAGACTGTGACTCATTTAATTTTCCACTTTCAGTCATTTAAGTTTATGACTACCACTTGTTTTACAATAGATAATCTTTTCCATCAGCAAAATATTTTGTACTCCATATTTATCTTTCTTATTAGAAACTTACAATATGAGTAGTGTTTACAATATTTAGGTGTCAACTTTGCTCTTGTGGTTCCATTATCTAGTCTGTTAAGCAACTGCCGCTCTGCTCAAATGTACCATTACTCTCTGGGGATATAAGCCCATTCTGTCAAATATTCTTACTTTTGGAAAGAAAAAGAAATGCATGTGTTAATGTGAAATAGCTGGGTTTTTAGTGCTGTTAATTAATTTACATTTTTAAAAGACTGAGTGCCAAACAGATTATGAGTGGAGTGTTTTTCTTTTTCCATTCACAGGGAACTAACTTGCAAAATGTTATAGAACAAATGAGGATGCTTGTTCCACTTGATGTCATTACTAAAAGTACGGTAAAGACATTACAACCATCTGCCAAGTGATAAGATCATTATCTGAGAATTTTAACAGAATGATAGGAATTGCAATGCCATCTCAGTAAGAAGATGCTTCTGTTAAGCATCTCACTGTATAATGGTTGAGATTTAATTATGGTACAGAGTTACAAGTACAGTCACAAGGCTTAATGCTGGAATTCTTTAGACATCCAAGTAATCACTTAGTGTTCGGCAACGGTAACCTCTATTTCGGGGAGTTTAAAATAAAGGGATATTTAATATTTCTTAAAGAATAATTAGAATAGTAACATTTTTATAATATAATTCAATATGTGATTTTTTAAATTTTGTTCGTATGTGTAAGATGTTTTTAAAAATATTCAAAGAAGTCCACACAACTATTCTTTTTTTCGTTTATGTTCAATTCATGGTAGCATGTGTATGTGTGTGTGTGTGTGTGCGCGACACATTTATTCTATGACAGTAATGGGAATATCATTGAAAATATATTATTAGCATTAATAGTCACAGAACTAAAAGTTTTCTCGGCCAAATAATTATTTGGAAGATGCAGTCTTTAAAGTGTTAAAAATGTTCTTTAAGTATTTCAGACCTTCTCTCTTTGATCCTCACTTAGTTGCTTTAAAACCAAAGCTTTAGCTCCACTCAAAAAAGAATTATGTTTACACTGAGATGATAATGTAGTAATCAAATTATTTATCACTTTATTATTCCAACAGTTCTTTTAAATCTCACAAATAAAATACTGTATTTTTTTCCTATTGACTAAATAGCTTGATTCTAAACCTATTGTTCACTGTAAGTCTTGTCTTTATTCCTAGGCTTACTGTGAGAAGTAATTATATTGATTGGAAATTTGCTCTATAGAGTAGCTATGAATCCCACAGTTTATTGTAATTTTTATCAAATTCTTCAAAATATAACTATATAAATACCAGACATGACCAGTGGCATGCAAAATTCTACTCCCAAGTGTTTCTAGTATATGGAACAATGAAATGTAAGGTAATGATACCATACAAAAATCTTAAAGCATTTTTAAATACTTGAGTTATTAGCATATATTGATTTCACAAAGGTTACATACTTGAGAAATACTAGAAAATATTTAATTTCATAAGCAGAGTACATTTTTCGTTAATTAGAAGCATAGACTGCATAGTAATAAAATATGCGAGTTAACCATTATAATAAAAATTCAAACCTATGGTTGCAATTTGGTTAACTAGTTAATTCAAAATATGTCTAGCAAAACAATGAAGTATATTATATCCTTTATATAAGTAACCACTCTTTTAAAAATTGCAAATTATTTATACAAGATGACATTCAACATGACTATTGACTTTGAGGTCAGAAACCCAACTTAAATTAGCCAATGCTAAAATGGAAATTCACTGGCCCCACAGTCATGTATTAATGCAAATTTATAGATTTAACCCAATCCAGAATTCTCTCCTCTCTTACTGCTTTTTCTTGATTGTTAGTTTCAATCTCATTTACATTTAGTCTTTTGACCATTGACAAATCCTGAGGTATAAATCTAACAGTTCAACAAAAAATTCCAAAGAAGTTACTCTGACTGGTAACTGATAATGAGTTACTATCTAATAGAAGAAATCTGAGTCACCAGGCCATTGTTTCCACCTATCTTGTATTTGATAATGCTTTAAGGCATGAAATTTAGTATCTGCAAAATGTTTCACTTGTTAAGCATAATATTGCCCATCTTGATGAGAGGGTCTGCAGTATTTTCCCTCTCAAGAGTAACTGACCTATTATGTTAACCACACTCACTGTCCACTTCCATGCATGAATCTATAGTTTCAGATACCACTATTAAAATCACACCTGAAAGAGAAAGGAAAATAATATTTCCAGGTTCTTATTAATTAAGTGAAAATACTTTGTTAAAATAAATACAGATTGAAGTACAGTGTACCATATTTCTATCAACTCTAGTTGGATCAAAAAGCATCGAATATACAGAGGGTGCCAAAAAAAATGTATACACATTTTAAGAAAGGAAAAAAAACTGTATTAAAATTATGCTGACTGTAACCAATTTGAGCACCTCTTGTAAATGCAGAAGTCAAACATGATTTGAATTCATCTTTTGTTATCGGTATATATTGAGTATTACAAGTTTAATAGTTTTTTCCTGTCTTAAAATGTGTTAAGGTACATAGCAAAAATATATACCAGAGACATTTATGTTAAGATACCAATTTCCTCGGGATAACAAATAAGAAGAAAGGAAGTTGGTCTGGATTTAGTTTAAGATGTAATTGTAAACAGGTGGACAAATAATTTTTTTCTGTTTTTTATGATTTCTATTATTTTTTGATTTCTATTTTTGTTGATATGAAATTATCTGCAATCTAATTGTATCTGCTTGGTTGAAAATTTGATCAGCAATATATAATTTAAGTTATTACTTTTACTGAATGTTTTACATGCACATTATCATATGTTTGTATACCTGTTTAGGTCCATTATATTTCTATATTAAGGATTCTTGTTATTGATCAATACTGAAAAATTTGTAGTCATTATCTTTTGCACATTGCTTTGTTCATCTATTCTTCTTCTATGGAAATGATATTAGATGTAACTGTACTTATGTTCACTGCTCTCATTTTTAATTCTTTCTTTGTTAACAATTTCCAGAAATTTATTTATTCTTTATATGTGTGCATTGAAACATGTGTTTACTGTATTTTCTTAGTCACTTGTCTTGGGAGAGTTTTATGTCAGTAAGACTGCCATTTTTCTGGGATGTTATTTAAAAATTTGTTATGCTCATGTAACAAATGTAAATTGTTAATTGAGAAAATAATAGATATTTCTGAAAACAGGTAAGTATCTTATTAGCTCTAATTTTTTTTGTTATGTTCTTGTACTTTCCTAGTAAAAGTAACATACATTTAATCAAACCATTCCAAATGTATAAAAATTCTGAAATTTTGGAAGTGAGCAGTTGTTCTGATCTGTGCATACATAAAGTCTTCAAGCTTATACTTAGAAAATTTGAATAAAATTAAAATTTATTATTAAATTTATTAGTTTTGCAATCAATCAAAAATGTATTTGTCTATTATTTACAGTATACTTTGGTTAGTGCTATAAAGGATGCATTTTTTTTAACACTTAATTTCTGTCATTTTCACAGGGAGCTTACCATTAGGTGACACAAGCTGAATGAATATATAAACACACACACACACACACACACACACACACACACACACACACACACACACACCCCTATACGCACACAGAGAAATTTATGTATGATAATCACATAAAAATTAAAGATAATATATATTAACTAATTAATTATTTAATATTTTCTTTTCTTTTATATTCTTTATTGTATATATTAATTTATATTTAGGGATTGGAATTCATCGCTTTGATTTACATTTCTACAGTCATACATATATATTTCCATTGCAAGAAATATTTTTTTTATTTCATTTAAGAATTATAAAATGGAAATCTTTGAAGGAATTCTGAAACTTGTAATAGCAAGGAAAATAAATAACTATAATTTTTTTGTAAAGCTAATAAATCAGAACATTTTTTTACCAAAAATAAAAATAATTTTATCATATGAAATTACATTATATAAATTTATTATGAAGCCAGTCAATTTTTCTTTTAATATTAAATGGTGGCAAGTATTACTAGATTTTAAAGTAAATGTAATCTAAATCCTCATCCTGATGGAAGACCTTTAAGAAAGGACAAACATTTCCTATATAGAGCTTTAGGCTTGTCAGGAAAAGATCTTAACGTTGTAACAAACCAGATAAGGAGCAGAGATTTACTAGTCTCAAGGGACACACAGCCTTTTTTCAGGTGACTTTTAAAGGTCTTTTTTGAGTGGAAGATGTAGAAGACGGAGAAATAAAGAACTGACGGCTCATGATTCATACTAATAAAAGAGTAGAATCCGAATGCATGCACACATTACAAATGCACAGAAAGCAGCTCACCTAATTCCTCCAAGGTGAAATTTATATATTTCTTTGCTGAAGAAGACAGCTAGGGAGTGATAAATTACAATGCTCCTGGGAATGAGAATAGAGTCCTGGTTCCATAGTCTATTGCCAAAGTTTTTAAGATCTTTGTGCAGGTCCTTGAGCATTTTTCGGTGAGCAGATTTCCCCTCTCTGATGTTACAGTATAAATCTCAGAAACAGATACACAGTGGTATACTTGGATGCCATGTATAGGTCTCTAGCACTGGCAACTCAAACCCAAGCATAATCTTGAATTTTCTGAGGTCAATATAAATGGAGTGTATCCACTGTACAACCATCTCACCACACCCTTAGCTCATGCACACATGCTAATTGGTAAGAACCCATTTGAGTAGCTCATAGAAGAAATTACACAAATGTTTCTGTCTTACATCATTTTCAGACGTTTTGTTGAATCACTGATTTAAAAAAATGGACAAATAGCTTCACATATTGGGCTTAAACAATTTCCATCTAAAATTTTAGTTTAACATAATGTTTACTGCGTTTCCCCGAAAATAATACCTAGCCAGACAAACAGCTCTACTGCGGCTTTTGGAGCAAAAATTAATATAAAACCCAGTCTTATTTTACTATAAGACCAGGTATAATATAATATAATTAATATAATATAATGTAATGTAATATATTATAATGTAATATAGTATAATATAATATAATATAATATAATATAATATATAATATATAATATAACATAATACAATATATTATAATATAATATAATGCAGAGTATAATATAATGTGCTATATGATATGATATGATATGATATGATATAATATAATACCAGGTATAATATAATATAATATCAGGTCTTATATTAAGTTTTGCTTCAAAAGATGCACTAGAGCTGATTGTCCAGCTACATCTTATTTTTGGGGAAACAGGTAATACATTCACACTGAGAACAACAACAACAATAAAAATCAGTTTACAGAAAATTGTCTTTGATTTGCTTTAAATGAGTAAAAATGGTGATAATTAAGCCTCAAGAATTTAAATAGATCAACAATTCTCAAAATCTTGATTATCAGAATGTCTAACTTCTTTAAATACTTGGAAACCTAGTGAGATGTTGTTTATTTGGTTTATAGGTATTAATAGCAAACATGTTATAAAACATTATATTTAAAAGTACTTATTAATGGACTCACTTAAAACAATAAGGTCAGTATATTGACAAAGCTGACAGATAAAAAATACATTTTTCTCTCAGAATAGCAATGAGTGAAACTGTTTTACATTTTCTAATTGGAAAAAAAAAAACGGGATGCCAGCATGGCTCAGTTGGTTAGAGTGCTAGCTCTCAACAAGGTTGCCAGTTCAAGGCATGTTGGGCTGTAACCCTTGCAACTAAAGACTGAAAATGGCGACTGGACTTGGAATTGAGCTGCGCCCTCCGTAACTAGGTTGAAGGACAACGGCTTGACTTAGAGCCGATGGGCCCTGGAGAAACACACTGTTCCCCAATTACAAAAAAATAAAACAACAACAACAGGAACAACTATGTCTGGCTTGATGTTAAAGATCTGAATACTTTTTCTGCCTCTGTATTAAATCCACTGAGTTATGTTGTTTTTGTTGAAGTGTGTCAGTGGGGGAGAATTTTCACTTTTACAGTAAGGGCAGCAATATTCCAATAGGCTTTTCAGCAAATTGTGAATATCCTTTCTTAATATGCCCAACTGGACAAATGGAGTGGTATTCACTTGTTCATATTATTATACAGGGAAAGGGTCCCAGAGATCTGTTGATGGTTCCCTTGAGTCTTTTCTAAACATCAACCAGATAATTCATGTGAAGATAATTCCTGACTGTATAAAAACATGCACAAGAAATTCACCGACAGAACAATCCTAGTAGCTTGCACAAGGCCCAGAATTTTAATTTGGGTGCCCACCAACCATAGTAGAAAAACCTCATCATAAATGGGACATTGGTTAAATTACTCAGGTGATATTGTCTAAGTAACAGGGCGAGTGGCCCTAGAAGTACAAGCTGTTCTGGTCCAATCTGACAAAAAGTAAATGCAAATCTTGAGAAGATAAAACAGTTTTTATATAACTTAACTGCATCCCACATAGTCTCAAGAATACTTAAAGAAATATGAAAATAACCAGCACCAAACAAGTTATACGTTATGATGTCAGGTATCCTATCAAAACTCAAAGGTTGTGCAAAGCAGCAGAACATACACCCATTAATAAGGAGAGAAATCAGTCAATACAAACAGATCCCTGACTATCACATACAAAAACAGATTTTTTTTTTCTTTTATAATTAAAGTTTATTGGGGTAAACGTGATCAAATATATGGTGATGGAAAGAGAACTGTCTCTGGGTGGTGAACACACAATGTGATTTATAGATGATGTATTACAGACTTGTACACCTAAAATCTATGTAACTTTACTAGCAATTGTAACCCCAGAAAACATAATTTTAAACAATACATGATTCAAAAAAGACATCAAAAGAAAAATTACAAAGTCTTATAAAGATGAAAATACAACATACTAAAGTCTTGTGGATATAGATAGTAGGGTATATGGAAAGAAAATTACGGCAATAAATAATAATATTAAAAAGGAGAAAGGTCTTAAATCAGTTGCCTAGTTATCTACCATAAGAAACTAGAAAAAGAAGAGAAAATCAAAACCAAAGTAAGGAGAAGAAAGAAAATAATAAATATAAAGACAGAAATAACTGAAACAACCAAAAAAAAAATTGGAAAACATGGAGAAAATTATCAAGTATTCAGAGAGGCATTGCAAACTAAAAAGGGATCAATTCTCCATGAGGACATACTTGTTTACCCTGTATTTTTTATGGAAGGCTGGCTTTTTATTGGAAGCTATTACAGATAGTACTCTTGATCACTAAAACAGCATATGCAGAATTACCTAAAGATTACTAATTATAAGAATTTGATGATATTATTTATATCTGGTTATTATTCAAATAATTAATAAATGTTACTAAATAATATTGTGGGAATCTAATTTCAACAAAGCTTCAGTGCAATCAATAGGAAACAGGATAGAATCCTTGTGACTTAAGACTGCTCACTGAATAAGTAAAACATATATAAAATTAACTGCCTCTAAATGTTATGCATAAAACCATAGACATAGTAATTCTGTAAATGTGTGTGGTATAGTGTGTAATTCAATTGTGGTTCAAAATGACTACAAGATATATTTATATTTTTATAGTCATCTGTAAAATTAATTTTTGTGAAAATTCAGGGAAATAAGACCTCCTAGCACAGTGCCTGATACTACAGGAGAGAGAGAGAGGGGGAGAGAGAGAGAGAGAGAGAGAGAGAGAGAGAGAGAGAGAGAGAGAGAGAGAGAGAGAGAGAGACTTCAAAGAATTAACAAATGAATGGCAAAAAAAAAAAAGAATGATGTTTGCTGGCAAATGTCATTTGTTTTTCTGTTACTATTTGTACAACCATTTATGAAAGATTTTATGAGTACCATCAGATTCATTGAGAAATATACTTTGTTGTCACTATACTTCTCCTTTACTGGTCTTAGATTTAGGAAATGCTATCAGAATGATAATAAAATACTAAATAAGTGGAATACCAGAGTGAGAAAATATGTTAAAATAGGTTGTCTTCAAACTGGGAAACGATCAAGCTTAATATCCAGGTTGACAGAAACACAAATCCAATTTCAGTGAAAAATTAAAGAAAACATGTTGTAAAGAAAAAGTGAAAAAAAAAATTGTAGCACAAAAGCCTGGAACCAAACATGGTTATGAAAATATAGTAGCTGCTATTTTGCCAAAATTGTATCTACAATTGTAATTAGATTGAGCTGTGGTGACATTTTTGATCCCACATGAATATATAAGCTTTTAACAATTTCCTACAATGTCTATTGAATATTTCACAATATAAGCTTTATAAATGTCATGGAGACCTTCTAAATTTGGAAACAAGTAAGTACACATTGACCAGTTCCATCTGAAAGAAAGCAAATCATATTGTTCTCAAATTGAGTTACTATCTTCCATTTCCACAGAGTGAATCTTAAGTGAAGGACTTGGATTGTTTCTTGCATACTCAGTGCAGAACAATAAATGTAAAGTGACAAAGGGATACACACCAGGAAGGCTCCCTTGCCCCCACACAAAAGTACAGTGAGTCCCGCGTAAGAGATTCAGGTCATAATGAAAGAATAAAGAGCCCTACAAAATGTATCTCAAATCGAGCTCTTTGCTTTCTTATAAATGAATCTGGAAAACTTCCCAGATTATTACTGCTTTTATAAGGCAATATCTGTTTGAATGGTGTGGCTGAAATTGGAGTAAGAATAAAAGAGCCTAGTCTCATCACCAACGAAAGGCTGTGGATGTTGATGTCTTTCTAGTGTTCTCCAAGCATTTTCAATATTTTTTTGCACCTTTCTTGATCCACCTATAAAAAAACTCTTTGATATCTTACTCAGTAGGCCTAAAGGTTTCACTATTTTATTTTTTTTCCCTTTTATTAGTTTCAGGTGCACAAGACAAGGTAATACTTAGACGTTCATCATTTATATCCCTCACACTGTGGACCCCCCTTCCGCCATCTCCTCATCCGCTATCCCTCCGACCTCACACCGAGCCATCACATTATATATATAAAATTATAGTTGGCATTCATTAATGTTTAGCTTCTGGTGTACAATGCCATGATCAGGCATCTACAGCATCCCTAAGGTGATCTCCCAAATTGGACACGTGTCCATCGGATACCCTACAAAATATTTACAACATTATTGATTAAGTCCCCCAAATTAATATATTTTAAATAGATCTGTAAAAAAAAAGTCATCTTTGTACTTTTAATTCAAATCTAAAAATAATGAAATAAATACAGTTAAATAATTCTTCAAAACTTTCCAATTACATAAAACAAAGAGAAAAGTATTACTGGCTCTTAATTCTATGTTTGACTTCATTTTTTCCCCTTCATTTTTAACTTTAGCAAGAAAATGATCACATCATCTGATAATTAGTTTTTATAATTCATATTTCTCTCACAACATTTAATTTATGAACAGGACATAAGTATAGAAATTTAGAAACAAACACATCTGTTTGGCATTGCAAAGTTGTCAGTCATGCAATAAAACATATCCTTAAGAAATGAATGACACCTTTGTTTCATTTTTTTTTCAATTTTTGACTAGATAATTTTATAAATATTATTGGATGATTCTCATTGTACATATTCGGCAGTGTTTCGGTTTTTTTTTGTTGTTGTTGTTGTTTTTTTTGGGGGGTGAGGTTATCAGAAATTCAGCCCCATGTGATTCCTGGATGAGAATAATTGTTTACTTTGTCAAAAATATTGGGCTGCTTTTTTTTTTTCCTTAAAAAATTAGTTATATCTATCTGAAATTTCTTCTTCTGTAAGCATTAATACTTCTCCCTCTTGAAGTAGTTCAGAGACTTGGAAATTAAAGGTTGGACATTTGGTACTACTAAGTTGGACACTAGAATTATACCTACTTTAGGCAACTCAGAGAATATAAGGTCCACCTTATGGATACAGAGGCTTGCCTGCGTTAGGCAGTGGTTTACTCCCTCTTGACAGAAAATCGATGTAGAACTCCAAGGAATACAAACTCTTTGGCTTAAGGTCAGAATCTAGACTCACGGAGATACATCAGACTTGTCTATATAAAAGATACATGGAAGTGGAAGACATTAGAATCAAGATCCATAATGATTAAGTTGTTCTTTAAATAAATTGCTCAGCATAAATCTATAACAAATTGATTTTATGAAAAATATCATCTAAATTGCCAAAATTCGCATTTATTTCTTAATTGAAAATGTTATTTGCTATGGTTTCCAGAAAGAGATGTCTTTAAAACTCAACTCTTTCAAACTTTGGGGAAAAAAAAAATATTGTCCACAGTGAAACTTCTAGGAAAATACGATAAATGAGAAATAGTGTAACACTCCTGCAAAAAATAAAAAACAAAAAAATCTGTCAAAGATATGTGTGTGTGTGTGTGTGTGTGTGTGTTACATTTATTGAAGTGACATTGGTTAATGAAATTACATAGGTTTCAAGTGCATAATTCTATAATACAACATTTGTATATTGTATTATGTGTTCACCATCCACAGTCAAATCTCCTTTTGTCACCATATATTTGACCTCCTTTACTGTTTTATATATCCAGCCTCACCCCCTTACCCTCTGGTAACCACTAAACTGTCGTCTGTGTCTTTAATTTTTTGTTTGGCAGTTTGTCTTGTTCGTTTGTTGCTTTCAGTTTTATATCCCACACATGAGTGAAATCATATGGTTCTCAACTTTTTCTGACTTATTTAGCTTAGCATGATAATCTCAAGTTACATTCATGTTGTCACAAATGGCAGTTTTTCATCTTTTCTTATGTCTGAGTAATATTCTATTATATATATATGTACCATATCTTCTTTGTCTAATCATCCATGGAAGGATCCTTCCGTTGTTTCCATGCCTTGGCCACCATGATAATGCTGCAATGAACATCACAGTACATATAACTTTACAGACAAATGTTTTCAGATTTTTAAGGTAAATACCAAGAAGAGGTATTGCTGGGTCATATGGTAATTCTATTCTTATTTTTTTCAGGAACCTCCATATTGTTTTACATAGTTTCTGTAGCCGTTTACATTCCCACTAGTAATGTATGAAGGCACCTTTTCTCTACAACCTCTCTAATATTTGTTATTTTGCTGTTGTTAATAAAAATTCTAACAGGTGTGAGGTGGTATCTCATTGTGGTTTTGATTTGCATTTCCCTAATAGGCAGTGAGGTTGAGCATCTTTTCAAATATCTGTTGGCTACTTGTATATCTTGGGAGAAGTGTTTGTTCATGTCCTCCGACCATTTTTAATTTGGATTGCTTCTTTTTTGTTGTTGTTGAGTTGCATTATATTTATATATTTTGGATATTAGCTCCTCATCAAAGATGTTGTTTGCAAATATCTTCTCCCATTTGGTTGGTTGCGTCTGTGTTGTTGATGATTAATTTTGCTGTGCAGAAGCTTTTTAGTTTGATATATTCCCATTCATTTGTTATTGCTTTTACTTCTGTTGCTGTTGGGGTCAAATTCATAAAATTCTCCCTAAGACCAAGGTCCATAATCTGGCTATCTTTCCCTCTATGCAATTGCTCTGGTACCGTATTACTCTTTCTGATGGAGTCAGATAGTTTTTGTAGTTTCTTGTAGTTTCATTTTCCTCTTTTTTTCTTTTTCTTTTTTTCTTTTTTTCTTCCTTCCTTCCTTCCTTCCTTCCTTCCTTCCTTCCTTCCTTCCTTCCTTCCTTCCTTCCTTCCTTCCTTCCTTCCCTCCCTCCCTCCCTCCCTCCCTCCCTGCCTCTCAAATCTTACTCTTCTTGCATCTATACCATTTCCAGATTTCTATCTTTGATATCACTAATCCGTTCCTCCATCAGCTCTATATCCTGAGCTCACTACTTCATTCTTCATCATTTACTGAGATCTTCAGCTTCAGAATTTCTATTTGGTTATTATTGAAAGTATTTTAAACCTCTTTAGCAGGTTGATAAAAAGAGGTATTTGATTAGTTTTCCAGTAGGTAGCACAGGAGTTCAAGTGTTTTTCAAGTGTTTTGTTTTCCTTGTTCTGCTCTAGCTTCTGGGATCTCTGCAGGACAGTGGAAAACGCCTTGTATTCCCTCGTGTGATTGGTCTCTTCTTTGTGACCACAGTACCTGGGTCTCAGAGTACCATTCTCATAGTAGAATGTGATGAATTATATGGTTCCAAGCCCATGAAATCCTGGTGCTGGCCCTGCAGCCTAGTGCAGTGCTACACTGCCTGAGATGTCCAAGGTGCTCCTGGTAGCATTATTGCTGATGGCTGAGTGCAGGGTGGGCTGGGAGAGGCCACTGGTGTGTTTGTGGCTTGTTTCCCCTCTCAGTAATTGTGACTGCCAAACCTCAACTGCCTCACCTCTGTATGTCCACTCCTGTCACTGGAGCAAGCATCTGCCACTCAGGAACTGTCTCTCCGGTTATCAGGGCTATAGATATTCTGCTTTGTAACCCACAATTCACTGTTACAGTACTTTCTTGGGCCCCCTGCTAGCTCTGGGAAGGTGGGGGCAGGAGACCAAGGTTCATGGCTTTGTTTTATGCCCAACGATGGTGGATACTAGAACACAGCTGCTGCACTGCTGTGCTCCCTCACTGCCTGGATCACTGGGTTCACCACAGTTTGTGATCATCACTCAGACAGGAATGTTCAGGGCCACAGAGAGTGCCCCTGCAGTGTGATTTCTCCCCTCTTCCAAGACAGCAGTGAGCTCCGGGCTGCATGCATGACACTTGTCGCTGCTCTTGTCCCTTCACTCACCCCCTGTTCATCCCAATACACCCACCTTCAGATGATTTGATGCAAAGATCTGTCAGATGTGTGGTGCAGAGAAACCTTTGTTGAATTATAGCTATTCAACTTGTGACTTCTGTAACTTCAAGGGGAGAGATCAGGTGTACCTCTCATGCCATCTAGCTTCTGACATTTTATATGTATGTGTGTCTGAGCGTGTGTGTGTGTGTGTGTGTGTGTGTGTATGTATTAATGTATATATGTATATATGTATATGTATATATGTATATATGCACGAATGTATATATACACATACATATATATGTATATATGCATACATACACATCTATACATATGTGAATATATATGTATATATACATATATGTATATGTGTGTGCATATACACACACACACACATATATATATATATATCAGTGCTTAATCTTGCTCATTTTATTGCTCACATTTTGATAGATATAATAAGTGTATGCATGTTGAACCTTTTGTAATTTATTCTCTTTTAAAATTGTTCTATTTAGAAGAGTGATGTTCTAAGTAATGATATCATTGTATCAGTTAATAGTCATTAATCAAAATTTTGACATTATTCCCAGAAATTCCATTTTTAGTGTTAATCCTTCCAGTAACTATGAAAATAATATTCATATATAATTTTCGGAATATAATATTTTGTAAACACTTCAAGGTCACAGCCAACAAAAGCAGGAAATGAAAATGTGTATCTTTATACAAAAAATCAAAGCAACTATTCCTATTATTTTTCTGTAAACAAAAAGAAGTAAAAGAAGGAAAATAAGCTTATTAATATACAGATAAACTTGAGTTTCATAATTCAACTTTAAGCATTTGATTATTGGCAGAACAATTTCATAAAAATTCAAATGTATTATGAAATTCTGTTCTCAATGTACATAATGCCAGGTTTACCTTAAATATGTCAAAATACCAAGAAGGATAGTTTGTAAAAACAGAGGAAGAGGTGAATGAAGATAAGAAGTACATTAAATGTTATACCAGTGTATGAAAAAATTCCCCAAAGAGGTTCATATGGTACCAATTGGAAAACAACTTATAGACTGTTTGTATTGAATAAGACTGTTTCAATCTTACATTTATGCAAGCTGTGGAAAGCAATAGTACATTTATTGGACAAAAATTAATCATTTTGTCTTGAATTATTAGTTTTACCTGTAATGGGACTCAATGATGTATTGCCTGTAGCCTGAATATTGGGTTGGTTTACATGTTTTAAAGTATTATTTGCATTTTTTTCTCCTATGGTCCAAAAATTACCACTCCATTAGTTGACCTGTTTTCTAATTTTCTCCTGACTACATACGTTTTAAAATTTTCTGAAAATAAATTTACATCTTCTTTCTTCAATTTATCATGTTACTATATATACTAATTATAGGTTTTCCAAACAGCTTCTAATCTGTCCTTTTACTCTTTAACGTTTCTCCATTCCCAAAAACAACATTTCTTTTCAATACCATTGTATTGTGCACTAATACCCTCAAAATAAAAATGGTTACTTCTAACATATAATAAAGCCAATAATCATATTTTCCTTGACTCCACAGTGATTAAATACAGAGGGTGCCAAAAAAATGTATACACATTTTAAGAAAGGAAAACTGTATTAAAATTACACTGATGGTAATCAATTTAAGCACTTCTTGTAATTGCAGAATTTAAACTGACTTGTATTCATCTTTTGTTATTGGTATATATTGAGTATTACAATTTTAACACAGTTTTCTTTCTTAAAATTTGTAAACATTTTTTTGGCACCTCTGTGTGTGTGTGTGTGTATTTCCAGTTATGTTGAACATATGAGGTGTGATCTAAAAATACAGTCTGTTTAAATAAAAATAATTATTACAGTAAAAGACACATTGCCATTAATCCCCCTCAAAATACACCCCCATGCTTCAAAGACACCTACCCCTTCATTCTTGCCACTTTCTGAAGCAGTTCTGAAAGTCCTCTTTCATGAATGTCTTTAGTTGCGCTGTCATGGCTGCCTCGATGTCCAGAATCAATATAAAATATTTACTTTTTATGGTCATCTTGACTTTGGGGAAACGCTAGAAGTTTTACAGTGCCTGATCTGGTGAATAAGGTGGATTAGCAAATGCCCCTTGCTGCTACAACACCATAATGCTTCTATTTGACAGAAATTGTTGTACCAGAAGCAATGTATGACACAGAGCATTGTCATGATGGAGGATGAAATGAAGACACTCCTGAAAGAGGACTTCCAGAACTGCTTCAGAAAGTGGCCAAAAATTATGGTGTAAGTGTGTTTGAGTGAGGGGGAATATTTCAAGGGTATTAATGGCAATGTGTCTTTTACTGTAATTTTTTTTATTGAGATATTCACCATATTTTTTATCCACCTCATATATAATTTGCACTGACATAAATTTCAATTGATTTATCCCTATAAAATGAATGGTATAATGCAGTTTATGTTCTGGAAATGTAAAAAAAAAAAAATATATATATATATATATATATACACATATATATGTATATGTATATAATACATACATATATATATATATATATATATATAATTTTTTTTTCTGTTGAGAAACACTTAGAAATGCTGGATGAAATAGAACACTTTTTTATGCATACTGGATCTTATAAAACAAATAAAATACCAATGAAATACTAACGATCATATATTAAGAAGGAACTGAAAATCATAAAATTTTGCAACCCCATTAACCTAGATATTTCATTTTTAAATACAGGCCCAAGATGCACAATATGTAAAAGGTAAAACCCCTGTGTAAAAGCACTTTATGTGTCACGTGTAGATGTAGAAATGTAGAGTAAATGAGAAAGATACTTAAAGGGAAATTAATAAGCTATAAGAAACTTCTAAGGAAAGTATACAGAATCAACACAGAAGGAATAAAAAACACATGGCAATGTGAAAGAGAAGCTATAGATTGTACAATTAAAATGAGTATCAAAAAGATTAGCTTGAAATAATGGGGAAGATGCCATAGTTAAGCAGAAATTGGGCAACACCTCTCTAGAAATGTCAGAGATGCTGTCTCTCAAATGAATTAAATTCAACAAGTTTAGGATTTGATACATAAAAATAAGACATTAACTAGACATTTTATAAAGAATTTGCACTGAAGTTCAAGAGAACATCTTCAAAATAGCCACATAGAAAAGACTTAGTAGCTATAAGTATGAAAACTGCAATTGATATCAGACCTCCCAACAGAAAAACACAATTTAGAATTGAATGAAGAAATGTAACCAGCAAAGTAGGAAATAACCAACATAATTATTAATAACCAATGATACATTCTTGATGAAAGCACTACTGTAGGTATAGTGTATGCCTCAGAATAAAATAATACAATACAGATAAAAGCATGGTATGTAAGAAACAATCTGAGCAACTAAGTTAGTAAATATATGTATAAATCTAAATAAACACTCATTTAAAATTATAATGTTATTTGCTTTTATGATTATAAGAAATTTAAAGTTCTACATAGTTCAGGTAGTATATATATATGTTTAACAAGCAAACTAAGATTACTTTATTATTGATAAAAGAAAAATTTTGGTAAATTATGTGTACCTTAAGCAAACAGTGTTCATAGTCTGCAGTCATGGGACCGTTGCATGCTAGGTCTTCACAGTCACCCCAACTCATCACTGAATCACCCAGAGCCACCGCCAGTCCTGCACGCTCTAGTCATGGTAAGTGTGCTGTACAGGTGGACCATTTCTTATCTTTTATACCATATTTTTACTGTATCTTCTCTATGTTTAGATATGTTTAGGTATTGCAACAAATAGCAGTGTTGCAATTGCCTGCATGATTCAATATGGTGGCATGCTGTACAGGTGTGTAGCCCAGGAAAAATAAGCTATGCAATATAGCCTATGTGTGTAGCAGGCTGCATCATCGAATTTGAGTATGTGCAGTCTATGATATTTGCACAATGCTGAAATCTCTCCAAATGCTGCATTTCTCAAAATTGAAAGTATTCCATTGCTAAGTAATGCATGACTATATCTGGAAAACTGGATGATATCTATTTTATAAGACCTATTAATTTTATATCTAATTATCTATACTGGAAAAACTCATTCTATGTGCATGAAGATATTTATAACATGAGATTTGTGTTTATATAAGAAAAAGTGTGAAAAATAATTTTAGTATATGATGGCACACAGATGTTGTTTATTCATGCTTTGTTATGGTATGCATTTTTTGAATCAGTGAACTACATTTTGTGTATCAACATGAGTTGCATTTTATAGTAATAACATTGAGCAATAAATAACATTTGTAAAGGGGCTATAAATATAGCGTCTGATAGAAATTTTATAAATTTTACAACATAGTAAACAGTAGTATATAGGATTGAAACATATTTTCATATTAAAAACAGCACAAAAACAATCAAAGAGAGAAATATGTAGTTCGGAATAATAATAGTTACTTGTAGTGGGAGGGGAAAGGGAGGTTAGTAAGGTTCATAACTGACCATAATGGTTCATAACTATTCATATGTAACTGAGAGACAGACAGAGAGAGAGAGAGAGAGAGAGAGAGAGAGAGAGAGAGAGAGAGAGAGAGAGAGAGAGAGAATTTGTTATATCTCTTTTGAGCTTTCTATGTACTTGATATATTTCACAATTAAGAAATTAAAAATATTTAAATATGATTGCAGACATTCTTTAGATTGCTCTATTCTTGGGTATATTCTGATACACTCTTCTTTTTAAATAAAGAAAATCATTCTCAACTCTATCAATGAACTTATTTCGTAGAACAAAATATGATGCTAAGGGCATAAATTCCTAGACACAAGAGATCTTAATGACAAAAGTCCAAAAAAAAAAATCAATGTCAGAAATTGATTCGAGACCTGCCACCTTGATGTCAATGTACAGGAACTTGTGAAATAAACTAATATATACACAAATTACGTAATACAGTCGCTCCCTCACCCCAAATAGGGGAAAAGCCTCACATACTCCTGTGTAATGATCTTCACAATATACTGAAAAGTTAAAAAAACAAAACAAAAAGGCAAGGTACAAAATAGGTTATTTTATATCCAATTTCATATTGAGAAATAAACTAATGAAAAATAAGTATAGAACCTGATTTATTTTATTATGGTTTATCAAAGGCTGACTTCTGGAATATTAAAAAAAAAAGTAGATGAGATATGTTGAAGAATGTAACCATCTGCCTTTGAAAATCTAACTTTGCTTAGTAATTTCCTGGTGTCAATGTCTCTGGTGATATACTAAATTATAGGAGATCTGAAGTATGGAGATTTAACAACACTCTAATTAAAAGTACAGCATTTGTGAAACAGATGAAGACTATTTCAGAATAAATTAATATCAATAAAAAACAAGAAACTAGCCAGGGTGTTTTGTGGAAAGTTGCCAGAGCAGTCATGAGGGGTAGAATAATTTGCTTTGTGGCAACAGCAGCACAAAAAGTATACATTGAGTACCAGTGTCAATTAGAAGAAGTTAATGAGATGTAAAAAGCAACATAATAAAGCAGGTATCCTAGGACCCTCCAACTTTTGATTAGACTGAGAGAAACTAAATTCTTTGTGGTGAATAACACAGACAGTGTGTTAAAGCTTAATGAACAAGTGTACTATGAAAGGGAAATAAATTAAAAACAATTACTTGCATATTATCAGAATGCAAAGGGTAGGGAAATCTATTTAATAACTAGAGCACTTGTATGCTTAAATACTGAATATAAAACATATTTTGATTTTTGGCATATAGGAAAGTTGAAAATTTTTCATAAAGTTCCTGTATGAAAGTTCCCATATTATTAAAAGCTAACAACATATGCTCAGACTTTGTAAAATGAAATATATTATTGAACAATTTAGTTTCAAAATCACAGTAACGTGGCTTGAGTTTATAAATTTTGAAATGTATCTTGTAGTAAAGTGATGTCTTGACAATTAAATATGGATCTTGCACTATATTTTTAACTTTTAAATGTAGGATGCATTGAATAAATTTGCTTGGTGCTGTATCATATTTTCTCGGCAGCATTTTTACTATAAACATTTTAAATGATATACACAAATAAAATCAACACTAATACATAGTAAATGTCAGCGTTTTAAAGATCTCCATTGAAAACTGTTATAGGAAAGCATTACAGCAAAGAGTTTATCATACTTTTTTCCAAGATGTGACTGAAAGTATGTTCGAAGTTATAAAGATGTTTAGATAAAATACAGAGGATCCACAAATGCTCCCTGACTTGTGATGGGGTTATATGCCAATAAATCATAAATTGAAAATATATTTAATATGCCTAACCTACTGAACCTCAGAGCTTAGCCTAGCCTACATTAAATGTGCTCAGAGCTCTTAACATTACCCTACAGTTGGGCAATCATGTTGAGTTTCGTCTCCAGATAATGCCTTTCTCCTCTCTCTGTCACCAGCAGCAGGAGACATACATGGGCATTTTGTAGACATGATGGGATGTGAAAATACAAAACACAATAACCAAAAAAATGCTGGTAACACAATACACTGTAGAGTTTCATTTGTTTAGCCTCATGATCAGATGGATGATGGGGAGCTGTAGGTTGTTGCTGCCGCTTCGCATCACAAGAGAGTATGGTACCATATATTGGTGGCCCAGGAAAAGATCGAAATTCAAAATTCGAATTATGGTTTACTGAATGTATATCACTTTTGCACCATCCTAAAGTCGAAAAATGGCGAGTCAGTTAAGTTGGGGACCGTCTGTATTGCTCTTTCACATTCTTTTACTTAAAGGTAAAGTCCTTTAAAGTAATACACTGGGAACTTTCTATTTTGGAAACAGCAGGTTAAGTAAGGTACAGAGAGGTCTCATGCCAGTGAAGAACTATGGTCACTCATCTAAATAAAACTGGAAACCCACACTAAACACTCCAGAATTTTACAGTGCTTTTCCCTTAGAGGCCTCTGCTTATTAAAAGAGTCAGCCAAGGTCCAAGAGGCTAAGCAAACTTTGTATACCTTCATGGAACCAGGAGAGCAAAGTTAGAATTTCAGGCCTGCCCAAGAGACAACCTAATGCACTACACCCTAGTGGTAAAAAAAGAAGAAAAAAAAAAGTAGAAATACTTTTGTCAATTTTTCAAGTCCATTTTTAGATTATCTCAATTTTATACATTGGATTAAGGTAAATAAAGATTACTAATGCCACATGTGGATACTCTCTTGAAAAAGACAAATCATTTTAAGCTTGATGTTACTTCTATAAATTTTAGTGGTATGCAAGATAGACTGTGTTCAGATAGAAAACTATAGCTTGAAATGCATTTAAGGAGAGAGACACATATTAATGATGAACACATACGTGTCAAGAAGTTAATCAAAGAAAAATTTGAAGAAAGTAAAAGAAACTAAATAATAAAGTTTGGGACAGAAAACAATTAAAAAAACAACCACCACATAATATGAGGATCAATAGTGATAATTGCTTTTTCTTCATAAAATAGTAATAACAAAATTGATAAATTTATAACCTCTGGTGAGGGTTATAAGGTATAGTAGAAAGAAACCACAGTACCAAACTTTCCATTCTGCTCCCACCCCACAAAAATAGCTCTATTTCTGTGAGCAATATATGTTCTACTACAATTATATAACAACATATTTTAAAAGAGTAAAGATATAATTCTTCATATTTTGTCAATAAAATATTAGGGACCAAAGAATATATATATATACATATATATATATATATATATATATATATATATATGTGTGTGTGTGTGTGTATATATATATATACACACACACATATATACATATACATACATATATATATATATACATACATATATACATATATATATGCTTTAAAGACACACACACACACACACACACATATATATATATATATATATATATATATATATATATATGGAAACATATATATATATACACACATATATATGTTTTAAGGAAACTTCTTTGCGTTTACAATTTGTAACATTAAACAAAATTAAAGAAATATAAGTATGATATGCATACTACAACACTAAAGCCTGGCAAATATTTGATCATTGGAATATTGCTTATTTTACTAGAGTACAATTTATCAAATAGGATATGGATAGCTGGCAATCGCCATATACTAACACACACTTGGTTTGTCAAATTCTCTGAAATTATTAAAATCTAAATAATAAAAATAGTATCTACAAAGCTGAATTAAAAACTTAAAAACTAATATATAATTTTTATTCTAGGAACTTTACTTTTTACCAGTGAACTCATCCTTGGTAAAACAGCAAAAGTTTAGCCAATACTTATATGATTTTTTGTAACAGCATTTATAATTTATATATATATATATATATATATATATATATATAAACATATATATAAACATATATATGTATATGTATATATATATTATTGAGATATCTATCTATCTATCTGTCTATCTATTTATCTGTTATCTATCTATCTATCTAAACTTTGAACTAGGCAGCCAGTTCCTTAAGTAGAATGTTAACAGATTTTTTTATCTGATGCACATCTCAGGTTACTCTCCGTATAAATAGGTGCACAGCTAATATTTATTGACACAAATGTGTAAAGGAGGACTGAAAGTTTAGCTAAACTACTCCATTGTATTTCTGTGTCTTCATCCATTTTGCTTGGCCAAGCACCCTGGTGTGACTTTAAACTGACACTAGCCCCTCATTGCAGGTACATTCCCTAGATAGCAGCCCACAGTGTCACAAGCAAATGTAAGTTTCTGATTGCTTCCTCAACAGCCCTTGTGATCAACAGTCTCCCCTGCTCCCACTGAATACATGCTGCCTTATGTGCCTCTTAGATAAGCCCCCAGTAGTGCTTACCTAAACCCCACTCTTTTCATTTGAATTGACCAATCTGGCTCTAGACTGGAAACCCCAAACACTCTATTCAGGGACCGGAGTAAAAGCATGTGCCCCATGACTGTCTGTCTCTCTTTGTCTGCACTTTGACTTGACTTCCCATGTTTCTTAGAGGACTGCTGGATAATTTCTCTAATTGTAACAAACTTCTATAGTTCATTTTTTGTTGGGGTCTATTGTTGAAACACTGCTCACCTTCTGGCACCCTATGCTCAACTTAACAAGTATTTAACAAAGGCATAACAATGATGGAATAAATAAAAATGCTTAAATTTTCATTTTTGGAGATGCACCCCTAAATTACTTTTGATGGAGCTAATCCAGCATAAGGAAAATAAAGACCATATGTATTTTTAATAATCATTTTTAAATCAAATTAGGTCAATAAAATCAATTACCAATTAGTGATTAGAATATTCTCATATGCCAGAGAATAGCCTTTATATCCAAACCTTGCTCTCAAGTTACCAAGCTTTGCAAAAATATGTATCCTTCACATTGCCTGTATGAATTAGTCAAAAAAGTGAATATAACAGATATAAAATAGTATATAATCCATGGGAATTAAGGACAACTAAAAGGCCAGCAAAGTTTTATTAGAAATCAGAATGAGTAAAAAGAAAGATGACACTAGAGACTTTACACAGCAAAACTATATGGTATTTGCTTTTTTGTTTTTTTGGATTTGTATTTGTTGGAAGTACATGCTACTATTACCTTATACATTCACTACCTGATTTTTACCAATAAATAAATGAAAAGCAAGTTACCAACAAAGAGGGCTCTTGAATAGCTTGTCAAGGACACCACACCAAGTACCTATATGACTTGGAAAGACTACTTAATTTCTTTATGACACTAAGAGTTGTGCTCTTTAGTTTATTAATTTAGTGTTGACAGACAATAGGCAAAAAAGCAACTATGGGCAAATGATTTCAGTTAACTCTACCAGTTAAAGAAACAACTCCTTTGAGGAAGTTGCGATTACTTGTTAAAATAATTTGTTTGACTCTCTCTTTTTTTGTTGTTTTTGATTCATCATTCTACTTATTACCTATCTTTACTTCCAGCATGTTATTTTGTACTTTGGGGTGTGGTTGAAGTCTCCAGAATTTACACTCTCAAAATTTGTTCTTTTGAATTACAAACCAATTATTTCCTTTGTGTTTCCTCTCCTGTAGCACCTATTGTCCTACAGAATCTAGAATGGAGATTTAGTTTCAAGATTTTTAAAGGAAGATGTGCCTTCCTGGTGACGAAAATTTGAAGTAAATTACTAAATTTTAAATAAGTAGTTCAATGCAAATCACTCTTACCAGTATTATGTCATAAAGTTCAAAAGAGATAAATAAAATTACCAATTGACTGTCTTATCACAAATTATCCAATAATTTTATCCTTCTTTCCCCTATGAAAATAATATATTTTATACCTATGTAAATTTTTCTAAGTTATTTACAAGTTTTAACAAGTCTTGTAATTTCATGCTTAATCACCTTTAAGAAATTGAATTAGTAATAAAAAAATCTGCTTCATTGAGTTCAAAACTTTAAAAATTTTTAACTCTGGCATTTAAAAAATATTTCTTCTGAAATTTCAATATTTACCCTTTTAAAAAGCAGATTCCTTTTGAAGATAAAATGCTTATAATTTTTTGTGTTATGTATCATATATATTTTAAAGCCCTACTTTGTTGAAAACCACATTAGTTTAAATAATTTTTCAAAATTTTGGAATGGTTTTAGCCTTATGGAAAAGTTATAGAGATAGATTTCTCATATGCTGTAATCCCTCTTTTCCCTATTATAAACATATCGGTTAATTAGATACACTTATCACAATTGATGAACCAATATTGATACAATATTATTAACTAAAATGCATTCTTTATTTAGAAATCCTTAATTTTTCTGTACTGTCCTTTTTCTGTTTCAGGATACCATCTGGGATATCACATTACAATTAGGTGTCTTATCTCCTTAGGCTCCTTTTGGTTATGACACTTTCTCAGACTTTCATTGGGTTTAATGACCTTGAAAATTTAGAGGAATACTGATAAGTATTTTATGGAATGTTACTCAATTGGAATTTTTCTGATGTGTTTCTCATGACTAGACTGAAGTTATCATTTTTTGAAGAAAGACATTGGAGGTAAAGTACCATTTTCAACACATCATATATCAAGGGCACATACAATTTACATGACTTAACATATTTGGCGGGTTTCTCCATCATGAAGACACACTTCCCCCCACACACACACTTTCTATATCGTATTGCTTGTAGAGAAGTCACTGTATGCAAGCATCACTTAAGAATGGTAATTATGCTCTATGGAGCATAACTAGAGCATATGGATGGAGTAGCTACATGAATTATTTGGAATTCCTCTGTAAAGGAGATTTCCCTCTTTCCCCTCCATTTATTTATTCAATGATTTATTTATATCAGAATGAGACTCATGAATATTTTTATGTGAGATTATAATTCAATACCTCTTTATTTATTCATTCTGTTTCTCAAAATATCCCAGCTTTGTGAACACTAGCAGTTGGCTCCTGTTTTCCTTTGAAATCTATCCACCCCAAAATGAAGGGTTTATTGTTGTTTGTTTATTTGCTTATTTGCTTATTTTAGCACTTTCCTTTTTTCTATCTCTACAGGATGTTCCAGACTTTGTTTGTACATATTCTGCTGCAAACCTATAATTACTCATTTCTCCAAGATTCCTTCTATTGAAACCAAGATCTGTGCACAAAGTATTATCTTTAATAGAATATTCTTTAAAAAGAGTTTATTTTACCTCTAGAAAGTTTTTTTTTTCTTTTACCCTTCTTTGTGACTTTTTGGAGTATTTGTTAATACTCAGCTGTTAATATATGTTGATATTATAAACATTTGAATCAGTAAAATCCCAATGAGTACATATTTCATGGGTATTGCCTTATGCAGTTAAAGATATTATACCTTAATTCCATAAGTTTAGACTACAATGAGAAGGTATAGGGGAATTCTTCCTTTTATTTCCAATACTGTTTTAGATCAAGCTCTTTCTTACTCTCTTACACACAGATGTATTATCAGAAGACTGTTAGGGATTGTTTTTATGTCCCCAACATTTTCCCCTGCATGTATACAGAACTCAGCTAGATTCTGTAAGAGTCTAGATTTGTAAAGTATTGTGATTAATGTATAACTTTAATTAAACATCAAGAGAGACTTCTAGTTTAAATAGTGTTATGTTAGTACCTGCATGTTCAGCTTCTACTAATTTCCAATTAAAGTGAAAAAAAATCTGCTAAAATACAGAAGGTGCCAAAAAACTGTATACACATTTTAAGATAACATCTCTTAAAATGTATATACATTTTTTGGTACTCCCTTTATAAGCAATTTGGAAAATAATAAATAATGTGAAAAACAGAACATATACTTTATATTATGTTAAAATATAAGATAAAACTCCATTAAGACATTTGAGAGAAGTTGAAAATAAAACAATGTGTTTTTTTTTCATTTTTTATTTAAAAAATTGTCTACAAATAAAACATGTCTAAAACACAGCCTCGCCATTCTCTTTTGCATTACCAAGACAAAAATTATGTTATGGCCTGAGAATTTCTGGGAATGCTCTCTTATCCTTACTAAACCTATCCTTTTATTCTTCTTACATTTATTAAGTGATTTGCTAAGTAGTTTTTGACTGAGTTCAAATTGTGTCTTCTCAAGAAGATTTGCCCAGACTATCCCTCAAAGAATAATGTAGACATTTGTTACTATTTTAAAGTATTTCCGTACAAGTATTTATCATAATCTAAAATATCATGCTCATTTAATATCTTTCTCCTACTACTAGAGTGTAAATTCATTGAAGAGGACAGTATCTATGTAACTTATTCACTACTGTATATGTTGAATAATACAACTTGTTACAGATCACTCAACTTATTCCTGGTATACTTGATGAATGAATAAATAAGTTAATGAATTAAAAAAATCAGCATCTAGATATTAAACAGTATTCAAAATTATAATTTATGCATTAATAGCACAGATCATTTATAAGGCACTCACTGTGATCTGGTTAATTTACCCCTAGACAGATCTCTTACATTACAAATTTCTATCACTTTCTACTCTGCCAGAAATATTTAAGCTTTGTTTCAAGGAATACAGTTTCCAGGAAATGCTATATTGATAGATGTGGATTTTAAACTTTAAATGAATTTGAATTTCTACTTAATATCTTTCCCTTACAGAGATTCACAATTAATATTAGCAAAAATAAAGTCTAAGACTTTATTTTGTAAGTAAACTTCTTTAATTTTGTCTATCCTAGCAGTGTTTTAAACCAATTCAGTCACCAACTGCTTTTCTTTCTTTTAAAATTTGTTATCATTCTCTTTAAAACAGTGTATCCCAGAATCCAAAGTAGGACTATGCTTAAGGTGAAGATCTTATTCTTATATGGTTATTTTTTTAAGTCCAACATAAATTTTGCATCTATTTTTTTTAATTTACTTAACGATTTTCAAATAATCTCTCTGCTAAATAACCTTTTTTTTTTTTTTTTTGTAATCCATTGAACATTCTATCCTCCTCAAATCTATACATCCAGGAAAATTCACAAGCATACTTAATTTAACTTATTGATAAACCTATGGAACAGAAACCTAGAAACAGAACAGATCAAAAGGTATATCGATAGGACATTTCCTCCAGTTTCATACTGATACATTCAAAATAAGAAAACTTATTTCTGAAGTCAAGAAACATGTTTTTCTTTAAAAGGCCCTATTGATGATGTCACAAAAAGGAAATGTCTTTTAAAAATATTTCTTGATATGAATCATAGTATTTTTTAATCTAAGTAGTATTTTTCCTCCTATATACCCACTCACCATCCATATAAAAATATTCATGATTTTTTCATTCATTAATGTCACGTTAAAGGTGGCACTTAGACCACATCTCTACTGGAGTGAAATTTTAAATAGATAATTCTATCTCAATTTAGCACCATCATTCACTTAGAACTTGTAACTCAACATGTCTTACTCCCTTTAATTTCTGTGCTATATGACCACATTCTTTTTTTACTGTGTTAAATTCTAATTATCATTCAAGTTTCTTGCATAAGTTTTAGTATTACCTCCTTGCTCAAGATTTCCCATTTTCTCTATTTGTAAGTAAACACTACCCTCTACTTCATTGCATCTGTGCCTATCTTTACCTGAAATGATAATACTATGTTTGAATCCTTTCCACATGTCTTATTCTTGCAAAATTATTAATTACTTGTGAGTCAAGTCTAGGAAGATAATTTTATGAGACCTGACGTAATGTGAGTTATTTTACTAAATGTTTATCTAGTTTACATTATTTAATACAATGATGATAAATGATATTTTACCTCTATACAGATGAGGCACAGGATTGTTGTGTAATTAATTTGTTCCAGGTTAAACAGCTGGTGACTTAGCACTTATATTTGAAGTGCTTGAATCACACAACATATGATTCCAGAGCTTACACTCTTCATCATCAGTTGCACATTATTTTATAGGTAAAGCAAAACACATTTACATAGGAAATTTGACAAGAACAAGCATTATTGAATGAAGTGATGACAGGCTGAGAAGGAATAATACTACTTCGATCAAAAAGCCGAATTTTCAGGGATTTTCTAGTTCATTGAGTATTCTAGCAACACGTGAGAAATTTTCTAAGGAATTCATTTTAGAAGAAAAAAATAGAGGAGATAAAGAAGTAATCTTAAGAGAGCATCTGTCAGACACTAATGTATGTATTACTTCATTTTTCAAACATTTCTGACTTTAAATTATCTATTTTGTTACTATTAAATTTTTGGGAATGAAATTTTTGTTATGATAGGATAAAAATAAAGCATAGTATTTAAAGTATCCTTGAGAAAGGAAATCATGAGCAAACCCTTCCCTAATGAGTTGACTCACTCTCCATATAAGGGTACTGACTCCATCATCACAGAATCTGGAGGTGAATAGAAATTAACAAATAAAACAAAACAAGCAAACAAGCAAACAAAAAGCATAATGGATTCTGAAGGAGATTGTAGAGCTTGTGAAATAAGTAATGCCATTAACCTGATTTAGAATTTGTTTAGAGGAAGCAATTTTTTTTTTTCATGCAAACAAACAGAAAACTATGCTTCATGACTCTCCCATTTCACTTTGTGTTATATTACCTACCAGGTGAGTTTTCTCTCCATTATTAGGGGCCCACTACAACTGGAAAGGTACAGTAACACCCTTCTTCCATTATACTACTGAGATTTGTCTTGGCAATTTGGTCTAATATCATAGACTGGGTAACGTATAAACAAAAAATATTTCTCTCTGTTCTGGAGGCTGGGATGTTCAAGATCAGGCCACCACCAGATTCACTATCTGGTGAAAATAATTTCATTGTTCAAAGACAGCCATCTTCTTGCTGTGTTGTCACATAGTCCAAGGGATGAGGAAATAATTTGTGTCTGTTAAGGGCACAAGAAGGGCACAATCCCACTCATAATCTGATTACTTCTCAAAGTCCCCACCTCTAAACATTGCTGCTTTGCAGATTTGCTTTCAACATAGGAATTTTGAGGGACACCAAGATTTAATATATAATTTGTAACCCTAATCCCTCCCCCCAATCATGTCATTTTTGCATATAACATACACTCATCACCTTCCAGTAGTCGCCATATTGTAACTTGTTCAGCATCAACTTTAAAGTCTAAGTCCAAAGTTGCATCTAATTATCATGTAAATTGTATATGGATGAGACACAAGGGAAGATTCATCATGAGGCAAATTTTTCTCCAGCTATGAACCTTGAAACCAAACATGTTATGTCCTTCCAAAACAAAATAGTAGGATACGTATAGATACACATATCTATTTCAAAAGGTAGTAATAAAAAAGGAACAATTGACACATCCCAAGGAATTCCAAAACCACATGAAGATGTGAGAATAATTCTCTTTGG
Organism: Rhinolophus hipposideros; assembly: GCF_964194185.1. NCBI lineage: Eukaryota > Metazoa > Chordata > Mammalia > Chiroptera > Rhinolophidae > Rhinolophus > Rhinolophus hipposideros. The sequence goes on from NC_138050.1 coordinate 96,133,908, forward strand.
ATCAGTGGAGTGGAAGTTTTGGGTGGCACCACTTTAAGGACTATGGACAACCCCGCCCCCACAGATTTGGATGGTGACTGTCTGATCTGTTGAAAGCAAGACAATGAACTGGGTGCCCTTTTGAACTGAGGGGCCAGCCTGATGACCTCTGAACCACCTTCAGCGTCATACTTTCCTTGTCTTAAAGGCTAGCATTTGCAGCCAAATTGCTCTATGGTTCCTTCCTGTAAAATCTAAGAAACCTGTATTCTTCCTTAATTCCTTCCCTTCTTCTCTTCAGTTCAAACTGGCAGTTTTCTTTCTGGGGTGACCCCTACTAACTTCCTTATCAAAGAGTCACTGAGCCACACCATCTCATTTTTCACAATAGGAATAGGCTGAGAATTTCCAAATCACTAAGCTCTGCTTCATTTTTGCTTAACAATTTGATGTTTAACTTATTTCTCTATTTTTTTTTTCCTATTAAGCAGTCAGGAGGAGCCAAGCCATACTTCAACAGTGTGATCAGCTATCTCTTCAGCTAATCATCCAATTTCATCAGTAGCAAGTTCCACCTTCCACAAAACACTAGAACTAGAACATGAACACAATTCAGCCAAGTTCTTTGCCAACTTTATAGCAAGAATCACCTCCCCACCTGTTACCAATAACATGTTTCTCATTTCCATCTGAGACCCCCTCATAATGGCCATTATCTTAAAATGTTTTCTATCTCTGTCGCTCCCTCTCTCTTTCCCTCCATTCCTGCCTTCTTCTCTTCCTCCTTCTCTCCCTTTCTCTCTTTGTATTTTGTTTATCAGCACAACAAATCCCTAGGCTGCAGAGGGCTTCTGGGAAATATTTGGGGTAGGGCAGCTGGATGGGCAGGTCATCAGCAGTTGCTCTTGGTGCCAGCTGCATCCTAGCCTTGCCACATATCCCCACCCTGGTTTGAATTGACCTTGGAGCCCAAAACATGTCCAGCCATTCCCCACTTGTGAGCCATCCTCCCCCCACCATGCTGTGTATTGCAAGCCAGGCCATCACCTGAATCAATGTCAAGTATGAACCTACCTGTCCAAGTGCCTACGCCTGGGATGGGGGTTTTAAATATTTCTACCGACAGTTTTGCCTTCCACAGTTTCAGTTACACTTAGTCAACTGTGGTCCGAAAATATTAAATGAAAACATCCAGAAATAAGCAATTCATACGTATTAGATTGCATGCTGCTTGATACAGTGTGAAAAAAATCCTGCGCCCTTTGAAGCAGCGTGAAGAAATCTCAAGCCCTTTGTAGTGGTGTCATGAAATCTCATGCGCTCCACTCCAACTGTGGGTACACAGTCCCAGAGAGCAGTTTCCAGGCCCTCGACTTCATGAGACAAGGTTCTGTCTCGGGTAGTAGATGGCCATCAGCTATGACTAGTTGGCCATCAGCTGTAACCAGTTAGCCATTAGCCACTGATGTAACTGCTGTGGCTACGCTAGTAAGCGCGGATGGCAGCTAGCAAGTAGGGTTGGCAAGTTGGCAGAGAAGCAGACAGCAGGTTGCAGGTTGTTTGGCTCCTGCTTCCCGCGTCTCCAACCCAGCCACCAGGGAGAATATAATGGTATGAACCCCCTATCTGTGGCTCCATTGGTGTTCGGTTTCGGCCTCACCATACTATGTGCCCACCCTCTGAGAGCGAGACCAGAGTCCCTGCATGACAGCAACCCACCCAGGACATGACTCATCCTTTGTCCAACATTTCCATGCTGTACACGCTCCATCTCACAGTATTTTGGTGCCTATGCTAAGTCACCCTTATTTTACTTCATAATGACCCCAATGCACAAGAGCAGAGAAGGGAAAAAAAGATACATGCTTCAGTTACTAACATCTACAGTAAAAACAGATTTTCTGTCTATGAGATTGTTAAGAAAGCAGAAGATTATTGTGCTAGTTTTGTTGTTGCACTTCAAACTGAAAACGTTATGACCACAGTGTGTTGTAAGGGCTTAATTAAGATTGGAACAGGCATTGCGTTTACAAATGGAAGATATGCCATCAACATGGTTTTATGTTCTGCCGCCTGACATATTGTCAGAAGGTCAATAGGGTCCTAACAGTATGTCACAATGCCGATGTCATTCACCTCATTTTGTGTCATCACATCCACATTGTATCATCTCACACCATCACAAGAAGGGTTTGTCAAGTTCAATAAAAATATGTTGAGACAGAAACCACATTCATATAATTTCCATTACAGCATATTGTTATAATTATTCTAGTTTACTATTAACTATTATTAATCTCTTACCGACCTAATTTATAAATTAAGCTTTATCATTGGTATATGTGAATAGGAAAAACATAGTAGATATAGGGTTTGATATCATCCACAATTTCAGGCAATTACTGGGGGGTGTGGAACGTATCCCTGATGATAAACAAGAACTATTGTACTTAGGTTTTCTGTAAGAAGATGAAAGCTTCTTCTATAGCTGTCCTTTATTTGTGATCTCTTACCAGAATTACCTTCAAAAGTCTAATCATGGCAATGTAAACTTTTTTCAGCATGCACCTCTAAACTCTTCCATTTTCTATCTATTATCCAATTCCAAAGCTGCTTCCACAATTTTAGATATGTATTATAGCAACACCCACTCTACCAGTGGCAATTTCTGTCTTTGTCAATTGGGTTGCTATAACAGAATAGCAAAGATTCAGTTACTTATAAACAGAAACTTATTTCTCAGTCTAGCGGCTGGGAAATCCAAGATCAAGACACTGACAGATTTGATGTTTGTTGAGAACCCAAGGAATGCCCACTTTGATATCACATGTTTTTAGGGAGCATAAAGTCATTCATTGTTTTTCACCCCCTTAAAACAAGGATTTTTCTATCCATTAATTCTGTACACACAAAGCTGAAACATTCTGGATGTATCAACCATCTCTTATGGGGAGGTCTTGTAATCATTTGGGTAGACATTGCTTTGCATGGCTTTCAATACTCATTTATTTTCTACCCATTACCTGGGTAAAACTGAAATTGTTTATGAGGAACTCATTTGGCTTTGATGGACATGCGTTACTGTATTTATTCAGTTATTTCCCAAAATTATCTTGCTTGAGTTTCATTATATTCTAATAACAAACTTTATCACCTTTTCATTTGTCTGTCTTCAAGTTATCACCACTTGTTCTACAATTCGTCCTAGCCTTTTATCTTCTTAAATTCCTAATCTCATCTTTATGTGTTTTCCTAGTACAAGCTTTACTTAAAAGCTTTGCTTTAGACAAAAGCATTTTTAAACTATATATTTTCAATAATAAGAAGAATGGCTTGACATAATTGTCTGTCAATACAATTTTTTGAGCCATTGACTAACAAAAGCCCTTGTGATGGTAAAGGTAAAATATCATCTGGGTGTAATAAATTCTGAAGCCACAATTAGTTATTCATATCTAAAAACTTTAACATAACCAAAACACACTTTTACCCAGTTCTGTTATATTTTACAAGATGCTATAACTGGGTGTAGATAATACATATTACAATAATAAGACCTGGAGTTTGCATTCCATCTTGCTTATAAGTTTATGTCTTTGAGAAAATTATCTTCCTCAATTTTGTGTTCTGCTTAATTGGAATAATAGTAACGGCATCTAATTTGTGTACCAGAGCTTATACCAGAGGTGAAAATGTATGTGCATCTTACTTAACATATGAAACATGTTGACATATGTAAGAGTACTTGAAATTTAGAAGAATGTATGTGTATATAAAACATTAAGAAACTAAATATTATACAAATTTAATGTGACACTCAATCATATTACTCCTAATTCTAACACATTTAACTCTACTAAAATTCTTTTTGTTAATACTTTCTGTTAGTTGTTATTTTATAGATATTTATAACAAATATTTTAATGCTGTCCCATCAAGTGCTCACAATAAATACCTTTTAGGTAGCTGTTAGCAATATCGTTGTTTACAAAATAAAATTGTCTCCTTTAAGGCTTAAAAATCTCCTATGAATGTGAATTATAATGTTTAACTAGAATATTGCCTTGACTCCACTTGTCTGAGTTTTTGAGGAGAAAAGAACTTGAGCAATTTGTATATAAGTCAGTTAAATTTATATCCCCACGTGGGACACTTTTATCTATATGTTTTTTTGCCCCTATGAAGCTTTCAAGTATGTCTAGTTGTAGTATCTGACATTTGATTCAAGCTGTTATCTTATTTATAAACCCACACTTCCTCAGTTGACTCAAAATCTCCCCGTTAGATGCTACTGATATCTGTGGAGATCCCACTGAGATCCACTTCTCTGATGAAACTGCTAATAGTCATGCTAGAAAAACCTGTTCATTCATTCATTCGTTCATTCATCCATTTCTCTATTCAATAACTTTATTGAATGTCTACTGTATGTCAGCTGTTGATTGAGGCATTTAAGAGAGATTTGTAGATTAAACAGATCACTCTTGTACAGTTTGTATTTAGAGACATCCCTGTTTGATGACACATTTGGTAGTATTTTGGTACTTTCTACTCAAATGATTCTGATGCTGTAATTCTATTGCCGTTGCATTTACTGGACTGCTCACAGGTGGTGCTTACCTGCCCCTGTTCCTATGGAGCATTTCTGGAAGCCATACAGAGATTTCAGACAGTTTCCAGGGAGTGATTCCCATGACCCAATGATCCCTTCCAAAGGAGAAGTCCTGTCCTTAAATCATACCATGTTTCACCGAAAACAAGACTTAACTAGAAAATAAGTCCCAACATGATTTTCCAGGGTGGCATCCCCTGAACATAAGCCCTAATGCGTCCTTTGGAGCAAACCTTAATGTAAGACCCGGTCTTAATTTCAGGAAACAGGGTATTTAGCACTTTCAGAAGGAGACCCCACTAGAATATGGAAAGATGTATATGGTTATATCTTTTATTAATAATTGTTCTCAACTTTCCTCCCTGAACTCATTGGTACTTGAAAAATATAGATTTTGAACAGACTTTATCTTGGTGAATAAAGTAACTCCTCCTTGCAGCTGGGGTTACTATTCCTTCCTGCAACTTAGATGTGGATTGTAACAATAGCCCATTGGAATGAAATTCCTTAATCATTCATGGTAATTTTTTTTTTCTATCATTGAGTTTCATTGCCCCACATTCTCTATTGAGTTTTTCAGGAATGTCGGAATAGATAAGGGCAGGATTTATGCTTCACCCCACGTGAATCTCAAACTCTAAGTAACTTAGAAAAGTCAGGACACCATTTTTAGTTCCCCCAAAAATCCCAAGAAAGGTAAATGAGGAGTTAAGGGCCAGAATTTGACCCTGCCATGTTTTACCGTTACGTATATAATAGATGTTAATACAGTTTGAAAAAACAAGGCAGGATATTGGTAATTTAATGGTATTATTAGTTATTTTTAACTATGTTACAAATATTCCAAAACTATGATGACTTAAAACACTTAACAAATGCTCTCTCATGCTGTTTCTGTGGTTAAAAAATTTGGTGCAGACTAGATGAGAATTTGTGGCTCAGTGTCTCTAACGAAGTTGGCTGAAGTTATCTGTACACTTGACTAAGGAACAGAATACAGTTTACAGTTGGCATAGTCACCTGTGTGTGGGTTGGAGGCCTCTCCTCGCCATGTGGACTCATCCATATTGTTGCTTGATTGTCATCACCGTATGGTACCTGGTTTCTCCCAAAGCAAGTGCTCCACGTTGCAATCCCTTTTGTGATTAGCCTTTGAAGTCCCACACCAGCTTTTCCTCAGTTTCTATCGGCTCCATATTTCTGGAGCCTATTTAGTGTGAGACGATTCTGTTCAAGGACCTGAGGAATAAGAAGTAAAGATCATGGGCATCTACCTTGTGGTCCGCTTACCTCGAGGGCGGTATCATTTTACAACAAGTCTTCTAAAACATACCACTACATGATATTGTCAACAGATTGCATTGATAAAATGCAATAAGCTATTAGTTTCACCTTCTTTAATTTAACTCTCATATGAGATATAAAATTTCAGCAACCTTGAATTATCTCAATCCTACAACTTAACTGCAGAGACTGCAGCCATGGCTAGTTCTGCAGAAGGTTGTGCCAAGATTTACATCTGCTCAATTGTACATCTTCTAATCTTTGGTCTGTACAACAAAATTCTGACTTGATAGCACCAAAAGACTTTCACCTGGGCTTTATTTAATAACATTCTGACAAACCTATGACTGAGTAATATAGAACTGTAGAGGTAAATTTGAATGAGCCTAGCCTTAAAATTTGAGGATCAAGTTTATGAGTTGATGTTTCTCTCTTTGCTCCTCCATGTAGATATTTATAAAATTTATGTCTGTGAATTTTAGAGACTCCGGTAAGATCAAAACCAGTTTTACCAACACAGGCCAACACAAGGGTAGATGATTTCAGGAATGAGGAACTAATTCTTGCAGCTTCTGGCAATGCTGGTTTCTAGTAGTTCACAGATTAGTCTTTCAAAAAAAGCTACCTCGTTCAAAAGTATGTCCCTTATTTGGGCAGACTTCATCAAGGGCATGCAGGACCACAGAGGCCCACCTCCTTTGCTTGATATGGGAAAATTAGGAAAATCTATTACAGCCCCAGAGCTCATTATAAGATGGTTGCCATTATATTGGAGCTCAGACACTCTCTCCACCCAATTCTCCTTTGTGGGTCAATTCTCACTAAAACCACTGCATACAAATTTCAGAATTTCAACATCTACTTTCCAGAGGACACAACCTGTGACATTTTTAAAACCAGTATTAGTCTGAGAGGGCAGATTCTTAAATGGAAACTGGATCACCTACTGGGCATCTGGCAATGAAACTCTTACTACTAATGAGGGTGGATTAGCTCCCAGTATGCACTTGATTGCAATTATTAAAACTTTAACTGAAGTTGTACTGGGATGGGATAGCGGTGGTGGGAAATGTACTCGAAGTTGGAATATCTCAGGATTTTGAGAGGTATGAGAAAAGTGGTGCTTACAAGTATTGAAATAAACTTCTAGGTCCAAGATGGATCTGCTCCTGCCCAGGTGCCACATCAGCAAACTGAAACTTAGATGACTTTCAGGTCCCTGTAAACACTCGGCTTGACTAGCAAATCGATGCCTAATGCCTAGCCAATGCTTAATTGTCAAGGCAACTCTGGGCTTTCTCACCCCCAACAAGGTTGACTATGTGGCCCTAGCCTATCAGATATTTTCTATTAGTCCCTTCCTTTTTCTTTATTCTTTATCCTAAAAAGATTCCTACCTTCTACCCCTGTTGACGGAAGTCATTAAAAAAACATGACTGCTGGTTGATCAAAGAATTGGCCCTGGACAATAAACAGTCCCTCACCCCTTCCCCTGTCCTTGGAATGTATGTTTTCCCTCCACTCCTGTTAGGACACTTTCAAATACATAGCTTTGAAAGAGAGAAATATGTTGTTAAGACCATCTGGCCTCAATACGTAACTGAACACAGTTAAGGACTCTGTATAAACTTTTCAAATTCTGGTGGGCAGGTATGGAGATTTATTTGTCTTACAGTTGCCCAAGAAAGCCTCTTATGTACATTCCCTTATTTATTAAACCTTCCACCTACCAATCTGGAGTGGTTCCACTTTCTTTGGTCTCCTCTTGACCTTTATGTATGGGGCCAGTTTGTAAACTAACAGCCTCATTTTTACAGTTAATTGAAAGGAGACAACCCACCTCATGAAGTGTTAAATAAAATTTGTATAATGTTGTCGTGTGGGGTGGCCTGCAGGGTCTCTGGTCCCGCTCCCCACATAAGAACGCAGGACATGGTGAGGTCAAACAGGAACACCCACAGAGCTATAGGTAGGGAAGTCATACCACCATATTCTCGCTTGCGGCCGATTGGAGACACAGGAAACAGGAGCCACACAATTCTAAACCCTCACTGCTCCGCTTGCAGGCTCAGCCACCATCTTCTTGCTAGCCCCCGTTTTCTGCTACCGTAGCCACAGCAGTTATATTAGTGGCCAATGGCTCACTGGTTACAGCTGACGGCCAACTAGCCACAGCTGATGGCCATCCAATCACAGTTGATGGCCATTTACTACCTGAGCCAGCACCTTTCTATGTGAGGCCGAGAGCCTGGAAACTGCTTTCTGTGGCTCTGTCCCCACACTCCACCTCTACAGGTTCTCGCCTCACGATCTACGTGACAAGCGTCTTCTGCATGGGTCCCTGTGCGAGGATCCTGGAGGTGAATGCAATATCCTGGACACAGCCAGGCTCTCTGGGCACAGCCAGGGTTTCTCAGGGCACCACCAGTAATTCTGGGCACAGCCAGACTTCCTGGGCTTCTTAGGGTATCATCAGTCTCCCCGGGCACAACCAGGGCCTCTGTGGGGACAAAGCCCCAAAAAGCAGTTTCCAGGCTCTCGGCCTCACATAGAAAGGTGCTGGCTCAGGTAGTAAATGGCCATCAACTGTGATCAGATGGGCAGCAGCTGTGGCTAGTTGGCCGTCAGCTGTAACCCGTAAGCCTTTGGCCACTAATATACCTGCTGTGGCTACGCTAGCAGAAAGAAATGGGGGCTAGCAAGAAGATGGTGGCTGGCAAGCGCAGACTGCTGTTAGGCAGATTTTGTAGATCCTGCTTCCTGTGTCTCCAGCCCAGCCGCCAGCGAGAATATATTGATTTGACTCCCCTACCTATGGCTCCGTGGGTGTTCCTTTTTGGCCTTACCGTGTCTTGCATTCTTGGGCGGGGAATGGGAGCTGAGACCCTGCACGACAAATGGCACAGTGAGCAGGGTCCCCTGCGTGACAGCCTCTCAGGGCACTGCCACTCTCTCTGGGCACAGCCAGACTTACTGGGCTCAGCCAGGGCTCTCAGGGCACTGCCACTCTCTCTTTGGGCCTCTCGGGGTACCGTGCTGGAACAACAGCGGCTCACAGTCAAGGTGCTTACATATTCTCGATGCCGGCTGGTCAAGACACAAAAGCAAACATCCGCCAGTTCCACTACATGGTGGCATGTTCCCAAAGAGTCAAGTCTCCGGTCTCCGGTCCCGCTCCCCACATAAGAATTCAGGACATGGTGAAGCCAAACAGGAACACCCATGGAGCCATAGATTGGGGAGTCATATCACTACATTCTCACCGGCGGCATCCGCCTCTCTGCAATCCGCTCTTGCTAGCCCCCATTTCTTCTGCTAGCGTAGCCACAGCAGTTATATTAGTGGCAAATTGCTCATGGGTTATAGCTGACGGCCAACTAGCCACAGCTGATGGCCATCTGATCACAGTTGATGGCCATTTACTACCCGAGCCAGCACCTTTCTACGTGAGGCCGAGAGCCTGGAAACTGCTTTCTGGAGCTCTGTCCCCACACTTGTAATTTTTTTTTTTTTAATTCATTTAAACAGTATTTGGCAATGAGGAATGAAATCTGAAGCTGACTGCTAACAACCTATGGGACAACAGTGAGACACCTGCTGAACACTGTTCTTATCATCATTACTGAGGACTTCAGGTAAGTCAATCTCGGATTTGAGCTCTGCTCCCTTGCATGCAGCTCTCCGATCCAAACAAACTTTATTTATTGTTTTAATATTTATATGTGTGTGTGTGTGTGTGTATGTATATATATGCCGAGAATTGTTTTGGATCCCGTAAAAGTTCAGTGGTCTATTAAAGTTCCCAAAGAGGCTCTGGGATTTTGAAATGATTCAGGAGTTGTGATATTAGGAGTCTATAATTGGTGGAAGCTTTCAGGGGATTCACAAAACCTCAAGGTCAGTCCACTGGTGAAATTGGAAAAAAATAATTTGATAAGAAATCCAAAATATTTAGGCCATCAAAATCAAAATCTAAGTAGGCACAAGTAAGACAAACTATTAAAAGCCGTCAGGGCAACCACCACTAAAAAGAACTATACTTGTGAAAGGAATAATAGATCTGTTGCTAACAGGAGTCTCAGAAGCCAAAGCTGTAGAATTGGTGGACACTGATCAAACACTTAAAAGGTGTTAGAGCACTTGCCAACTAACTCTAAGACTCACATACTAGGATAAGCTAGTCATGGAATGGGTTAGATTGGCACTAGGGCATCTGTCAACATAAGAAAAATTTCTGTGAAATGAGATATCCTGTTAAACACCACAACATCCCCAACTCAGTAACACATCCCTTTAATGCATTGGTTTGGCCCCAAAAGACCTATGGCTTAGCTAAAGAAATATGATCCTCAAATTTCAAAGAATTGAGAGTGCCACCTTCCAGCACACCTGCATGTTTTATGTCTAAGAACTGTGATCTCAGAAGCTGTGGATACCTACAAAAATTATAAACTCTTGCTAACACAGAATTATAGTGTCACTTAAGAGGAATGATCCAATTAGACAAGATCATTTAAGAAGTGCACTTGAAAGCAAGCATTCCCAAATCAAACAGAATAGTAACCTATTTTAATTGGCATTCAGAAGGCTCACAAAGGCGTCAAGATTCCAGAATAGCTTCATTGAAAGATTCATTGCAAAAGGCTAATGGAAAATGAAAGGCATATGAGGTACCTAAGGAAAAGACTGTAAGACTTATATGGCTCCCATGATCCCCTCTACCTACTTTTATTGAGTAGTCATTCCACTATTTCTCTCTCTGAATTGTTTTTCCACTCTGAAAGGACCACAAGACCATAAACAAAAGCCCACCAAGTGAGTGGTTTTACAACTACAGCAAAAACCTAAGACAACACCTGGATCTCCCCCATTAAGCCCTCCTAGGATCCATAATCAAAACAGTGGCAGAGAAATCAGGATCTCATTTGCAATCAACTGAGACACTGAAAAAAAATTTCCTTGAAAGTTTTGTTGTGTCCTTTTGGACATTTACCTTCAAAGGAGGTCCCTGTATGGGCACTCCCAGGGTAGACCAGATGCTGAGGGAATCTCGGGTAAGCTGATACCAGTTATTCCCTTAAACAGCCAGAGAAAACTAGAATTACAATTAATGAAAAACCTTGCCAATTTTTAGTTAGTACCAGGGTGACACTCTCTTCTTTAAACCCCACTTGCTCTGGAGACTGCAGATGGGATCTTAGGAAAACTGGCAAAAGCCAAAGAAGGGTGAGAATTCTTTAAAAAGTCAGCTTTCCTAGATCTCTGTGGTGCCCAAGAAAGAGAGGAAGTTAAAATACTGTATTGTTTCTTGTTTTCCAAATCCATACCCATTGGTTATTGAGCCTGTCTCTCTCTCAGGGATAGCTTTTGCTTTCTTGTTTTTCTCGTGTTGTTTCCTGAGGTCTTGGCTTGGCTTTCTGCCTGTCTGCATAGTCATACACTTTACTGGTTGTTATTTGGATTATGTAATGGGATATTAACCTTGAGCCACAGGTCTACACACACACACACACACACACACACACACACACACACAAGCCCATCCCAACCCCTGCGGAGTTTAAAACTTTGTGGTGAAAAGAATTGATATATTAATTGCTTTATAAATAAACTGACCATAAAATTTACTGTTCAATTTGAGATAACTGAGAATAATGGAACACTAGTAACAATAATTTCAAGGTCATGAGCATGAATAAATAAATTTAATATAATATAATAAATAAATTTAGGTTACTAATCAAAACTTCAGGTTTATTACTGTTTCAATATAGAATATAAGTTGTCAGTTAAAATATAGTACTTTACTCATATATGTTCTCTTTCTCTTATTCATACACCCATTTTAAAAAGCAATGATAAATCAATATATTTTTATCACTTACACTTATACAACTTTATGTAAAGAAAATACAAAGTGAAGAGTTTTAAACGAGTTTATTTTAAAAAGTTTTTAAATCTGTGTTTTTAAATTACATTCCATTTTCTATTCATATGCACTCTAGTTTTTCCTTCTTCATGGGAATCAGATATTTTTTATTCAATGTCTTGCCTTCTACTCTTTAGGATATTTTCAATTCTTTCTGTTCTAAAAGAAATAAAAATGCATTTTGCTTCAGTTATATTTCCTAAAGATCATTTTTATAGCTTTTTCTATCAGTAATATTTATGCCTTCTTTCAAACTAGTATCACCTCCAGACTCAATGAAATTACTGTTCATAACTTATGTAGGGAATAAACTTGTCTGTTGAAATTAGTTGGAATGCCAAAATGATGACAATACTTTTCAACTAAAGAAACTTTCTGTCTAAATGATTTAACCTGTTTTCCCAGACAATTTTGAGTTATTTTTCAGTACACATTTAAGTGAATTTCTAGTAACTTCTTTTCATGCTTAATGAAATTCAATAGGCACTACTAGTTGGCATATACAAAGAAACCCCTTCCATAATTCATAAAAATAACTCACTAATGTTTTATAATTTTGAATAAAATTTAGAATCTGAGTCTACATAATCATGGGACAACCAGAAGTGAAATGTTTTGTGGTTTTACATCACTATGATACATGGCATGACAAGAATTCATATCTCTAAGCTTCACATAATCAAAGCCAGGCTGTCCTTGCCTTAGCCATAGGGGAGATCAGTAGAATTAAAAATCTGTCACACTTGTCACATGAAGGCAACACATAACTATAATACTTATTATTCCCATTGTTTTATTCTTCATTGCTGTGTTTAATATTTTCTTTTTGTTCATCTCTTTAGTTCTTGCCACTCGATTCATTTATTACTTCCTACTTTTTCTCTTTGGTTTCCAACTTTTTTATTTTTTTTTCCAATAGTTTTATGATTAACCTAGTTTGTCCTGTTACAAAAGTATTCAATAACTTCAATCAGCAATAATTTACTATGTTCATATTTAATGTGATTATATAAACTGATGTGTTTATAAATTATATAAAATTTACTGTCTTTTGGAAGAGGTATGTATGTATTTAGGCAGTCATGATATTGTGATAATTATAATAAGATAGAATTATAAATGCAAATGGAGTAAAACACAGGAAGTGCTAATGCAGTTGGGAAAGTTGGTTAGATGTTTTATGAAAGGTTTCCTAGATAAGATAACTGTAGCACAACTTGTGGTTAATAAGTTGAAATGAAGTGAAAGGGAATGGTGAAAAGAAAAGAGAAAGTTAGTATTCTAAGCAGAAAGAAAAATCATACAAATACAAAATGGCCTAAGTGTTCATACCGATTTCTACTAATTTCAACTATTTTAATATTGGTTAGATTTTTACACATGAAAAAGAAACATTATAAACAATAATGTTGAGATAGAACTCAATGGGAAGTATAAATAGGATTAAATAAAATCCTGGCGATTGGAGTCAGTGGTATCAGTTAGATATTATGATAATTAACAAAATTTTTGAAAGAGCATGAAGTAAGACTGTAAAAGTAGCTATTGTGAAAAAAACAAGCAGACAGACACAAAACAATGGATAATTTTCTTTTTAGGTCAATTATCAACATGATTGGTAACTTATGTGATGTGAAATTTTGCAAAAAGAATAAGTGCAGGGAAACCTTAGTTTTGTTTTTTTCTCCCCTTGGGTTATGGAATGGATGATGGTAAGAACTGTAATCTACTAAGAACCGTAATAATAATGTGATATTAATATTAAAAAATAATAATCCTTTAATAGAGCAATGGCTATATTATTCTCTTTACATGTGCCAGAAACAGTGCTATGGATGTTGTATGCATTCTCACATTTAAAATTCATAAGAATTCTATCAGAGTGGTTCTATACATATTTTTTTGACATCTGAGTCTCAGAGATATTAAATTACTTTTTCTAGTGTACAGAGTTTAGAAAATTTAGAATCATACCTCCACATGCTTGTAATTCACACTCATGAACAGTAAACTTGACTGTTCATTAATATGTTTTGCCTGAAAATGATTAGCTCCATTTTAGATTATGTTGAAGTTCAGATAAGTGTAATTCATTCATGTGCAGAAAACATTTTTTTTTCATTTTCGAGCTAGAGAGAGACAGATGAATCTGCGTGAGATAAAAAAAAAAAAAAAAAGCACCAGCTCTGGAAATATCTTCTTTTCACTCTTTAATAACCGCCCTTGTATCCATTGTTTTAGTTCTGGTTTTGTAATTCTCATACCATAGATGATGGATCTTTGGATCTTTCTTTGTCACTGTCATTTTAAAATCAGATAATGTTTTTATAGTATTTTCTATACATTTTTAATGTTTCCTTAATTTACCTTATAAATAACATTTTATTTTTAGAGATATAGTTTAGATCACCCAGTCAAAATAAGAATGCTTTTTTTTTTATTTGAAATAATTTTCAGAGACTGCTTCATTTTTTATTTTTTCTTTAAAGAAAACTCGGATATATTTTGAATACAATATCCTTTCAAACCTCTCTGAATATTTATAAGATGTTTAATGTATTTTCCTATTCCTTAAGTATTTTTGTGCTCTCTTGTAGACAGTAGTACTATTTTAAATTTTCTGAAAAATTAAAAATAACTCATAAATGATAACATAGTATGAATGCCAATGTGTTTATCACCACCACCAATAATCAAACTGTTGTGGAAAATTATTTTTTCTGCCTCTACACTCAGCACTATTATTTCATTAGGGATTATAAACTGGAAATATTCTAATATTGTTTCCCTTTCACTTGTTGGCTAGACTATTTCTATGGGTTGGAAAGTCTCTTCACCAGCTCTTGTGTTACCTTGAGTTAAGGTACTTACAATAAAGGGGGATAAATACCTGCTTTTCCACCATCCTTACCTTTAATTTATTAGTATTCAAAATCTCTAGTAATATCATTAACATTGCCTAAAAGTGACCAAGCAGGTTTTGTTTTGTTTTTGAATCTTTGTAAACACAGAGACTTAACTAATGTATTATAGTCCATCCATTGCAGTTACTGCTGTTATTGAAAATGATCCTAGTTTTGGCCATTTTGACTCTGCAAATTTCCTGATATTTCTTAGATATGGTTCATTCATTTTCATAACTTTTTTTGCTTTATTTTATAGAACATATTCTATAATATGTTCACTCAATATGGAAATTAGACATCTCTAATGGGTCTTCTGATTTAATTGAAAATGGTATTTAAACATCATAATTAAGACCCCTGGAGTTACCATTGCTACTGGGTTACTAGACTTTTGTAGGAAAAAGTAAATTGTTATTGTTATTTAAGAAAAAAATACCTCATGAATTCATTCTAATAATTCCTATTCAAATTTAGGATCATGGCAGTTTGATATAACATTTAAATTGACATTTTTATTTTAAAATAGAACACTGATAAAGAAAATCATGCAAAATAAATTCATAGTTTAATAGAAAAACACCTTCATGCAAATGGATAGATGCCACATTTTATGGAAGTAAACCAAAATACGTGGGAGAAAAAAATTGTGGAGTACATATTAAGTTTAGTTGAGTTGGAGTTACCATTGTGATATTCATGTTGAGACCTCTCAGGCAGAATTAAATAATCATCAGAAAAAGGTGTTTATAAACATAGACATAACAACGGTTCAAAATATCCTTTGAATTTGAAGAGCTAGAGGGAAAGGGTGAGTTTCTGAAAATTTGGGTTGTTTTAAGAGCCCAATAAAGTAAGTAGAACCAACTATAAACATTAAAGCTGAAAATAAGGGAGGCATGCATTAAGAACTTGTAGTATGAAGGAAACAGGAAGAAAAATTGTAAAATCCTTGCAAAAAAATAGTCTCAGATGTCATAAACATGACAAATAAAAAGGGAAGTGAAAAGTGCCCAGGAAATGGTCCATAGGTCCTCATCCATGATACTTTTCAGAAGAGTTGTATTGGCATGGCTGGGTGAGAAATCACATTTCTGAGTTTGGGAAAGTGAATGAGGATAAGAAGAAATAAACACGAAAGATAAAAAGTAAACTTTAAAATTAAAAAAGAAAATCCCAGCCCCCTGATTCTGCTTACTTTACCAATCATGATTGTTTTAAAAATTAGTACTCAGAGGCCCTCAACGGTTATGAGAGGCCAGGCTGACTCAACTTTAAACAAATTGGTATATACTAGAGTTTCAGTGATAATGCTGTTTAAATAAATTGTTCTCTGACTTAAAAACTGAAGATGTGAAAGGCATTGCCTTCAAATCACCTTTTTATTAAAAGGTTATTATTATTTTTTTCACTTCTTTTAAAGCTGGCCAAGAAGTATATGACTTAAAGAAAGTTATACAAACACCTTAACAAATAACATATTGTGATTCTTTTCATTCTTTTCAAAGAAACTTCATTTTCTTCTCACAATAATACACAAATGGTCTTTGTGTGTTATTGTATTATGTGGTATAATGTAAATCATATGATGTTTTCGAAAATTTAGAAAGTCAAACATACAGAAATACATTATATATTTAATAGATAATAAACTTATGAATTTCTGTTAAAAACTAAAATCATTGTAACTTCTCATGTTTTAGGAGTCAATTATCTTACAGTTTCCCAAGTACTAAAGTAGAATATTTTTCTAATGTTGTCATTTGCAGAAATAATATTTGCTAAATTTACTTGTTTTTGAAGCAATGGAAATAGCTATTGAAATTGTTCATCACTATTACCATTTTTATATATTTTTATCTTAACATAAAACAAAAAAGTATGTTAATCCATTCTGAAAACAAATAAAACATACATTTATAAAAATTAAAACTGTGGTTTAGTTGATAAAAATTACTTTTCTTAAAGTATTTTAGTAATATTCTTTAGAAAAGCACAATTGCTCTATAACATATTTTATATGTACGAGTTATTTGAAAAATGAAACTTTCTGAAAATCCCCCATTGAGAAAAAGACTCAATTTTCTACCAACGCAAAATTTACCTTTCAATTAATATTTGAAATAGTAGCTTTGCAGATTCTTCTGATAGAATGATTTCTTTTTCTTTGTGCTAGATGTACAAGTTCTCCAAAGTTTTTTTCTTGTGTATTTGCTAGTTTTGTAGTATTTTTAAAACACTGAATTGCTAAACAAATATATTATAACACAGGTGTGCCCACTCCCTTCCCTCAACAGATGGTTGACAGCAGATGGTGCAGATGATTGTTCATATATTTTCTTAGAACAGAATAAAAAAACAAAATCCAGGTGTGTTCGTTTATTGGCACTACACCCAAATTTAACCTATTAAATATGTTCAAAAAAGTGTCTGAATTTAACCCCATTTATATCGCCCTAAGTAAGACGTACACTTATACATACTTCTATATATATATACATATATAGACTGTATATATGTACAGACTGTATATATGTACACTTACACATACATCTATATATATACATATATAGACTATATACATATAGTCTTCTCTTCATCGATTCAGCCAGTTTCCTTGTTACTTTAACTCTCAGTTAAAAATCATACCTTCTTGTTGGTAATTGTACATATTAATATTTCAAGCATAAAAATTCACTAATAATGCATTAACAGAAAAAAACATGAACAAAACAAAAAAACCAGTGCACTGGAGTTTACAATGAAACTTCCATTTTCCTTCTAGACATCTTTTCATATGTTTAGAAAAAGTGTGTGTTTATATATAATATGCATATTCATAACTATGCATATGTAGGTACATGCACATGTGTATTGTGTGTGTCATAAGTATATTGCTTATCTTTTCATATCCACACCAAAACATTTACCTCATCGCTTTATTTCATTGTACAGATAATTTTAGTACTTACTGTCTTTTTAAATATTGTTTGAACATGAGAATTATGTAGTTCTTTTGTGTGTTCTTACTGTTCTATAGGGATGTTACAATGCACAGTATAATAATATTGGAAGCTTTCCAAATTCCATGATGCCCTAGAACTAGTTAAATAATATTGATTAATACTCCTCTTGAAATTTTTATAGATGTTACTTATAAAAATGCCTATGCTTTTTCCCTTGTTTTTTGCAATTTTAGCACATGTGGATTAGTGTATGTATGTAGCAATTATTCATGTGGTGACTAACTTATCAACTTTCTTTTTAATGGCAAAGAGTGGGCCTATTTAATTTACTTGGTTTCCTTCAATTTCAATTTTTTAATATTTTATAAGGAACATTTATTTTAATTATATATATATATATATATATATATATATATATATATATACAAATCACAGAAATAAAATAGCATATCCATATACAACTATATTTAGGTGAAACTGATGTTGAATTTTGCTTTTTTAATTTTAAAAATATTTATATTATAAATGTATTTTATGCCATATGTTTTTTTCCAGAATTAGCAAAATCCTGGTTTGTGTTTCAAAATTACAAAATTTTAAGAACTGCATATATTAAAAAACATACATATCATAAGTAGATCTAATTTCTTTAGTTTAACTGTTAAATAAATCCATTTTATTTCATTTATGTTTCCTGTGTGATCTGTGATATTAAAGACTATATTTTTTGTATTTTATTGATTTCTAATTTTTGTCCTCATTGGTATTTTAGTTTAGTCTTCATATTGTTAATTTTCCTAAATTGATATTTAAAGTACTTTATACACTTATTTTATATAACATTGAAAAGTAATACATCAAAGCATGATTTATTTCATGTTCTGACATGAGTTTTTCTATCTTGTTTTCTGAACATGTTGCAATTTTAGTTTTGATTTATTTTCTGACATATTTTCTTCTAATGTTAAAATCTATTTTTTATTAAAATATCCAGGAATTAGTTTCTCTTCCTATCTGATTAGTGATATTTTTTTCTACATTGTGATTAAGGACAGATATTTATTCTTTTTACTTTCTATGAAAATTAACTAAGCTATTCTTCACGATTTAGTGTATGATCATTTTTAGTTAATATTTTTTCAATTAAGATAACCCATTTTAAAAATTGTTATACATATTTTGTTTCCAGGAAATAAAAATATCTACCCATCATCTAACTATCCCTATACCTATCTATTAGTTTTATTGTTACAGTCATTGTTCAGATAATATAATAGTCCCTATACTGTGAATGTAATTTTCACTTTATTCCAATGGTAAAGATTTCAAGCTTCATGTGTAAAAATGATTTATCCTTTCCAAACTTGGCAGTGTTTTCAAGCTACAGAGCTTTCAGTTAATGAAGAGGTTATGTTTGGTTTGTTTTATTTCTGTCTTTATATCTTTAGCTCTACCCACTTATTCCCCAAATGGATTACCTATGGTTCCTTTTGGGATCCAACTAGGAGAGAGAAGAGCAGTACAGACAAGGAAATATTTATTTGACTAACATTGTCTTTATCTGTCATTGGTAATTTAAGGATATGAGGGATATTCTAAGTAATTCTCCCAGGATGCAATGGCATAATTCCCTCAGAGATTTCTTTCTGCAGACATCTGGTTGAAGTAGCTTTTAAATAAAGTCAAAACTGGTCCTTTTTTCTAATTTTATGAAGTGTGATCAATAAATATGGTGAATGTTTAAATTAAAAAAAATATTACAGTAAAAGACATATTACCATTAACCCCCCCCCCTCAGAATACTCCCCCTCACTTCAAACACACTTATCCCATTGTTTTTGTCACTTTCTAAAGCAGTTCTGGAAGTCCTCTTTAGTGAGTGTCTTTACTTCGTCCTCCATCATAACAACGCTCTGTGACACACATCACTTTTGGTATGGCGATTTCTGTCAAATAAAACCATTATGATGCATCTTCATCCATCTTATTCACTGAATTTGGTACTGTGTAACTTCTGACTCTTCCTAAGTCAAAATGACCATGAAATGTAAATGTTTTGAATCAATTCAGGACATTGAGGCAGCCACGACAGCACAACTAAAGACACTCATGAAAGAGGACTTCCAAAACTGCTTTAGAAAGTGGCAAGAATGAAGGAATAAGTGTATTTGAAGTAAGGGGGAGTATTTTGAGGGAGATTAATGGCAAAGTGACTTTTATTGTAATAATTAAAAAAAATTAAACACATACCGTATTTTTTTTTATCACATCTTGTATATGATGTTATATTAACTTCTCTACTTACCAGTGTATCTCCAGTCTTTCCAAACTGTCATTACTTCTTACAGAAAACATATTGGTTTGGTGGTACTTAAAATAATTCTCAAGCCAGGGCATCCTGAGTAGCCCAAATCCTTCAGTAGCCCTGAGACTGTGGAATTAAGTAAGGTGTTAACCATAAAGGAAATATTTTCTCTCCCTTTCCATCAATACCTATAAATCTTTATGTATAATTTTCCTCCGTTTCTGAATGCAAATTGAGCTATTTTCAGAGCTCTTAGAAAAATGAAATTACCTGGTCATATGTGGTCACAAAAGCACTTTTACTTTGGTAATTAATAAGTTTCTAGTCCTAAAAGGTGGCGATATATGGTGATTTTTGACATGGGTTTTTCAGACAGTGCCTAGGCTCAGATCCCAGTGTCAATGCTTAATAGCTGTGAGTTTGAGAAAATTCTTAACATATTTGTGCTTCAGTTTTCTCATCATAAAATTAAAGAAAAATAGCAATCACACCTTGAGGTTTTGTTCAGATACTTATAATTTGCTTAGAACAGGGCTTGCAAAGACCAAGGGTCATATAAGTTACTGTTCATAGAACTTGTAGGTAAAACATCTTTTTTTTGTTCCAGATTGGGTTAATTCAAGTCTGCATTCTTAATTTGGAGGGTGTAGAGGCACCTTGAGAACTTTATTTCTATTTCCTTGCATTCCACTTCTCCCTCTTCCTCTAGTAGATAGCTACTGTTTTTGTCATGTTCTTGGGTCATGGTGAAAAAAAAGTAAAGAAACAGAAATGTCTTACATGCCTTGATTTGCAATTAGCAGTTGCTGGGATTGACATGTGTCTGTTTTGCTCTCACTGTTCCTATATAACTGTGACTCCTTTGATGTTTCTTCACTTACTGCTTAAGACAATGTCCTTAAAATCTTAAAAATAGGATTTCATTGATGACTGGTGTGTATATTGGTTAAATTATTTTGGAGCAATTTAATTACACCAGAAAGTAGAATGCATGTACTTCGTGACCTTTACATTTCATATCTATAGCTCTGCTCTAGAGAAACTCTCACACATATCTACAAGGAGATTAACATAAGAATGTTTATTGAAGCACTGCCTGTAATAATGAAAAAGAAGAAACTGCCTAACTAGCCCTGACTTGATATTTAAACTAGTCTATTCACACACATTACCTGCACTGTCAGAATAACTGCTCAAAATTTCTCTACTAATTTTGATACCCCTTCTTTCTATATGATTTCATCTGAAAGCATTAACTTCTCAAGTTGTAATGTCTTTCCCACATCTGCCTTATTTACCCAGTTTATGACTGCCATTCTTAAGGATACGTGGAAGTTCAGGTCTTCAGTTTGGAAGGCCACAGTCTTAAATAATGATTAATCTCATGAATATTAAATCTGAACATTCTAGATTATCATGGCCAATAAAAATTTAATATCATTTCTAGCCATACATTTACTACAATAAAATCAATCAATAGCTTTTTAATGATTTTAACATGACCTATGAGGTACAAAATGCTTTGCATCCAGCCTGGATTCTTCATTTTTATATAACATACTGCCCATATTAGTATTCTTTGTTTTTTTTTAATGGACCAGTGGCTTTTCATGTCATAGTCTAAAAATATATTTCCATGCCAAAGTCAACGCTCTCATATTTTTCCTCATGCCTCTCTCTCTCTTTCTCTGTCTCTCCCTCCCATATACTCACACATTCCATACATGCTTACAACCTTAACGAAGTTTGTATACATTTGAAGTCAGTGTTAAGCATTACTTCCTTAAGGAATTCTCTCTTGATGACATACATGGCGATAAGCTCTTATTGCAAACTACAGATTATTTTCATGGTCATCATTACAACTACCATTGGATAATTATGTTTCAGTTACTTTTGTTTTATATCCATTTCTCCCACTAGACTGTGCACATATTGTTAAATAAATGGACGGATGCATGTATGAATGATTGAATGGATGGAATGAGGCCTACCTAAATTAGAATTTCCAATGAATGTCACGAAGCCACAGGTTTCTTCTTTGAAAAAATCTTTGAGTAATACCATACATTTTACAGAGCACTGAGGATTAAATTATATACCGTAAAGTATATAATGTATATATAGTAAAGTGATAGATCACTCTCTCGTGAGCTATTATTATTAATGTCATTTTTTCTCTACTTAGAAAACTCTTTTACTATGAAAAAGGAGTCATTAATTTACAAGGAAGGGCTATAAGAGAGATTGAATAATATGAAAACTCTCTTATTACAAACATTTAGAAATTCTTTATAAAATCCCATGAAATGACTAGATAATTTTCACAAAAACTAAGGAAATTACCAGGGGTTAAAATCAAGTAAAACAAAGCAAAACAAAAAGATTAAATACCAGGGGTATTTCATGATTTAGGTTGTTTATTTTAGGAATTTATAAACTTAAATTTTGATACCTCATTGGGAATAGGAACTGAGACTTTGAACATGAGAATTAAGTTAGAATGATATCTATTTATCATCTTTGAAAGGCTTCATAACCAGCATGGAGCTGGCTGGGAAAATGAAGAAATTAGCGGAGAGAAAATAAGGAAGATGGGAAGAATTGATAAGAAACATTTTTTGTGTGTGTTTCTTTTTTTTTTTTTTTTTTCATTTTTGTTTGTTTGTTGTTGTTTTTCTTCTTCTTTTTTGTTCCGTAGTGTGGTCCAAAATAAAGACACAATCCAAAATTATTAAAGACAGGAGGGAAAAAGCCTACTCTTGGTTAGAGTTAGCACACATATCAAATAAATCAATGGGTAGCTGATTTCTTTAGCAACACTAACAACATACACACATTTTTGATATGAAATGAAATAGAGGCAAGACACATAAAGCCAATAGTATCAAGTAAAATGCATGTTTGTAATTTTTGCAATACAAAATTATTAAATACTGGAGAATCCAGGCCCTAATCACCAGAACCTATCAATATAATTTCATATTACATGGCTAGTATAAATTAAGGTTACAGAGGGAATTAAGAATTAGTTTCTTACAGAACAACTAAGTAACTTACACAATTATATTTTGCCTTCACTTCCAAAGTGAAGTGGCACAATGCATCTTTGTGCAGATATTTGTGGTGTATCTCAGTTACCTCACACACAGCATTTGCAGGTAAGATCGTAACCCCATCCAACTTCCTCCAGGAGCACATATAATATCATACTGATGATATCTTCCTTTGGAGAGAATCATTTGAACACTAATTCAGAACATACACATATTCCCAAAGGATATCACTAGAAGGGGATGGACCATTACCCCATACGTGGTACAACACCCCACCATCTCAGTTAAATTTCTAAGAATGATTTAATCAAATCAGGGCTGCTCCATCCCTGACACTGTCAGTTAACAACTGAGCCTCTCAGCATCCACAATGTTAATACTAACCCAACATATTTTGGTCCTTGTAGCATTCAAGAGACAACAAACTCCTCATCAACAAATTTTCCGTATGCCCATTCATTCTCTGTAACTTGCAAATATGCACAACTCACATAGGAACCCCTCCAGCAAAAGGCTCTAAAAATCTGTCTAAATTGCAATCCAACAGGCACTCCCAGAAAGTGGCTTCCCTTTAGAGGCTGTAGCAACCTGCTGTCATTCCTGCTAGAGCCTGAAAAGGCATATATTATATGAATAGGAAGATCCCAAGCATCAGTTTTGTGTGGGATAGAACCTGTATGCACCGTTTTCCTGGCGTATTAATTAATAGCTCCCCTTTTTTGTTCTAAAAATGTTCTCAGTTTGGGCAATAAATTATTAATTCATTCTATGACCCTGCATTTATACTACTAAATATACCCTTGAGAAATATATATACATGTGTGCAAAAATAAATGTACAGGGATATTATTGGGGGTACTAATTTCCCCCCAAGGAAAATTGTTATAAACATTATCTATTCTCTCTATCTAAAATATATGAACTTGATTTTATTTGGTGTTACTGTGCTCAGACGAAAAAGAAAATAAATTACCGATCCTCAGTTGCTTTGTGGAGTAACATATGGCATAGCACTGGTTAATATATATGTGGAAAGTTTGGGATTTTCAGGAAAGATCTTTAAAAGTGAGCTCAGTCATCTGGCACACACTTTACGGACTTGTCCTTCTTTATCCCCCTCCTTTCAAAACCACCACTATGGCTGTAGTTGTAGCCTCTATAAGTCACTTAGCGAAGAAGAACAAGACAATGAAATAGCTTTCAGTACTGATATCCAGGAACTGTGGATTGAATATTAGCAACCAATGAACTCCCTGTGGATAGACATTACCTAGAAAAAGTAAATCCTTTTTCAGTTAGGTTAATATTATGTTTTCCCCCATTGCATGTAACCTAAATATTATAAACATTGACTTACAACAAAAAAGTGGTATTGTCATAGATAAATCATTATACAGTGATTAAAATGAATAAAGTAGAGGTGCATTAATGACATGAACATATAAAAATACAAACTGTGGATGATAAATCTCATATTTATATAACATTTAAAATATGTAAAAATGTTCTGTTGTATTACTTCATGTATTTATATATGGATAACTTATATAGGTATATTCAGGAAAACTTATCACCAATACTACCATTGTTATCTAAAGATGGAAAGAAAGCAAAAATATTGGGAGACATTAGTGATTTAATTTAAATTGATAATTTAATTTTTATGGCAAATTCCTCATTTCTTTAAATATAATAATAAAAGTGAAACAAATATGGTAAGACATAGCTGATGTGTACTTATTACTTGTGTGTACTTATTACTCATTAATATATACTTATTAATATAATATACTTCTTAAAGAATATCATAGGCATTTCTTTATGATCTAAAATTTTTACTTGCTTTTTTGTTATTTTTTGGTTAATAATTAATATTAATGGATTTTTCTAGTAAATGATGTACTGTTTTTTCCTTTCACTGCTTTTGAGAATTTCTTTTTAACTTAGGATTTAAGGATTTTGAATGTTAAATGTCAGGGTTGAATCTCAATTTACCCTTCTTGATATTTGCTGAATTTTCTGGATATGTATATTCATGTTTTTCTTCAATTTATGGGAAGCTTTCAGCCACAGATGTTATTTCTTTGCACATTATTTTCTGTCAGTTTCCTTCTCATCTTTCCTTTTACCCATATCTTGGAATTAATGGTGTTCCACATTTCTCTGAGGCTCTGTTCATTTTTTCTTCTGTTCTCTTCTTTTTCAGATTGCATAATCTATGTTGGTCTATTTTCAAATTCACTAATTCTTTTCTTCTGCCAGCCAAAAATCTGCTGAAACACTTTGGCAAATTTTTCCTTTTACTTTCTGTGCTTTTTAAACTACAGAATTCCTATATGGTTCCTTTCTTTTATTGCAATGTCTTTAATGATATTCTCTATTTAATATGACATTATTACATATCTCCCTTTATGTTTTTAATTGTTTACTCTGGTTCTTTGAACATATTTAAAATTGTTGGTTTGAAATGTTGGTGTACTAAGCCCACCCTTAGGCTCATTTAAGGCCAGATTCTATCACCTGTAACTTGTGGATCACATTTTCCTATTTTTGTTTTGTTTTTGTTAATTGGCTTGTTTGTTTTAATGTCTCAGTTTACGGTTTTACAAAACTCAACGTTTTAATAGCATATGATGTAGCATTTCTGGATAATGACCCTCCACTTTCTCCCAACTCCCCATGGCAGTTGTTATTCTCATTTGCTTAGTCACCTTATTTGTTTAAGTGACTTGACTCAATTTATTTTGCAAAGTCTATTTCTCATGTGTGTGCAGCCTTTGGTGTACCTGGTTATGTTTTTCTCTCTTTTATCTTTCACCTTATCTACCGAAGTGTCACTTCTGGGTCTGTATAAGCCGTTTACAAATCAAAGATTGGACTTAAGTCCTTTAGTTAGTTAATTTTTTCACATATACTTAAATATGTGCGTAGTTTGGAGGTTGCTATCAGTTTAGGAAATTTAATTGTTGCCCTGTATTCAGCCTGGGATTAGTAGTTTAAAGGTTCCCTCACCCATTGTTTATGAAAAAGTGCAGCCATGGGGAGGAATCCAGTTTTCCAGACTGACAGAGATAAGTATGATTCCATTTTTAAGCCTCGTTTCCTAAGAGTTGCTGGGTCAGAGTAGCTGATTTTCAGTGTTCGGTCAGAGGTTCTGTTTAAGCCCCTAGAGTTAGTAAGACATCTCTCTGCCTTGTGTTGAAATATTCTGGGTGCAGCATGGGGAATGCTTTCTTGGCTGCCCCTGATCCCGTTCTGATTGCTTCTCAGCCGGTGCAGCCTAATGCATGTGCACAGCCTTTCTAACTCCCAGAGTTGAGGGTGATCACAGGAGGGAAATTATGGACTATTAGTTTTCCTGAGCGTCTGTCTGTATTAAAGTTGTGCTTGCTTGTACCAAGGAGCTACCAGATTCCTCTTAATTTTTCTTCATGTTTTCTATTGTTTTGAACACTGCCTTTAAAGCTGCGACATTCTCTAAGCTTTGTTACAAATAAAGTCAATCACCTCAGGTAAAGCTGTGAAGCTCCTCATTTTATGGCTTCCTCCACATTGGCAGAACTCCTGCAACACTGCCTGGAATATGAGGAGAGACACTCCCTATTCCCCACTCTCCGGAAGCACTGGTGTGGGGGTCTAGTAACCCTCATCCTTTCGCTTCTTTCTCCTTCTGTGGACACTTCTGCCCTACAGCAAGCTGGGGCCATGGTGATTGGAGCCCCCACTAGTCTTAATCTGCTATGGTTGGGGTAGAGCTTCTGCCCTACAAGTGAGAACTAGATGGAGCAAAGAAGCCACCGTCCTCATAGCTGCAGCTGTTTGCAGGATAGCTTCTGCTAGATGCTGCTGGTGGGTCAAGGTCGGATGAGAATGTCATAAAACTGCCCTACTCACGTTAAAATGTAGTTCCCAACTAGAAGCGGAGAGGTGAAAGAGACCTCATATTCTTATCCACACCTACTCAAAGTGGAGCACCTGGTGCAAAGCTTTCATTATGGAACGGAAGGGTGGGGGTAAGGGAGTGGGCCACACCTCACATGCCACAGACTCTCTTGCCATTCTCACTGACATTTTGTAGACTGAATGAAGTATTCTGCTTTTATAGTATTCCCTTAGGACAATTTCCAATGCTTTTAATCATTTTATTTTTACTATATTCACTAGTGAAATCTTGTTTTTGGATGAGAACAGGGTCTACTGGGCTTTCATTCTGCCATCACAGAACTCCTACACCAAAAGGTATTAATCATCACAATATAAAGAAAGATATATCATACAGTAGATACTTGTTATTAGTTTCTGCTCTTTATTTGATGAGCTTAAATACCATGTTACCCCAGCAGCCATCTCCACACATACCTAGTTCCCTTTCTTAATAATACATCAGTTATTTATTGTATATCACCTGTTTTCACTATCCTAGCAATTATTACAACTTATTATAACCTATAGCAGAGGTGCCATAAAAATGTATACAAGTAGACACTTGGGTCAACATTGCTCAAGCAGTAGTTGGCCGTCATCAGAAGCGTCTGGACACTGATGGTAACCACTTTGAGCACCTCTTGTAATTACCAAAGTCAAATGTGACTTGTATTCATCTTTTGTTATCAGTATATATTGACTATTACTATTTTAGTACAGTTTTTGCCTTTTTAAAATGTGTATACATTTTTAGCACCCTCTATATTAATATTAACAATTTTATTGTGTACTTTCTATCTCACACAAGGACTATATTCATATATTTACGACTTATTCAGGGTACACAATATGTGTGAATTTAGTGTTTATTAAGTGAATGAATGAATAAGGGAATAAACAATTTTTATCATAAATCTGAATTATCTAAATTTATAATCTATATGATAAAATTTCCCAAATATATTTTTGCTTCATTTTGACTACTGTGGTAACATACTAATGTGGTGTCACCATTTGTCATAAAATTGTTGTTTCTGGCATATCTACCTTGAAGGTAATGAAGCTTAAGCTTCGGGGACTCTCACATGTAAGGATCCTATTAATTTATACACCATGTGAGCATATAGAGAGAATTCAAAAACATGTATACACATTTTTAAAAAGGAAAACTGTATTCACATTGTCATACTCAACATATACCGATACCGAAAGAGGAATAAATGTCACATTTGACTTCTGCAATTACAAGAGATGCTCAAAGTGGTGACCATCAGCGTCCATACATTTTCAATTACTGCGAACCATTGCGTGAGGAATGTTGACCAGAGTGTCCACTTGTATACATTTTTTTTGGCACCCCCGGTATATCATGTGAGTATGTAAACTATATAGTATATATAGTATATAAGTATATATATATATATATATATATATATAACCTAATAT
The DNA here is from genome assembly GCF_964194185.1 of Rhinolophus hipposideros. Classification (NCBI taxonomy): domain Eukaryota; kingdom Metazoa; phylum Chordata; class Mammalia; order Chiroptera; family Rhinolophidae; genus Rhinolophus; species Rhinolophus hipposideros. The sequence continues at coordinate 96,162,312 of NC_138050.1, forward strand.
TTCTAGATGTATACACTATCATGTCAATTTTAAAAGGAGTTTGAATTACTCTTCTATATGTCTTATTACCTGACAAAGTTTACTTCTTTTTCCAGAAATACTGATGATGAAACATTAAAATGTAATTGAAAAACACAATTCTAATTGAGACCCAAAGCATAAATTGAAAGAAAGATGATTGTATATACTTTGAAATGTCAAAACTCATATATAAGAAATCTTTGAGCCCAGGCAATAAAAACACGTGACGTTTTCCTGTGTTTGAGAAGTCTAAAAATGTACATGACGTTACCAATAAAAAGTTGCAAAGCTGAGGGAAATTTCGCTATGCTGTCAATACTCATAAACAATATTGATCAGCCATACTAAAGAAAATATTGTATATTATTCTGATCACTCTATAGAATTTTATTAAACAAATTTGTTGTCATCTAAAGTGAAAATGAAAAATAGACACCAAAAATGTAGGTAAAATATAGTTATTTCATAAAGTTAATTGCTATATTTTGTTTTCTTCTAGATTTCATGATAATTCCCCCTTATCTGCAGTTTCACATTCTATGGTTTCAGTTACTCATGGTCAACTGCAATGCAAAAACAATACATAGAAAAGTCCAGAAATAAACTATTCATAAGTTTTAAATTGCATACAGTTCTTAGGAGCATGATGAAATTTTTCACTGTCATGTTCCTTCTGGATGTTTATCATCGCTTTTTCCAGTGTATTCTTGCTGTATATTCTACGAGCAGGTTAGTAACTATCTTGGTTATGAGAGAGAGAGAGAGACCACATTCACATGACTATTATTATTGTATATTGTTACAATTGTTCTATTTTATTATTAGTTATTATTGTTAATCTCTTCCCGTGCCTAATTTAAAAATTAAACTTTATCATAGGTATGTATGTATAGGAATTTATATCCCTCACACTGTGAACCCCCCTCCCCCCATCCAATATCCCTTCGACCTCACACTGAACCATCACATTATATATATAAAATTATAGTTGGCATTCATTAATGTTTAGCTTCTGGTGTACAATGCCATGATCAGGTATCCACAGTATCCCTGAGGTGGTCTCCCAAATAGGACGCATGTCCATCGGATACCCAACAAAATCTTTACAACATTATTGAATACCTTCCCCAAATTAATTTTCAAAAAAAAAACCCTGAGGCCATCTTGTGGTTACCAGCTGCTTCCAAATTCCTTCACCTTTCCCCTTATCCCCAACCCCCCCCCACACACTCATCTAACAACTCTCGGTTTTTCCTTTGTGTCCCCAAAACTGTTTCTGATTAGTTCATTCACATAGTCTTTTCTTTAGATTCCATATATAAGTGAGATCATATGGTACTTGTCTTTCTCTTTCTGACTTATTTCACTTAACATAATGTTCTCTAGATCCATCCATGTTGCTGCAAATGATAAGATTTCTTTCTTCTTTATGGCTGCGTAATACTCCATTGTATAAATGTACCACAGCTTCTTAATCCAGTCATCTACCGATGGGTATTTCGGTTGTTTCCATATCTCGGCTATTGTGTAAAGTGCTGCAATAAACATAGGAGTGCATACAGATTTTTGAATTGGAGTTTTGGATTTCTCCGGGTAGATGCCTAGGAGTGGAATTACTGGATCATAGGGTAGTTCCATTTTCAGATTCCTGAGATACCTCCATACTGTTTTCCATAGTGGCTGCACTAATCTGCAATCCCACCAACAGTGCACTAGCGTTCCCTTTTCTCCACATCCACGCCAGCATTTGTTGTTTGTTGATTTATTGATGATAGCCATTTTGACTGGAGTGAGGTGGTATCTCATTGTGGTTTTTATTTGCATTTCTCTGATGGTTAGTGAGGTTGAGCATTTCTTCGTATGTCTTCTTGCCTTCTGTATGTCCTTTTTAGAAAAATGTCTCCTCAAGTCCTCTGCCCATTTTTTAATTCGGTTGTTTGTTTTTTTGGAGTTGAGTTGAGTAAGTTTTTTATAGATTTGTGATATTAATCCCTTATCAGATATATCATTGGCAAATATCTTTTCCCATACAGTAGGATCCCTTTTTGTTTTATTGATGGTTTCCTTTGCTGTGAAAAAACTTTTTAGTTTGATGTAATCCCACATGTTTATTTTTTCTCTTACTTCCCTCACGCGAGGGGATATATCAGTGAAAATCTTACTCCGGGTAATGTCCATGAAGTTTCTTCCTATATTTTCTTCTAGATATTTTATGGTTTCAGATCTTACATTTAAGTCTTTAAGCCATTTTGAATTTGTTTTTGTATATGGTGTAAGGAGGTGGTCCAGCTTCATTTTCTTGCATGTGTCTGTCCAGGTTTCCCAACACCACTTATTGAACAGACTGTCTTTACCCCATCGTACATTCTTGCTTCCATTGTCATAGATTAGATGGGCATATAGGCATGGATTTACGTCTGGACTCTCTATTCTGTTCCATTGATCTATGTATCTATTTTTATGCCAGTACTATGCTGTTTTGATTACTGTAGCCTTGTAGTATAGTTTGAAATCAGGTATCGTTATACCACCCACTTTGTTCTTATTTCTCAAGATTGCTGAGGCTATCCGGGGTCTTTTATGGTCCCATATAAATTTTAGGATTATATGTTCTATTTCTGTGAAAAACGTCGTTGGTAGTTTGATAGGAATTGCGTGGGATATGTATATTGCCTTAGGCAGTATGGACATTTTAACTATATTAATTCTTCCTATCCATGAACATGGAATGTGTTTCCATCTATTTATGTCTTCTTTAATTTCTTTCTTCAGTGTTGTATAATTTTCTGAGTACAGATCTTTTACATCTTTGGTTAGATTTATTCCCAGATATTTTATAGTCTTTGGAGCAATTGTAAATGGAATTGTTTTTTTTTTAATTTCTCCTTCTGATATTTTATCATTGGTATATACAAATGCAACTGATTTCTGAATATTAATTTTATATCCTGCTACTTTACTAAATTCATCTATCAGTTCTAATAGTTTCTTGGTGGAGTCTTTAGGGTTCTTTATATATAGTATCATATCATCTGCATATAATGTGTGGGGAGCCATAATTTCTTGTTTCCTTGGAAACCTGTGGCCTGGCTTAGTTCATGATTAATCTGTTTCAGGACCTAAGGCATTGTTTCACCTGTGCCTCTAGGGGCCTGCAAGTATTTGAAGAATGAGGTGGGAGTGGCCGGTTTTTCCCAGACACAGATAACTGATGGCTATCAGGACATTTGGTAGTCTCTTTCATATGATAATTACTTCTGTGAGGTAATGCATACCTGTGATTGTTAAACTGCATGTACCCAAAGGGTATATATTGGTGAAGGTAAAATAAATCCGTGCTTCAGCACCACTGAAGACCGGCCGCATCATCATACGTGTGAGTGTCTCTTTTGCATTCCCGCTCCCCCTTCCAGGTACTGTTCGACTCGTGGCGGCTGGACCGTCACAATAATGATAATTTTACTTCCTCCTTACCAATTTGGATGCCTTTTATTTCTTTCTCTTGTCTGATTGCTGTGGCTAGAACTTCCAGCACTATGTTGAATAGAAGTGGAGAAAGTGGGCAACCTTGTGTTGTTCCTGATCTTAGGGGGAATGGTTTTAGGTTTTCCCCATTGAGTATGATGTTAGCTGTGGGTTTGTCATATATGGCCTTTATTATGTTAAGTTATGATCCCTCTATTCCCACTTTCTTAAGGGTTTTTATCATAAAAGGTTGCTGTATTTTATCAAATGCTTTTTCTGCATTATTGATATGATCATGTGATTTTTATTTTTCATTTTGTTAATGTGGTGTATCACATTAATTGATTTGCAGATGTTGAACCACCCCTGCATACCAGGGATGAATCCCACTTGATCATGGTGTATGATCTTTTTAATCATATCTAATTTAACATTCATAATTTTTTGAGCCTATTAAATTATCTAAAACTAGAGTCCTACAAAATCTGGATATGGCTCAGTGTGGTGTTAGATATTTAACAAATTATTGACTTTCACTCATTTAATATGAAACAAACATGTAAAAAAGACATGTCACACATACTTATAACGTGCTGATAGCTCACTTTCTCTGTATTTGTAAGCAATAGAATATTAGAGAGCCCCCAGCTGACTCCAAAGTCACTAAATTCTCAAATGTCCACATCAAAGGTTTTTATATCCTGACTCTTTTATGAAATTCCCATCATTCTCCAAGTGCTGATGTAAACAAAATAACATTACGTTCAGGAAATTGATGAGGTCCTAATACCCGAGAAAGTTTGGGGCTTGAAACAGCTGGTAAAATGCAAAACACCACATGATTATCTCTCGAGGAAGATTTGGATTGATTTTGATAAATACCACCATGAGATAGCAACACTGATGACAAAATTGCGACATTCGCAAAGGATATTAATACCGCTATAACCAAGGAGAGGCATCCATTTCCTCACCGAAAACACCCATCTGTGTCTTTTATAGCATCACCAAACCTAAGTAAGATCGTACATAGATGCCCTCTCTAATGGTCAGGGGTATTTTGTCTTCATGATTGGATTCAAAGTTAAGGTGAGAGGAGGAAGGTCTGAGAGAAATCAAGGTTTGAGGAGTGATGAAAAAGAGTGTGTCCCTATGGAATTGTAAGTCACTGAAGATATAAGTCTATCTGGTGCTGAATGAAGGGCTGAGCTTAAAATCAAATATGAAATTAAATCTTTAAATTCAAAATACTGAATAACAGAAAGTGACAGAAATTATATAGAATTTCCCTGAATTATCATGTTTAATCCCATTATTCTGTGGAAGCAAATAGGTGATTTCTCAGTATAATATAGTGGGTAGTGTTTACTGAAAAAAAAAAAAGCATTCTGTGTTTGTAATTCAATAAATTAGCAACAACAATAAATATGTCATACAAATCTGAAAGCATTTAGGAAATCTTAAGATTTCTAGTCTTTGGATACTTACCTCATAAAAATAACAGTAAATATGCTTCCAGATATTATTTCAATAAATGGTTGTGTATTAAATAATCATGTAGAAACACTGATAAAATATTATGGCATTTTAGGGGAAGAAGATACTTTTGACACATGATAGTTTGTGTGGGAGACTAATGTTCATGAAGAAAATATACCTAAGTTTACTCAACACAAATTCATGATACTATTTATTTATTTGTAGTGTAAATGATAGAAATAAAGATATGTATACTTATCTCAAACAATTAATGCATTTTACATGGTTTTATTGCACCATAGTAAAAAAAAAGAAAAAGTTTTATAAATTTTGTTTATCCTTTCTATTGCTATCTCATTCATAAAGCAGCAATATTTTTTTTATTAAAAATCATCTTTTTTAATGAACTACTATGGAATGTATAGCTTTACTATTAAACTTTTAAAAATGGCATGGAATCAGAGGAAAATGATATTAACAAGGTCACATCTGTCAGAAAAATTTAAATCATTCAGTTGTTTAAACTGTTGCCTGCGTTTCTCTCTTTTATGTAGAAACCAATCTGATCTCTAGGCAACAGAAAAGATAAATTGGACCATTTCTACTTACTTCCTTTATGGGATGTTAGAAGTTTACTTAAAAGAATCCCTGGGAATGAACAGCAAGAATTCTAAATTGTTTTCTAAGGATATGCATAAGAACCTTCTGTAGGGTAGAAATAAACTGAGTGAAACCCATTTTCCTTGAAAACAATCCTTAACTAGAAACAGGGTAATTTCCTGTGACAAAATCACTCTTGTAACACAGAATAAAGAAAAGTAGTTATTATCTTCATACACTGGTTTAAAAGTGCTTGGTAAACATCTTGAACATAGTAGAATTTGATTCAAACAAAATTATTTTAAGACAATAAACTTTGTCCTTTGACTATGTTTTAAAGAAAATTGTAAGAAAATAGAACAGTATCAAAATACATTTTATTCTCTCCTTGAGTCAGTTGCAGGCTTCACATTTTCAAAGGTCACTTCCTTGTTTCAGAATATATATTTGAAAAATGTAGAGATCTTGTATCTCTAATTTCCTTTTGTTAGTTCATAGTAAAGCAGGAGAAATTTAGATTAAATTTCTAAAATTATTGTGTAGGCGGTTTATTTGAGTCCAATCCATTTGGGTGGAAAACAGAAAAAAAATTGCCAACCATACTAATGTTTATGCTACATGATAGATATATGTATCAATGGATATCTTCTGTTTTGCAAAGTTAGTATATATGTGCCTCATCAATGTATGTCACAATTTTATTTAAGAATATAATTTATTTTTGTTAAAAACTGTGTATACATACAGTTAGAGTAATTTCTCTGGCAGAACTTTGAGTTGACAAAGTTGGAATACAACATAGTGATTACTTTTGCAGTTAAGAGATAACAGGTAATAAATTTACATCTCCCTCAACCAAAGAAAGATAAAAAAATGCTGAAATAAATTGCTGAAATGTGCAAGAATTTCATGCCTAAGAGAAATCAGACTGTATTTCAAAGTAATTATTTTACAAAACAACAATATTTTGAAAGGTGCACAATTAATTGGTGTGATAACTGTGGGTGCACACACACACCCACACACTCACCCACACACTCACCCACCTACCATGGGTTTGCATTGTAATTGTTGGCTGAATGTTTTATTTTTTTTTATTTTTATTTTTTTTTTAAATTTATTAGTTTCAGTTGTACAAGACAAGGTAATACTTAGACATTCATCATTTATATCCCAACACTGTGAACCCCCCTCCCCCCATCCACTATCCCTCCGACCTCACACCGAGCCATCACATTATATATATAAAATTATAGCTGTCATTCATTAATGTTTAGCTTCTAGTGTACAATGCCATGATCAGGCATCCACAGTATCTCTGAGGTGGTCTCCCAAATAGGACGCATGTCCATCGGATACCCAACAAAATCTTTACAACATTATTGAATAAATTCCCCAAATTAATTTTTAGAAAACCCTGAGGCCATCTTGTGGTTACCAGCTGCTTCCTAATCCCTTCACCTTTCCCTTTATCCCCGACCCCCCGCTCCCGCCCATCTAACAACTCTCGTTTTTTTCTTTGTGTCCTCAAAACTGTCTCTGATTAGTTCACTCACATATTATTTTCTTTAGATTCCACATATAAGTGAAATCATATGGTACTTGTCTTTCTCTTTCTGACTTATTTCACTTAACATAATGTTCTCTAGATCCATCCATGTTGTTGCAAATGATAAGATTTCTTTCTTCTTTATGGCTGCGTAATACTCCATTGTATAAATGTACCACAGCTTCTTAATCCAGTCGTCTACTGATGGGCATTTTGGTTGTTTCCATATCTTGGCTATTGTGTAAAGTGCTGCAATAAACATAGGAGTGCATACTGATTTTTGAATTGGAGTTTTGGATTTCTCCGGGTAGATGCCTAGGAGTGGAATTACTGGATCATAGGGTAGTTCCATTTTCAGGTTGGCTGAATGTTTTAGTGTTTAAATCATGTATTTTTCAAGTTTTCTGTTAAAAATAATACAGGGTTTGAAAAGGCACTCAACACAAAGTTGCTATGTGTTTGAATATTACTTTAGGTAAATGTTATACTTAAGTATTGTATAGCATACCATTATACAACACAGAAAGGTACGTTAATCATAAGTGGATTTTTCCGAAGTGAACACATTGTAACAGACACTAAGATCAACATGGGGACATGGCAATCACCCCAGAAGTCTCCTTTTTGTTCCCACCTCTTCTCCAAGAGTAAGTAATATGGTGATTTTTGAAACTGTGAATTATTCTAAACTGCTTCTGAATATCATCAACATGAAATCATACAGTATGTTGCTCTTAGTATCAGGCCTCATTAGCTCAATTTCATTTTTGTGAAAGACATCATGTTATCATGTGTAGCAGTGGATTGATATTTCCATTGCTTTATAACATTCTATGAAATGAATATATATCAACTTATTTCTCCAGTTTACTGTTAATAAATAAGTGGGTTGTTTCTAGGATGAGGCTGTTAAAAATAGTGCTATAATAAACATGCTGGTATATGATTTTTGTGAATGTAAATAACAATTTCTGCTTCATATATATGGGAATATGAATTTCTAGATCATAACAGATAAATATTTTATGTTTCAGATTGTATTACTAAAAACCTTTCCGAATTTGTTGTACCAATTTATATTCCCACGGTGAATGAATTTGATTAATGATTAGTGATTAATGAACTTGAAACTTTTCATGTGTTTTTTTTAATGATTTCAATATCCTTATTCTGAAGTTTCAACTTAAGTTTTGTCCATATTTGTTGGATTATCCATCCTTTTGTTATTAATTTGTCAAAGGTATTTTTTGTTTGTTTGTTTTAATTCAGGACACAAGTCCTCTTTCAATAAGATACATACATCCAATATCATCTCTGACTCTGAGGCTTAGTTTTTCATTTTCTAATGGTGTATTTTAATGAACAAACACTCTTCCTTTTAACATGACTCAAATTATCGATATTTTGGTTACTTTTTATTGTGTCCTGTATGCAGTCATAAAATTATTTTCTTAAGTTATGTTCTAGAAACTTAAATGATTATCCTTTCACATTAAAAACCTTCAGGAATTAATTTTTGAATGTGGCATGGTATAGGTTTCAAGATTCATTTATTTTCCAAATGGATATTCAATTGACCCAGCACCATTTATTTAACAAGTTATCTTTTACCCATTGCATTATGAGAGTTTGTTTATAAACTATATTCTATTCCATTGGTCTATCATTATTTACTTGTGCCAACTCCATGCAGTTTATCTGAATGTACAAGTTCTTTATACCTGTTATTATCATATCTAGGTATTTTTATTTCTATATATTTCATTAGCTATACCTTGTCTGTCTGTCTGTCTGTCTGTCTGTCTAGCTAGCTACATTACACAAAGATCTGCTTAATCATATGTGTGCGTATGAACACACACATACACAAAGGCAGACAAATATATATCCCTTCATTTGTTTTGACCTTTAAGTTCCTCAGTAATGATTCATGCATTATGGTTTTAATCTTAGATATGTGATGTTTTTGATGATATTTCAACTGGTGTGAGTTTATATTTGCTTATTGCTGGTACATACAGATATACATATTTTTTCAATTTAACAAATTATTGAAGTATAGTTTACATTCAATAAACTGCATGTTCAAGATAAAATTTGATGTGTTTTGACTTTTATAAACATCCATAAAAAATCACAAGGATACCAGAATCAATATTTTATCACCCACAAAAATTTGTTTTGTTTTGTTTTTTTTGTACTTTGCAAGGCGTTCCTCCCTTTCCCTCACAAAGAACCTTGTTGAAAACTGATTTGAATTCTGTCACTACATACTAGTTTGATGTTCTAAATTTTTATATAAATGAAGTCAAAACAATGTTCTTTTTATTGACTTATTTGCTCAGCTTATTCCGCGATTCATCCAGGTTGTTGCATGTATCAACAGATCAGTATTAGCTGCTGAATATCATTTAGCAATAGAGCATTGAATATTACTTTATGTGTACATCATAAATTTTTGGTTCATTTACCCATTGATGGACATATGGATCATTTTGACATTTGACTATTACAAAAAGGCTGATATAAATATTGGTATTCAGGTCTTTGTGTAAATGTATGCTTTTATTTCTTAGGGAATAAGAACAATAAAATCAATAATCAGATCAACAATTACAAAACATTAGCTAGAGTATATTTTGTACTAAGCATATATTTTTTATTATTTAGCCTAAGGATATGGTGAATTATAATGATTGATTATCAAATTTACAAATGTCCCCTCCCCCCGCAAAATATGCTCCTTCTTATTATTGTATCCATGTCAAGCCAGAAAGCCAGAAATCTGGTTTAAGTTTTACAAATTATTAATGATATTTCTTACTACCACACACAATGGGTTACTACATCCTAAGAATAATAAAATAAACTCAAATCTTTTTACTACAAACATAATAAATGTGTATATTCAATTAATTTGAAAATTAAAAGAAAAATATAAAATGATCATACCACCTAGAGTTAAAACATAACTATGATGAATCCGCTTCCTTTTTTAATATATATTTTTAATATTACAGGAAAAATAATTTTGTGTTGAATTTATATTATTAACATATATGATGATTTTTTTAATTCTGCATAACAATGTATTTAACCACCTCCCCTTAATTGAACATTTAGTCAATTTCCATTTATTTTAGTAATATAAATAATGTTTTATTGACCTTCTTTAATAAGACAATTTTATTTACAGTTATTTCTATGTGATTGAGTCCCAAAGTAGAGTGTGTGTCAAGGAGCATGAATAATTTGAAGACTCTTCATACTTGTTACCAGCTTGTGTCACAAAAGTAAGGTAACAATTTATACAATAACAGTCCTGTCCATATCTCTCTAGCCTGGATTTTATTGACTGTTTTCATTTTGAACATAGCAAAACACATCAAAAATAAAACCTATGCTATCTTGATACATATGTTACATTAATTCCACTTCTTAACAGTTTATCAAATCAATCAATCCCCAGTTGTTATTGCCGCAACTGGCTCCAGTTTGGCCCTTGCAATTTGTCTATCAGGTACCATTTGCCTCCTAAATGGTGTTTCTGCCTTTCTCATCATCTTCCCTTATTCTTTTATCAACACCATTAATAATGAATTTCTAAAATTCTAATTTAATTATCTCATGGGTATAATATGATCTCTACATAACTGTGTATGCACAATAAATACACGAGAGACTGAATCACAGGATACAGAATTCAGAACAGACCTCATCTCAACCAAAATATTAATACGTCTCTGGCCTTTGAGTTGCTTCAAAATTCGACCTTAATTTTCTTTCTGAGAGCTTTATGTTCTCACATTACATTTTTTTGACTATTTGTTTAATACCTTTTCTGCACCTACATTCCCAGTTTTTATTACTTTGATTGGAAGCACTATGAGGACCAGGACGTCTATCTTATCTGTCCACATATCCCTAATACTAGGCCTACTACATAAAAGGGATACGACACCATTTTACAAGTGGATTGATTGTTAACAAATTGTCCCTCACTTACCATTTCAGTTTAATTCACACAGATTTCCAAAACAATTATTCTTGATATCAGTCATGTACTGACGTGCAAATAACTTCTGGGTATATTATGCTTTGACATTTCTCTTTTCTCTGAATATGCTTTTTTTAATACTTTATGTCTAACTAAGAAATCATTTTTTATAATGAAGTCTTAGATGAATTCTTCCTCTGTAAATCTTCATCACAGTAATATTCATCCTTTTAGAATGACTGAGGGGATCCCACTCTCTAAGCTCCCTTACCCTTTTTGAGAACCTCTATTTTACCTACTATCTAGATTTCCTCCCTCCTCCTACTTGTCGGTGTCTTTCTATTACTGAGATTTCCTTGAGAAAAGGAGTTTGTCTTATATATCTGTCAATCAATTACTGCTTGGCATTGTTTGTTCCATTAAGACAAAATAACAACAAAAAAAACAAAAATCAAAAATAAACAAACAAAAAACAAGATTGAACTAATTTACGTGTTTTGGAAGGAGAGTGACTATTAATAATCAGCCTAAAAAATAAGTGATGTGCCCAACAGGAGCAGAAGCTAGAGTGAGTTCTTAGATGACAAAACCATAATTTGGAGAAACCATGAGATTTACTTCATATTTTTCTATAACAGAAGGCTCTTATACAGAGACTGTATTTGTTTACTTCACAAAGTTCTGGTGAATGAGGAGACCCTGAGACAGACTGTTTGTTCATGCAGTGATTTAAAATTGCACCCTGCGTCACCAATCACTGGAAATTATTTCAATATTTTGAGCTGGTACAATCACCTGTTATTTAAGCCATGAAGGCTGATATTAACCATACAGCTAACCCTTGTAAAATTGGGCCTTACATTATTCTTGAACTTCTATTAAAACTGACTGACTCATAAGCACTATTCCAGGTACAGCTATCTCTTTATCTGATTAGACAAAGCATCCTGTGAGCTGACAGTCGTGGTCTGAGTTGACCAGATGGGCCTGACGCCTTAGGTCATTTCTGATGTTAGTTTTTGGATTTTAGCTACTCTCATTAGTAATAATGTGAATGATTCTTTTGAAATTGGTGCCTCAGCCCACACTAGTTCATGAAGAACTCAATTCAGGCCAGCCAAGCTCAGCCCCAGGGACTTCTTTACTTTGAGCCCTCATGAATGTGCAAAAGACATGCAGGGGGCGAGGGTAACTACCCAGTAACAACTCAGTTCTTCATTATGTCTCAATTAAAGGGCTATGTCTTAGACTGCCAGGACAGAGGGAAAGTTTTAATATTATTTATAGGCAGTTGTCTATCAGTTAAGGCTACTTTTAAGATTCAGAAATGATAATATATACAGATCCAAAGTAATAACTCTTAACGATAAATTGAAAATAGCACTTTTATCTGAATAGTATTAAAACCTATGGATTTTTAAAAAACATTTTCCTTAAGAATATGTAAAAACCGTAAAAGATGATAAAAATATATACGTAGATAGTTTTTAAGTAATGGGGTCTAGGCAAAGTTAGGATATGAGTTAATAGAAAATAAATGAGGCTGCTTCCCAGCAGAGATATCGATATGTACATTAATGTGTTACTGCACTAGGACTAGGAGCAACAAAAGAATCAATCTGAGTCTGGTCCCATATTTTAAACATTTTTTTTTTCCTTTACAAAAGGTAATGCGTAAGCATATATCAAAAACCACCCTTAAACTCTTATTCTTTTCATGTTCATTTTCCAGATCTTTATCTAGAATACACTGGCCTCAACTAGTTTTGAGTCTCAGAAGACTTGTTCTTCACAGTCTTAATTAGTCTCAACAACAGAGAACCTTGCAATTTAAAAAGTAAAAATTTTGCTTTATGGCAGAAGTGTACATTGTGACAGACACATGGGAGTTCTGATTTCCATTAAATACTAAATCACTTTACCTGAAGCAAAAAATTATAAGAAAATATTGCATGAGGCTTAATTAGAAAATTCACCTATCAATAGAAAATTTCAGTGGTCCTGTTTTATATTTCGTAATACTATCATCATCAGGGTTTTATTACTCATGCTTTCCTTTATTCTTCCGGTGTTTTTTTTTTTGACCTATAATATATTAGGGCATTTCCACAAAAAGTGACCAATTCTAAGTGCACAAGGAATGTTTTCTAATGAGCATGCAAATATTTTACATGAATGCACCTAAACAGTAAATTTTCCTAAATTTTTTTAAGATTTAGATCTTAAGTTTTTGCTCCTAAAAAAAAATCTGTTGAATACTTTTGTATAAAATTTTAAATATATACATAAGAAAATACACTCATGCTAGTTCAAAATATATTCCAACATTTTAAAGGCTTTGATACGTAATGTGGTGTGGTTAGCCTTATTATTTATTTGTCTAATTCATTATCACTTTATCGTGTAAAATGATGTCAATTTTCTGTTATCTTTATATTGAACATTTTCTCAAAAAATCCTAAAAATTAAGATCTTTTAATTTTTTATGCTACCATTTTCATAAATTTTACTTAAGCGTATAGAATCTTTAAGAAAGTCTTTAAAAGATGTCCTTTAAAATTCTGGTTCACTTTTGTTTTAAATAGTCAGTATTTATTTCTATTATACTTACATATTTAACCGGACACTGGTCCTCCTTTCTTCCTGCATGAAAGCTTTTTCCAGCTTTCACGCAGGAAGAAAGCTGAGTCAATTTCCTTCTGTTGAAAGTATACATAAGGTCAGTCTTGATGGAAACATGTCTGCTGTAGACAAAACTTAATCAAAAAATTTTCTATTTTGCTTTTGTTTGTTTGTCAGGTTTATTAATTTATAGGCAGTAAACTTCATATTTTAATAGTTATACAATTCAATGAGTTTTTGACAAGCCTTTACAGTTATGTAATCACCATCCTAATTGGGATTTAGATTCTTATCACTCCATTGCTCTCACGCAGTTTTGTAGTGAATCTTGTCTCCCCACTCCCAACCCTGGGCGACGCTCGGTATGATTTTCTCTCTCCCTATTTTTTTCTTCTTTACCTGAACGTGACATTTGTATTCCTGTCAGAAATATATATAGTTTTCACTGATTCTTCTTTTTCACGAGCACTTTATATGTTAGATATTGTTTGTCGCGTTGTCCTTACATTAATTTTAGGCGTTTTAGTAGACATGAAATAGTGTCTCATTATAGTTTACCATTTTATTTACCTAATGGTTAAGTATTTGGAACATCTTTTCATGTGCTTGACATCCATATATCTTCATCAATAAAGTGTCTGTTTAAATCCTTTGCTTAATTTTTATAAATTGTGGGGTTTCGTTTGTTGTTTTTTTGTCTTATTTAATTGTAAGAGCCCTTTAAATTCTGCATGTAGATCCCTTATCAGAGATGTGTTTTGGAAATATAGTCATCTTACCAATGATCTGTCCTTTTATTTTCTTAATAGTGATTTTAAAGAGCAGAAGTTTTTCATTTGGATGGGGTCCAGCATACCAGAAGTTTGTATTCTGTTATTTATTGTAAACTATATTTTATCCTAAGAAATCCTTGGATGACCCTGTGTCACAAAGATTTTCTCTTCTTGTTTCTTTAGTATTTATTTTACATTTTATATTTAGGTATATAATTCATTTTATGTCATTATTTATGATGTGGGGTAAAAAGCTGAGATTTATTTTTCACTATTTTTGCTGATAATATGTCCAATTGTTCTTGTACCATCTATTGGAAAGACAACATTTTCCCAGTTCACCTTAGAACTTTTGTTTAAAAAAAATCAGTTGACCTTATATGTGTGAGCTATTGTATTCTATTTTCTGTTTATGTTTATGCTAACATTAAACTGCCTTGATCACTGTCGCGATTTATATACAGTAAATCATAATTTTAAGTATATGAGTTCTCCAACTTTGTTTTATTTCCAACTTTGTTTTTTCATTTCTTTTTTCAAAATTGTTCAGCTAATTTAGCTCCTTGAGTTTCACATATAAATTTTATAAATTTTAGAATCTACTTGCCAATTTCTAAGAAAAAGAAAAAGCGACTATTAGTATTTTGATTGAAACTAAAAATCAATTTGAAAAAAATAATGTCTTAAAAACACTATCTTAAAACTATTGATTCTTTTGTTCCATGAAGATGGTTTATCTCTTTATTTAAGTTGTCTTTATTTCTTTAAAATCAATGCTTTATCATTTTCAGCATGTACAGAGTGTGCCAAAAAAATACACATTTTAAGAAAGGAAAAACTATTAAAATTATGCTAATGGTAACCACTTTTAGCACCTCTTGTAATTGTAGAAGTCAAATGTGACTTGTATTCATCTTTTGTTAGCAGTATATATTGAATATTACAATTTTGATAGTTTTTTTGTTCTTTCTTAAAATGTGTATCCATTTCTTGACACCCTCTGTATACATTGGCCATGCTTTTACATTTATTATAAGACCTAATTCAGTACTGTGTTGATGAATTAATCTGTTGGTTGACTCTTTTTATTATTATTGTTACAAGTATGTCATCTATTTATGATAAATGGTTGGTCACAGACATTTTAATGCATTGATCTCAGAATTTTTAACTTGTTTAATAACAACAACAACAACTCCTATTTGCTTAGTGCTTATTATTTACTGAGTTGTTTCCAAAGTACATAATTTTTTTCAGTAATATAAAAAATCCTAAAAAGTGGATATTATTATTGTCCTCTTTTTATAGAAGTGTAAGTTTAGATGGGTTTTGATATATTGCACTAAAATGCATAGACCAATACATACTTGTACATATGTGTGCACATAAATACATGTATATATGCATATATATGATTAAACACAATAAAATTTACCAGTTAAAGTAGAACAAAATTGATAAATTCAACTTCATTAAAGTTAAAATTATCCTCTTCAAAAACTCCCATTAAAAGAGAATGAAAGAGAAAGCCACACTGGAATAAGGTGTTTACAATAAGTATATAAGACAAAGAAATTGTATACTAAATATCTAAAGAAAATATATAATGCAATGACAAGGAGACAAATACAATAAAAATATTTAGAGTTAAACAAATAAACATACACACGGGCACACACACAGATATGCATGTGACAAATATACCCAGGACAAATGTTCAGTAATTTATTCATCAGGATAATGCAAATGGATATTAAAATAGTAATAAGAGACCACTGTACACTCACCAGAATGGCCAAAATTAAAAAGGTGGACAATACCAACTTTTGGCAAGGATGTACAGAAACCAGAGCATTCATACCTTGCTAGTGGAAAAATAAAATTGTGCAAACATTTATGAAATCAGTTTGACATTTTCTTATAAATACATATATGCACTAACCATATGCCACAACAATTCTACTCCAAGATATTTACCTAAGATAAATTAAAATGTATGTTAAGAAAAAACATGTATAGGATTTTTCATTGCAGCTTTACTCTTAACAACCCCAAAGCAGAAACATCCACATCTTCATAAACAGGAGAATAAATAAACACTTCTAGATTTGCAAATAAAATGTAATATTACAAAAAATTACACTAAAAACAAACAAAAAACAAACAAAAAAACAACCCTACAGGTATCACATCAGTATGAATTAATCTCTAAAATATTATTTTATTATATAATTATATGACTCCATTCATATCACTTTTTTTTTTAAATAGGCAACACTAATCTAATGTGATAGTAGTGAAATCCATGATTACCTGGAATAGGGAATGGAGAACTGGCACCAGAGAGCTTTGGTATTGATGGAAATAACCAATATCTTAATTGCAGTAGGTGCCACACAGATTTCTTGAAACCCTTCAATCTGTAGACTTATAAGTGGATTTTACTGTAGGCAATTTATATTTCAATCTTTTCAAACATTAGAAATAAACCAGGAGTGATATAATAAACCCACAATATAATTGTTGTTCAGCAAGCTTAGAAATCAACTGTGTTAATCTCAAAAAAAAAAAAAGAAAAAGAGAGAGAGAGAGAGATTGCTAAGGAAATGGTTTTCATTAGATAAATGAGAAAAAACAGCATATGTATATGTCTGCATATAATAGTATATGATTATGAATGTAAAAGTATGCTTATGGCAGTTATATACACATATGAGAATAAGGAGTAGATCTCTTATTAAGCAATAATACAGAAAATAAATTATAAAACATACAACAAAAATATGTACAGTTAAACTAGCTTCAAATTTTCATTATTTTGAAAATTTTTGGTGTTTTTGAAATTACAAAGCAAGTTATTGTCACATTATAGACAGTGTCTAATACTTTAAAGTTACATTATATTCTATTTAATTATTTTCCTATTCATGTAGTTTTCATGTATTTATTTAACAGATTTTTCTGTTATGATATATTTTTTATTAAGTAGTAATTCTTAAAGGATATGCAGAATTAAATGTATTTCTTCATTTTAGATTAAAAAGAATATTTGATGGTGTTTATTTTTTAAGTCTTCTGATTTTTATGAGTACATTGAATAGTCTACTGATTTTCATAAATAGATTGAATACATGTATAATAGGAGTTAATCAGAACATTTAGTTAAAAACCCCTCATAAATATTCCTGTTCTTTATTAAATTTTAAAAGAATTATTTTTGACATAGAGTACATTTCCTTAAAGGAAATTTTCTGAACTTCAGAAACTCCTCTCCATCGCTTCCAGTATTTGTTTCTATTTAAATAGGTACTTTGGTTAAAAATTACAAAGAAAATCATTTCACTTTACAGTGCCAAGAAAAATGTTTCATACACACACAATATTTTGATTGGGAAATAATTGATTGCAGTACAGTACTAGGAAGACCTACAGAAATGCATGAAATTTCAAGGAATCGCGAATGTAAAAGCTCTCGATATTTAATTTGTCATCTACCATATGAGAAAAAGTAAGTGAACATTAATAACCAAAATAATAAAATAGCAACAACAGTAATAAAAGTATCTTGCCTATTTGTAGCTGACAAATGTGTGCTGATACTCACAGTACACAATTTTTGTTACTGTGGGTCAGAGAACAAATAATGGCAAGAAAGAATGCAAGAAGGCCAAGTAAAAAGCATGTCGAACAAGTCATGATCTTAAGAAACAAGTACAGTGGTTTTCAATAAGTCACTGTTGAAGGCACAAAGTTATGAGACAAAGGAAAACATTACATAATAAAACATTTCCAGAAGAATCAAAGTGTAGTGAGATGTAAAATACAAATAGTTTAGAATTGGACAAATTAGAACTTTGAGGTACTTGTGACAGAGTTTTATACCACAATCTCTAATTCATTTACATGTCCAAGAGGAAGCATTTATGTTTAAATGTCAAATGCCTCTTCTTAAGACTATAGTAAGTGGTCAACAATCTAATCATATTCTAATGAATGAATCAACAAATGAATGAATGAAAGATAAAATTTTACATTTGCACACTCAGACATCCTATACTTCTAATACTCTCCCTGGTCTCCTCATTACACAAATGATGTCCATATTTGTTATTCAGCCTACGGCCTACTTAACCTTCAGCTGTCAGCTTAGAAATTGTGTTTTCTGCATCAATTTACCACAAACCCTCCCAGGATGGGTTAGGTGACTTCCTATGTGATCCTATGTCACTCCTCACACTATGTTTTATTGTCCTCAGTATCTCATATTAGCCTTTGATAGAATGGATGACCAGGCATTGTCATTCTTTGAACATAAGCACTTGAACATTACATGGTTCATAGTAGGTTCTCAAAAAACATTGACTGAATAAATACATGAAAAAACAAATTTGGTGAAATGAGAATAGGGCAGAGGCATGGGAATAAGACAGTGGATTCTGTGAGCTAGGGAGCAGTGAACATCCATGGAAATGTTGGACATAAATGAAGTCCCTATGAGTCAGCCTAATAACCTAAGGATTTGCTGTGGTAGCACGTGTCAGTATGTCCATATACTTAGTACAGTTGTAATAATGTATATCATGGAGGGTAACAAATTTTTAAAGATAATAGGTGATGATCTAAGTATCAGAAAGTATATATAATACATATAGGTTGGAATATTGGAATTAGAAAGTAGAGGATTGACAGTATTTAATGGACTTTGAAATAAGGAAAGATATAACTGTATACAGATGAAATGTTGGAGATGAACAGAAAGAGAATTGATAAAAATTAATAAAAGGATATATAGTTAAATATGAAAGCAATATGATTTTAAAATTTTAAACTTAGGTTTTAGGTACCCTGACTGACTCAGCCATCAGAGACCACCCCCCACACCCAAACACAGAAAAGATCAACTCTCCTTAACATTACTATTTTCTTAATAACGCCGATAAATGACTAGCATCAAATCTGTCAGTGAGTGTGTTTGCATGAGTAAGATGTATTGAAAGTTACAAATGTGACTCTAACTGGAAGGCTGGTGTTAATCGTGCTACAAACAGTCAATTTGAAAGCAAAAAGTTAAGGGGAAATTTCAGTAACTGAAACTCTCAACAGATCTTTATTTTAATTAATTAGTTTATTTTTTCCAGCTCTATTGACATATAACTGACATGTAACATCATGTAAGTTTAAGATGTACATGTGATGTTTTGACAGTATATATTATGAATTAATTATCAGGATCAGTTTAGTTAACAAATCCCATCACCTTACCTAATTACATTTTTTTGGGGCGTGGGGAAGGTGAGAACATTTAAGATCTATCCTCTTAGAAACTTTCAAGTGCATAATACAGTATGGTTAACTATAGTTACTACCCTAAGTATTACAGCCCCAGAATTTATTCATTTTATAACTTGAAGTTTGTTCCCTTGGTCCAATATATCCCCATCTGCCCCAGTTCCCAGCCACTGACAACCACCTCTCTATTCTATGTTTTTATGAGTTTGGCTTTTTATTAGATTTTATATATAAGTGAGATAATACTGTATTTGTCACTGTCTGACTTATTTTACTTAGTATTAAGCCCTCAAGGTCCATCCTGCTATTGCAAATGATAGCATGTCTTTCTTTTTCTTTTTGTTGTTGTTTTGTTTTTGCTTTTTTCTCCATACTATTTTCCATAGTGGCTGCAGTGGCTGTAGCAATTTACATTCTCACCAACAGTGTACAAGAATCTCCTTTTGTCCACATTCTCACCAACACTTTTCATCTCTTGTGTTTTTAATAATAGCCATTTTAGCAGGTATAAGGTGATATCTCATCGTGTTTTTGATTTACATTTTCCTGATAATTAGGAAAGCTGTGCATTTTTTCATGCATCTATTATCCATTTGTATATCTTCTTTGGAAAAATGTTTATTCAGGTCCTCTGCCTGTCTCTTAATCCGATTATTTATTTTGTACGTATGTATGTATGTATGTATGTATGTATGTATCTATGTATTGCTATTGAGTAGCATGAGTTCTTTACATATTTTAGATATTAATCCCATATATCTATATATCTCTATCTATCTATCTATCTATCTATCTATCTCTATTTATTTATATATATTTATATATATGTAGTTTACAAACATTTTCTGCCATTCATTAGGTTGCCTTTTCATTCTCTTGATTGTTGCTTTTTCTGTACAGAAACTTTTTAGTTTGAAATAGACCCAGCTGTGTATTTTTGGTTTCATTGCTTCCTTGTACTTTTGTTATCACATCCAAAATATTGTTGCCAAGACCAATGGCAACGAGCATTGTCCTGTGTTTTTTTCCTAGTAGTTTTATGGTTTCAGGTCTTGGTTTAAGTCTTTAATCCATTTTAAGGTAATTTTTGTGAGTGGTATAAAAGAGGGGCTCAAGAGCATTCTTTTGTATCTGAGTGTCACATTTTCCCAGCACCATTTATTGAAAAGAATACTTTTTTTCCTTTGGGTATTCTCGGACATCTTTTAAAATATTTGAACTATATATTCATGGGTATGTTTCTGGGATCCAGGTTCTATTTCATTTGTCTATATGTCTGTTTTTACACTGGTATCATACTGCTTTGATTACTATAGCTTTGTTGTATAGTTATAAATCAAGACATATGATGCTTCCAGCTTTGTTTTTCTTTCTCAGAACTGCTCTGGCTATTTGGAATCTTTTGTAGTTCCATATAAAGTTTAGAATTTTTTTTCTATTTCTGTGAAAAATGTTATTTGAAATTGTTTAGGGAATGTATCAAATCTATAGATGGTTCTGGGTAGTTTGGACATTTTATAGAAATGAATTATTCTGACCTGCAAACATGAAATGTCTTGTCACTTACTGTGCCTTCTTCATTTTTTTTTTTCCATTAATGTCTTATTGCTTTCAGTTTACAGATCTTTCACCTTCTTGGTAAACATATTCTTAAATATTTTATAGATTTTTGCTATTTTAGATGGAATTGTATTCTTTATTTTTCTTTTAGTCTTTTTGGTTTTAATGCATAGACATGCAACTGATCTTTTTGTACATGAATTTTTATCCTGTAGTTTTACTAAATCCATTGATTAGCTCTAATTGGTTTTTGGTGGAATCTTTAGATTTTTCTACATATAAAAGCATATCATCTGTAAACAGAAAATTTTACTTCTTCTCTAAATTCTGTCTTTAATATCTTTTTTTCGTGCCTAATTATACTGGCTAGAATTTCTGGTGACACATTGAATAGAGTGGCAAGAGTGGCCATCTCTTTGCTTTGTTCCTGAATTTAGAGTGAAAGTATTTAGCTTTTCACCCTTGACTGTGATTTTAGCAGTTTCATTGGGGTATATGGTCTTTATTGTGTTGAGATATATTTCTTTTATATAAAATTTGTTGAGAGCTTTTATCATAATAGAATATTGAATTGTATCAAATATTTTCTGCATTGATTGAGAGTATCAATTGATTTTTATCCTTCATTAAATTAATGTGTTGTGTCCCATTTATTAATTTAAATGTGTTGAACCATCCTTGAATTCAAGGGATAAATCCCATTTGACCATGGTGTATTATTCTTTTAATGTAATGTTGCACTTGATTTCTTAGAAGTTTCTTGAAAACTTTTGCATCTATTTATCAGGGATATTGACCCTCATTTTTCTTTTCTTGTAGTGCCTTTATCTGGCTTTGATATCAGGGTAATGCTGGCCTTATAAGATGAATTTGGCAGTTTTTCCTCTACATCAGTTGCTTTTTCAATGTATTGAGAAGGATTTGAATTAATTCTTCTTTAAATATTTGACAGAACTCACCAGTGAAACTACCTGCTCTTAGGCTTTCCTGTATTGGAATGATTTTGATTATTGCTTCAGTGTCCTTAATACTTATTGGTCTGTTCAGGTTTCCTGTATCTTCCTGAATTAGTTGTGGCAGATTATATGTTTCTAAGAACTTATCCATTTCTTCTAGGTTATCCCATTTGTTTGCATATAATTGTTCATAGTAACCTCTTATAATCCTTTGTATTTCTGTGGTATCAATTGTAAGGTCTCCTCCTTCATTTATAATTTTATTTGCATTCTCTGTCTCTCTCTCTCTCTCTCATTTGTTTTTTTTTGTTAGTCCAGCTAAAGGTTTGTCAATTTTGTTAATCTCTTCAAAAACCAACTGTTAGTTTTATTGATTTTTTTCTATTGTCTTTCTAGTCTATTTATTTCTGCTCTAATCTTTATTAATCCTTCCTTTTGCTAACTGTAGGCTTAATATGTTCTTCTTTTCCTACTTCTCTGAGGTGTGATGGGAATAGATTTTAAATGTCTTTATCCCTCAAATTTTGATGCAGTTTACCTTGAAAGAGATTTAAAGAACATTTTATTAAAGAAAAAAAAATCCCTCATAGAGTACCGGTAACTTGTATAATATAATTTCCAGAAAGACAAGGATAGAATTATACATGAAACCAAATTTTTCCTTCTCAGCAATTCAACAGCCAACTTAATTTCAGTCTTCCATGGTAATTAAACAATTATATGAGGAAATTGTTAAATTCGAGAATTTATTTATTATTATTTTTATATATGGTATGTCTGAGTCTATGTGTGTTCATCTACATTAGTGTATAAACTAGATAAAAATAATATTTTTATTTTTCTTTCATCTACATGAAGGGATACAACCATGCATCATGTACATGATGACACATAGAAAGGGAAGAGCACAGTAAAAAAAAGAAAAATGTGAAAGGCATGGCCACAGCTTTTAGACAATTGTATTTAGTAGCCAAACACAAGCAAAACATGATTTTTTTTTACTAAATTACTGGGAACATGATGCTTTTATAAACATTGTCTTTGATCAGACAGATTTGATTTCTAATTATTGTTTCTTATTCCTCTCTATTTCCTTGAAAAAGTCATTCACTAGCCCTGGGTTTCCATTTTCTTGGTTGTAATGTAGGGATTAATAAATCAGATTTCTTATTTTTGTACCTTTAAATGAGATAACATATATAAAGTTATTAACATTGTTTGTGTATAGTAGATAACCAAAAATTATGTCTCCTATTTTTTATCATAGTTACTATTATTATCATTATTGTTGTTAATTAAAATTGACACAGGAATCACAAATCTTGAGAAGTAAATTATAAATTATATTGTAATAGAAGGATTATTTAGGATATTTCTTAGTGGTGAATCAAGACAGAGTTTAATGTGCTTCAAATTAAATGTGACAATAAATGAGTAATTTATTCCAGTACAAAATTGAATCTATTTTTCTTGGAAGGATGGATGTTCTAGTTATTTTGTAATTGTGGCTTGCGATCGTATTCCTAATCTGATTAATTGCATTTCCAAGTATAAAGTTCCACGTCCTCATTCATAGTAAATGTCAAAGTCCACTGCACATAAAACTTTAAAATTTGTTTTGATATTTTTTTCTTTAAAGAGTCTGTGTGGTCATTTTTCATCCAATAGTACTTTTTCCAAAGTTACATGCATCTTGTCGTATACAAATGAGGGGTCACCACGGGCACAAGGAATCACAAAATCAAAATTATTTCATCACAGCAGACACTAAATCATTTAAAGAAAAAGCTATATACTTTCTTCTCCCTTGCTTAGGTGGTAGTGTCCCATACAATTTTTAAGAAAGATAGCTATATTATATCAACATTTCATCTAATTATCAACATGAAAAATTATCTTCTTTTATTCTTGTAGCAGACATAAAACAAAATACCTATCCTACTGAAGAAAAACTGCTCACCTAAACCAGAGTTTCTCCTGTTTAAGACATCTGAACTGAAATTAAAAATTAACTACATCACTCTTCAATGCACTTAAATATAGTGCTTAATAATTCTGTTATTTTTCTCCTAGTGCTGACACAGTTTTTATAAACAGTTACTTCCAATTTGTATTGACATATCATCATCAATTATGTTTTACCATCTGTGGAGCTAATTAAGTTTATCTTTAAATATGATTTTATCAGACGTTATTCACAAATGAGACATGTTTACTAAACATCATTTATACAAAGAGAAGAAACAGAAAATCAGTTAAAATGGCCCCCAAATAATATTAATGTTCAGAAATTGGGTGTCAAATAACATTGCTTGAATTAGACTATTGTAAGGTCTTGGTAGTGGCTGGTTATCCTAGGGGAAGGTGGATATTTCGAGGATTCCAATGGATACCAAGAGCATTCTCGTATTTTATTATTTAGAAAGGTCAAATTGATTTTCTTTTTCCTTTCCACTTTAATATTCACTATGAAAAACCTGTAGTAAGTATTATATTTTTCCATTGTTTAAAAATAAATGTTGCACCTCTGTAGAAATAATAGTAATGTCATATTTGATTTTGCATTTTCATATATATGAACCCAGTACCTTACACTAAGTAGCTTCTTAATATAAAATGATTAGTTCAATAAACGATAAAAGGATGAAGTTATCTGATTTTTTTCCATAGTTTATTTTAAAAATATATTTTATATGGTTCTTGCACTTTGAGTTCTCATGATATTAAAGAAATGGGAAAGCACACAAGTAAACAAAATTAGAGCATGAAATAAGTAGGAAAGCAGATATATGATTAAGCATCTCTTTCAATTACTATCAGCTTATGAAAAGTGTGTTTCAGGCACTACTTCTCTATGATAAAATACATTCCTCTTATAAAAAGTACATTATAAAATATTTTTGACTTAGATAGAAAAAGATCAAATATCAGAAAGGAAAAAATGTGGCAAAAGATGAGAGATAGAACATTTTTACTTCTTTAATTATAAAATTATTTTCCCAAAATAGGACAAGATAAAAAAATGAAAACAGCAATATTGTTTTTAGTAACTTAGTACTGAATACTTGCAGGTCACCCCTGCATAGGTTAATGTAACTTACATCCCTATTTTTTTTTTTAAATGGGGTCTGTTGGACGACATGAACATCCTGCAAAAGGCTATCTATTCCAGTTTCTAGCCTAGATTACAGTAAAAATAAATATTCAATCCTAAAATAAAGATATTATTTAGAGCACTCCTCTAGTGTTCTGTGGAAATTGATAGAAGAATTACATCTCTAAACCAATGTCAAGAAAATCACATAGGTGTAATTTCAGTTTCAGCAGGTATACTCTCAGCAATCAGAAGGAAATATAAAATTACAATTAATTGTAGGTCCATAAATATATATATATATATATACATATATATATATATATATGTGTATATATATATGTATATATATATATATGAACATTTTAATAAATATTAAACAAGCCAATATATGAAAAAATGGATGTGTACAAAATATTACACTATCAAAATATGTGAAAATAATAAAGGTCTATAAACCTGTTCACTAGTTTAAAATGTAATCAGGTCCCGATTATACACATACAATCAGAGAATGTGATCTTGATATTTCTCCATCACACCATGATTAGTACAATTATGAAAGGCTAAAAATGATAGAAGATGGACCTAGTGTTATGAATGTTTTAAGGCATTGATTCTTATTACCAGTTAACTAGATGTTTTTTTTTTTACTTTTTGTATCAATTGGCAGACAGAAGTCAAGAATTATCTACATGAACATAGTTCTTAGAACTAAAATTAAACAAATGATAAGAATATAAACGGTTGGGTATTTGATTTACACAATAAATGATTCCTATAAACCCATGTTCCCTTTGAGCAAAGGGACTGGCTTCACTAATTGTGTAGTAAGTCAACTCTCATAAAATTGCCAAACAGAAAATCTATATGAAAATGGCAATGGAGTGCCAAGGATGTAACCATATAAAAGGCCTGTCTAGAATCCCTAGCAAATTCATATTTCAAAACACGAACAAATAAAGCAGGGTGATCAATATTGTATTGAAGCCTCTAAATACCACTCCTAAAACCCATAATCAAGTGCTAATAGCTACACTGTAATCCATGTATCCTGGAGCAGTATTTCTCAAAGTGAAGGCCTGGTGGTTTATCAAGGGCTGTAAAAAGAAGTCCCATAGGTAGATGCAGGAGAGCTTTGTCCTGTCATTCAGACATGAGAGATCCCAGATCAAGTCCTTAGAATTACACTGACTAGTGTGTGTGTGTGTGTGTGTGTGTGTGTGTGTGTGTGTGTGTGTGTGTGATTTTTTTTAAAATGGAATGTCAGTCTCCCGTATTGGTCAGGAATCCTCATGTTAGTCTTACTGTGCCATTTTTCACTGTGTTTGATTGTGTGGTATTATATCATTATTGTTTTAAAATCTTCATTGCAGTTGGAGTTGGAGAGGTGGCAGTGTCCACTGTGTATTAAACTGTGAAATGCAGTCAGTAGTGATTTGCGGAAAATCATGGAATCCTGGGCACTGCTAACTTAGAGGAAGGACTTGAAGATGAACTTTTTAATTTAAGGAAAAATATAAATAAAAGCAAAATAGCATATACGTTACTTAAGTTTAGATTAGCATCTTTGGCAATCAGCTTTTTCAGGTCCTAATTTTGCTTTCTATTTTGCTACTCAGTTTCCAAATATCAAATTTTTTATACAATGAGTATTGTAGCAGTCCCAGTTATCCTTTACACCACAGGCTTCTGTTTAGAATGGAAGGCAGAAATCTCATTCACAAAAGCCATTTACCACAGCAAATATGTATCTTTTCCAAAAGATTTCATTCTTTAAAGTCAGGTCCACATGATGTTTACCAACCCTGCTTACTGTATGCCAATCATTGTTTCAGTTTCTTTGATTTACTGTATCATTGAATCCCTAATAAATTGATGAATTAGAGGCAACTTTCCCATGGAAAATGTGCTAAACTCAAGCAAATTACCTTTATTTTATCTCTGTTATCTACCCATATTACAAATAAGAGAAGGAAACACGGGTGTTTTCTTACTCACACACTAGCAAGTGGCAGGGCCAGAATTAAAGGCCAGGCTGCCTGACTCCAGGATACACATGCCAACCAATGTGTATCATCAGCAAAGCATTTATAAAGGACACTTAACCACCGAGGCAGAGAATGGTGGATGGGGAACAGAGCTAAAGCTTTTCGCTTCCTCCCAAATAGAGAACATGTTGGTGGACTTACCTCATCAGTTTTGATAGGTGAACAGAACATAGTGTTATGAAAGCCAGTGGGGTAGAAAATGGGAGAGAAAGAGAGTGATCGATGTCAAAAGTAGTAGCTAACCCCAAATAATGGCGAAAGGATTTAGCAAAAAGTAAAGTTTTGAAAATCTCAGCCAAAGTGGTAGAAATCATATCTCTGTGAGGGATTGATAAAGGAGAGTGTGAGAAAGAGAAAATATGGAATTCAGACTATTTAGGGAGATTTGGATGCAATCTGAATAGCAGCTGGTTCAGAACATGAGTCATGACAGTGAGATCTTAGGCTTGCTTTCTAAGTTTGAAAAAGACACAGAAAGTTTCATAATGAAGCCTTGGGTAACTTGATGATCTCAGAATGAAGTCAAGATCCTGAGTGGAGTTTATAGATCTTAAATATGGGTTGGAAAACTATACTCCTAATATAAATAAATAGAGTCCTATGCTAACATAAAGCCTAATGAAATAATCTATCACTTTGAAAGCTTACTCAGGTGGAATCATCACAGACCTTTTATATAGTGTTGCCATTCTCAAATACATTACGTTTTAAGAGATCAAACAGCATTATTATTATTATTATTGTATTATTATTATTATTATTATTATTATTATTATTATTATTATTATTATGTTTCCTATTAAAATAGTAGGTTGGTGCAAAAGTAATTGTTGTTTTTGCAATTATTTTTAACCTTTTAAACCACACTTACTACTTTTGTACCAACCTAATAGTGCACAGTACAAAAAAAAAAAAAAAGTTCACTACACCATACTACCTAAGTGCACGTAAATCATTTGGTTGTTTTGAATAAGGTTCTTTATGGGAGTGATTCCAAAAGGGACCTGAGGCTTGAATGGCCCTGCCTTGTTTTGTTGGACAAAAGTTGTGAATTCAAAATTAAATTTTTGGAGAACACAATTTTCCAGGAAAAAACTATTTTAAATCAGACTCACACAGAACTAGGGTTATATACAATAAAAAAGAAAAAAAGGAAGGAAGGAAAGAAGGAAGGAAGGAAGGAAGGAAGGAAGGAAGGAAGGAAGGAAGGGAGGAAGAAAGGAAGGAAAAGAAAACATGAGTAGTGATTTTGGTAAATAAAAACTATAGGTTCTTGAACATCTGCTTACAGGAGTGCAGTGGCCATGATACAGTTTGTTGTACGTATGTTTATACATATTGCACAATGCGTTTCCTCCTTTTCCTTCCTCTAGTATTTTGGGCAAAGAGTGGTTCTGGCACTTAACTTTATAATTTTCAGTTCTTGGACAGTCAGACCTTGGACAGCTACATTTAGACCTGGAAGGAAGGATGAAGATACTGGACTTTGAGAAGGCTGCAGTGATGATGGGATGGTGTGTCTCCCTTTATTTGGGGACATAAGGGCAAATATGAATTGTGCATAACATGCTTAATTCTTATTGTTGAAAGTGGCTTCTCTCCTTCCTTTTTTAAAAAAAATAACACTTACTTTAGATAATTTGTAAATTTAAATTCATTCTGTTTTTTTTTTGTATTTTTTTTTTTTTATGAATGTGAAATGTGTTAAATTCTTAGTAAGCCTCTTGTCAGCTTCAAGACACAAAGCCATCTTTTCAAGGACCTGGGCATTATCTCCTTGAAATACAAACATCAGGGAGATGCGCCTCTGCCTCCCAGTTTCAGTGGGTAGGTATCGTGTTTACCCAAAAATAAGACCTCGCCAGACAATCAGCTCTAATGTATCTTTTGGAGTAAAAACCGATATAAGAACCATGATATGTATAATATGTATAGCATATTATAAATAGTATAATATGATATGGTATGATATGATATGATACGATACGACACAAGACCAGGTCTTATAATAACATAAGACTGGGTCTTATTTTTTTCTCCAGAAGGTGCATTAGAGCTGATTGTCCTGCTAAGTCTTATTTTTGGGGAAACACAGTGGAGCCTAAGGGAGGTAGGTGCCTTGTTCCTAGTGGCAAAATTACCTTCTGTCATAAAGCTATGAGAAATTCATTTTCCTTTGGATAAAGTCAATTAGCAAACAGAGATGACACCGCGATTTTCAAGTGATTTTAGGATGGACTATGAGTGACAGATATTGTTGTAAAGTACTCTTACTTGAAGACTAGTCATATGTGTTTTCTTGAGAACAGGTGACAGGTTGTATCTGCTTGGATGTCTATATGAACTGTTGTGATTTCTTCCCGTCTTTGCAACCTCTTAGCAGATCACCTGAGAACATTCTGGTCAATGCATATTAAATTGTAACATTTTCTTTCTCTTTTTGGAGAGATTTTGTGGATTGGGAGGAGATTTTGTTTTTGATTATATTTCTGAGATAGGGGATAAGGTGAAATAATATTCTTTTGTGCAAAACATAGTTGCTTAATGTTAGGTGAAAGCATGAACATTTGCTTTGTGAACCATGGCTAGAAAGGCTAAATTATATACTGATTAACATACCGTGTAGGCCCTGACAGTCAAGTCATTTGCCTTTCTGTTCTTAAATGGCTTCCCCACACCACACATGTGCCAACCACATTTTGAGTCAAATCCCTTGTTAACGGCTTTTCTCTATGTTTGGATGATGGGAAGTATTGGCAAGCAATTAGAATGCAGGAAAAAGAGAGACCTGAGGCATTCCTCTCTGTGTTTCTGCCCCTGGAAGCTGCTCGGACCATGGCTTTCTCTTCACTGACTCAGCCCACTAAACAGCCCAGTTCTTGGGTTCTGTCCCCAAGCCCCTCTTACAAGTGTGTAGTGTTTTCCAGCTCTTGGTATCTCTGGGGTTCTCCAAAAGTCCTAATTTGACTTGGTACTTATGACATCCTTAAAACGGATTTTTTGAGTTAATGTTTTATTACACTATAGGAACCGTATGAGGATTTTGAGCATAAGAGTATTTATGCTTTTTTTTTGTTTGTTGTTGTTTTTGTTTTTTTTGTTTTTTACTTTCAGGGAGAATAAAAGTGTTTCTCTCATGTTAAAACTAAATAGTCCACTATAGATATGTATTATTTTTAAAATTAGTATCACCTTAAATAACATGTGTGTGTGTGTATATGTGTGTGTGCGTGTTCATGTGTTAAAAAGGAATAAAAATATAATGGGAATGGCATGTTCCTTGCTTTTAAGCAAACACAATACCTGAACATTTTCGGTCATATGAACATGTGGAGTACAGCATAGGGAATAGAGTCAATAGAACTGTAACAGCTGTGTATGATGTCAGAGGGGCAGGAGATTGGGGGAAGGGGCTCATGGACATGCAGGACTAGACCAGTGTTACAGACCAGGCCGTGGTTCTGTTGGGGACACATGAGGGGCCACGACGTTTTAGTTCTTGACTGGGTGGCAGTTACACTGGCATTCCGTTTGTGAACACTTTCTTAGCTCACACATCCTGTGGACTATTATGTGTGTTCAAATTAAATTGTGTTCACAATTTAATAATTAAATAATTAAAATGTTTTAAACCATAACAAAAACTGACACATTTTAAGTTTCATTATAGTATATGTATAGTATATAGTATATGAATAGGTCATAATCAATCTCATTTTTAAGCCACTGTTTTTTTCAATCATTTATATCGTCCACAAATAAAACATCCTTCTGACAATAATACCCGTCACTTGAATTAGTTTTAGAATAACTTTTTAGATGTGTTGTGCATAAATGTTACAAACTGAATTTTCTTGGTATGTAATGTTCAAAGGGCTTCATTAGAAGTGACTCTAACAGGATGTTAAAAAGAATTGATGGTAATTGCAAATATATGGATTTAAATATGAATATGGTTTAATGCAAAATGTTTCATCTTAGTTATATATAGTAATTCATAAATGATAGGCAGGTGATAGAATTATTCTTTAAATTTCTAATTGGCGCTTACTTTGAAAATATAGAAATTCTTATTAAAATAACAAAATTATACAATACAACACTGAAATAAATCATATTAAGTAATATTTTATGCTCAGTTACCATGTCACATATTTGTTCTCAAACTTCCAAGTACAGAAAGTACAAGTATAAAGGTTAACTTGATAATACAAGTAAACAAATATGGTATTTATTGCCATGTCTCTAGAAAGTGGAAAATTAGACCCTAAATCAGAAAATGAATTCCCTATCATTGCCTGATTTAGATAGTAAAAAGTGATTCAACCAAGTTAACGTGGATTTGCAGCTCTGAGTCAAGAGGAATGAACTATTTCGTATTGAGAACATCTTTCATAGATATTTATGATTCAAATCCTTGAAGGTCTATCCTTGTAGATTAGAAGCATAAACATAGTTACTCCAAGGGACAGATAGACTTGTTCTGGCACTTTTATCATCCTAGATATCTAAGGAAAGTCAGAGAATTTACCAAACACATGATGCTGTATAACAAAGTGATATAATGCCTTTAGGCAGACTGGACAGGGAAAAAGAAATGACCTCGCAAAATTATCCTGGTGGTAGGTTTTTAACAAGTAGCAGGGGAGATAATGTCAATTAACATAATGAACAAACACGTGAGCAGCACACTCTTAAAAAAAAAAAAATCCCTTAATCTAGTTTCAAAAAAGATAACAATTTAGTAAAAACCTGCAGAGGATGATAGCAATTACAACCACCCCACTGCCATGCAACTTAATCAGGCATGATTTCTTGTATAATAACAGAAACAAGGAACATGTTATGGAAGGCCATGTAAATCCCAGGTAACAAACAAAATAATGGAAAGACGTATCCCATACATGGTATGTTACCATGCACATTGTTTGTTCAGACAATTCTTATGGGGGGAAACCAGAAGAGGAGATTATGGAGATATATATATCTCCATAATATCCATTATATATATATATATATAGTCATATATATATATATATATATATATATATATATATATATATATATTCATACATATCATTGAAAACAGCCAATAAAACAAAATTCTCTATAATGTTTCCTACTAGAGATTAAAGATAATGAGCTCTGTTCACAAGGACTGATAACCACTCTTTGTTAGTTAACAAATGTGAATAACAGGATTTTATATAATGATTTACAAGAGAATTTATAGCATAAACAGAAGTGACATTACATTTTCTTTGCCAACTTTTCCAGACAAATGCTGAACAGCAGGCCAAGAAATTTCCAATTAAGGAAAATAACCCTCTTATTAATAAAGGACCGTTATCATCACAGATGCCGGCACATTGAGGTACAAATGACCTCCTAAGTTAGTCAGTCTATGCCGCTGCCACGTCTGGAAGTCCCTTTTACAAAATAGTATGGTTTATCGCATATCATTTTAAATCCGCAGAACAATTTATCTTTACAACATATTTTAAATTAATCTGAATCTTTTCACTTAACTGCTTTATGAGAAGAATTCCACATGTGTGACCTCGAAAATATACATCCAGTAAAAGGTCGATAGAAATATAATATTTGGTATGTAATTATTTGTATAATATTTATTTTGATTCAGTTTTAAAATGTGAGAACATAAAGGATGAATATAAAAGGGAAAGATCACCAGCAAACTTATAACTCTGAGACCAATACTGTTGACATTATCAGGTATTGGGAAGGTTGTAAAGGAGTAGGAACTGCCATGCTCCATTTGTAGGAATACTCAGTGCAACCACATTGACAATATGTACTACAATTGAACACAGGTAAGCCCTATGACACTGGTATCTCACTACTAAATATACCTGAAGAAATTTACACATATGTGAATCAAGAGACATATGTAAGTATAGCCATAAGAGAATTATTTTTAAGAGTCGAAAACTGGAAAAACGTATTTTGATATATCTCTCCAAGTTTCCTATCTTTTTTTTCATTTACATTTGTTAAGCAGGGTATTAAAAATAGACGTTTTATTATTTTGTGTACTGCTTTTCAAGTTTTAATATTAAATATTGATCATATTACATACCAATGAATGTGCTTCAAAAATAATTCTATCCTGTGCATATGCCATAATGTATTTAACTTAGTTCAATATTCTGTTACCTATACATTGCTCCTAAGTTTTCTTGTAAAATTAACACAAAGATTAATAAATGTAGAAATGTTGGTCATCAATACATGAACGCTATTACGATTTCTGATATAGACTACAAAATTCTTCCCATAAAGCTTATTTAGGTTTCACTATTCCAAAATATATGTGCAAGTATGTCTACATTAAGAAAATGTTGCTATTGCTTATATTAGTATAATTTAATATATGCTAATGTATTTTATTCAGTGATAAAAGCTTACTGAAAGTGCAGCGCATCATGAAAGTGGATGTAGAAACACTGACACCCATGACCTCATTTTTCCTAATAATTATTTAATTATTTATGGTACATATAACATATTTTATCCACTTATACACACATTGACAGTTTCAGGATACATGTGATTATGAGGATATTTTGGCAATTAATTGATTCCATCCCCTTTAACCTGCCTCTCTTAAGTAAAAGGAGGGGGGGAAACTCAAAGATCACAAGTTCGGAAGTCAGATCCACCAAAAACTTACATTTAATCATAAGATTAAAGAATATTTCTACTCTCAAGCACTTACCACCACATCAACAGAAAGAAATAAAAGGGAATATTAAAAACAACAACAACAGAAAACATTGTAACAGAAAAGAAAATGACTTGATCTGCCTTCAGCAGACAGAAGAAGGTCAAGAAACAAATCAATGGTATTGAAAATATCAATAGAAACTTCCCAAATTAAAATGCAATTAAAAAAAAATGAAAAAGTTAACAGAATATCAAGGTACTGTGAGATAATTATAAATGGTATAACATATTTTATTAGAAAGACCAGAAGAACTGTGAAAGAAGGAGAAGAAATATTTTAAAAATAAGGGTTAGTTTTCCAAAACTAATGACACATCAAACCACAGATTTAGGAAGTTCAGAGAATGCAAAGCAGGATAAATACTATAACTCTATACCTAGGTACATCATAATAAATTGCAGAAAACAGAAAGGCAAAGGGATCATCTTGAAAATAGAATGGGAAAACCTTCTTACTTATTGAGGAAGAAGGATAAAATTACATCAGACTCTCATCAGATACAACATAAACTAAAACAGAGTGGAAAGCAATATATAAGGTACTAAGAGAGAAAAAAAAAAGAAAAAAATAGAATTCTGTATCCAGCAAAGTTACCTTTCAAAAGTGAAGACAAATAAAGACATACTTAGACAAACAAAAAATGAGGGTTCTGTCACAGGGACATCTGACTTGCAAGAAATGTTAAGTTATTCAGATAAAGGGAAAATCAGATATATCAGAAACCTGGATTATATAAAGAAAGAAAGAGCAACAGAGAAGGAATAATTTAAGGTAAAATAAGATGTTTATTTTTCTTATTTCTAATTAATCAAATAGATAACTTATTAAAGTAATAAGAGCAACAATATATAGCGTCATCATAGCATAAGGGTAAGCGAAATAAATGACAGCATTATTATAAATGATGGACAAAGGTATTGGGAACAATCCATTACAAGGAATATGAACTGGAGAATTATTTAAAAGTGGAGTTATATTATTTGTAAATGTATATTGAAAACTATAGGGAAAAGATGAAAAAAAAAGAAGTGTAACTGACATACTAAGGTATAATAAAGATAACATCTTATAAAGTGGTGTATTAATTTAAATCAGGGCAGGCATAAAAGGAGGGAAGATAAAAGTGAAACACAGAACAAGTACAAAGAAGAGAAAAAGTTACATAGTAAATATTAATCCAATTGTATCAATATTTACTATATATCTGAAAGGTCTAAATATACCAATTAAAGGACAGTTTGCGAGCATGAATTTTTACAAAAGAAAACAAAAATAACTATATTGCCCATAAGAAACCCACTTTAATTATAAAGACACAGTTTAAAAATAAATGGATAGAGAAAGATATATGCCATGCTAACAAATCAAAGAGAGCTGGAGTAGCTGTGTTTATTTCTGAGAAAGCAGATTTGGAACTACAGTAATATTGTTCTGATAAAGAATAAGATTACATAAAGATAAAGGAGTATGTTCTCTAAGAAACTATAACAACTCTCAACATATATGCACCTAACAATAGGACATCAAAATTTGAGAGGATGAAACTGATAGAGATGCAAGGAGGAATTTGCAAGTCCCCTATTACATTTGAATATTTCAACAGCCCCATATCAATAATTAGCAGATCCAATTGACATTAAAAATAATAATAAGGCTATAGTGAAACTAAACAGAACCATCAATGAACTACATTTAAGTAACATTTCTGGAATATCTCATCCATACATATCCAAACACAAATTCTTCTCAAGTTCCTGCAGAACATTCACATACAAAGAATGCTCTTAGACCACAATGGTATTAAGTAAATATCAATAACAGAAAGTTCTGGAAATTTCTGAAGTGACTTTGAGGTTAAACACTACACATCTAAATGTGCATGAGTCAAAAATGGAAGTCTCAAAAGAGATTAAAATTATTTTGAACTCAATGAAAATTAAAATTAAAGTTATCAAAATTTGTGAGATGTAGTGAAAGCATGCTTGGTAGGAAATTTATAGTATTGAATCTATATATTAGAAATCAGAAAGATGTAAAATCAACAAACAGCTTTTACATTTAGACACTAGAACACAACAATATAAGCATAAAGCAAGCATAAGAAATGAGGTAATAAAAAAGTTGACATTGAAAATAGGAAGTCAATAGAAACAGATTGTACAGAAAAGCTTGTTTTGTTTTCTTTGTTTGTTTGTTTTTAATCAGTAACATGGATAAATATCTATATAAGCTAACCAGAAAAAAAATTCACGTATTACTAATCCAAAAATGGAAGTGGGGTTATCACTTCTGACCTTGTAATCATTCAAAGGATAATAAAGGGATTCTCTTTACAACAACAAATATGCCCACATTTTTAATAACTTAAATTAAATGACCCAACCTCTAAAAGACCAAAACCCAAACTCACACAATATTCTGAATATGCTGTTTCCACTAAGAAATTGAATCAATAATTAATAACCTTTCAAAAAATAAAACAGCAGTACCAGATGGTTTCACTGGTGAATTCTACCAAACCTTTAGAGAAAAAAATAACACCAATTCTCTACGTATTTTTCCAGAAACATGAAGAAGAGGAACCTATTATTAACACATTTATGTGGCTAGCAAACCCCAATACCATAGACAGATAAAGCCATTATAGAAAGAAAAACTAAGCAACAAAATATCTAATGAATTGAGATGCAAAATTAATCAAGAAAATATTTAGCAAATAGAATCCAATAATACATAAAAAGCATTATACATCCCAGACACTTAGGATTTATTTTAATTATGCAAGGCCGGTCAACATTTAAAAATCAATTGATGCATTTAGTTATATCAACTGACTAAAGAAGAAAATAAAGTAATTATAACAATTGATGCAGAAAAAATATTTAACAAAATCTAAAACCATTTATGATAAATATTCTCAGAAAACTAGGAATAGAGGTGAATTCCTCAGCTTGTTTAAGAACATCAACAAAGCACTATAGCTAGCATACTAATGATGAGAAACTAAATGTTCTTTTCCTAAGATCAGAAGCAAGGGAAAAATGGATGGCCTCTCTCACCATTCCTATTTAACACAGTTTTGGAAACCATAGCTACTTCAAGCTAACACAAAATATGAGAATAAAAGGTATACATTTTGGAAAGGGAGAAAATAAACACACATTGTTTGCAGATAATATGATTCTCTATGTACAAGATTCAAAATCATAAAAAGGGGCTATAATTAATAACTGATTATAGTAAGGTTAGAATACGAAATGAAAGTAAAGAAGTTGTTTTTTTTTTATATAGTAGCAATGAGCAATTATAATTTAAAATTAAAAACATAATATCATTTACTTTACTACCAAAAAAAGAAAAAGGAAATATTTAGGTATAAATCTAGCAAAATATGGCCAGGAATAATTTTTGAATATTATAAAACTCTGAAGAATTTTTTTAAAGATGTAAATAAGTGGAGAGAAATGCGTTATGCATTGATGGGAAGACTTGATTTATTAAGATGCCAGTAATTCCCAAATTGATCAATTGATTTAATATAATCATAATCCACATTCAGGAAAATTGTTTTGTAGGTATTGACAAATTGAGTCTAAAGTTTATATTGAAAAGCAAAAAGACCTAGAATAGGTAAGACAATACTGAAAAAAAGAACAAAATTTGGGGACTTATATTATTTGACTTTTGACAGCAATTTCAAGACACTATCCAATTCTGCAAAATTTATTTGTTGTTTAGAGAGGCAAAGGACATGTAAAGTGTTTTATTCCAAAAGATTGCACAACAAAATGTACTGGAACAAATGCCCAAGTGGAATACTTAATATTGAAATGATCATATGATTTAATATTTTGCCTGTTATTATTATTATTATGATTAATTTTAAAACGTTAGGCCAACCTTGCATTTGGGGGATAAACCCCATTTACTCATGATGTGTTATCTTTTTAAATACCATTGAATTTTATTTTGTTTATCTGAAATTTTAAATGTTACATAATTTGCATATAATTTAAAAGCCATATATATAAAACATATATATGTGTGTGTGTGTGTGTGTGTGTGTGTGTGTATGTATGATCAGGATGGACACATACATAGTTATTTTATACTTTGCATAAAAACCCACTACTTTGTATATTTGAGCAAATTTTTTAAGCTTTTGCATTTAGATGTTTCCACTGACTCATGTGTTCCTTTGACATGCCCTAATGAATGTGTGTGTGTGTGTGTGTGTGTGTGTGTCTTTTCATTTTTGAGCATTTACTTTTTTTCTGATACTATAAAATGATCCATACTCATGCATGCCTTTGCTATCTCAGTTCTAGCATCAGCTGTTTCAGTAAGGAATCCTGTTTCTTTTACTGGAGAAAGGTGTACAAGACCTTGTACACCGAGAAAGGTGTATAAGGACTAGATATGAGCAGGGTTTACTGTTACTGGAGTGTCATTTCTTTTAGCTGTTAGCTCAGAGAACACAGAAATATATGTATGTGTACTAAACTGTGTATAGGCATATATCTGTAAAGATTTCTTTAAGTATATGTGAGTTAAATGAAACACGAATTCTTTCTGATGGCTTAAACTCTAACTTATTACCACATGGACATTTCCATCCTCCTCTTCTTGCCTATCTGCAAATTCCCACTTTAACAGTGAGAAACTTAGATTTCACCCTGCATCATCTATTCAAATAACAACACTTCAATTCCAGTACTCATGTATAGAAGTATCAGAATTGTTACTTGCATCCAGGTTTTGTGTGAACTTAAGTTTCAAACCATTAGATAAATACCCAGTGGCACCTTTGCTGGATTTCATGATAAGACTGTCTAACTTGGTAAGAAATTGCCAAATATCTTCAAAAGTGGCTCTTGTATTTTGTGTTCCAATCAGCAATCATAATTTGATATTGTCAGTTTATTTTTAGCTATTCTAATAAATACAAAGTGGTATCAAATTGTTTTTTTAATTAGAAACATTTATCATCCCTAGATAATAAATAATGTTGAACATTTTTTTCCTAGTCTTATTTAAAACTCAGTATCTCGTCTTTGTTTATGTGTTCTTTTGCCTAATTCTGAACTGTTTTCCTATTTTCTTATTTTGAGATTTAAGAAATCCTTATCAGTTTTAGATATGAGTAATTTTAAAACACATATATGCAAATATTTCTTTCAGTCTCTTGTTGTTTATGCTTTCCCTTAACAGTGTCTTTCACAGAGCAGAATATTTATAACTTGAATAAAGAGTAATTTATCAGTTTATATACCATGGATTATGATTTTGGTTATATATCTAAAAATTGACTGCTGATCTCAAGGTAACTAAAAATATTTCATATTTTTCTGTAAATTTTATAATGCTGAATTGTAAAATTAGTTGTATAAATCATTGATCCATTTCTAGTTAATTTTTTTTTTTATGAAAGCTCTAAGGACTTTCATTAAATTGATCCAGGTCTTGCATATAGACTTCCAAGCAAACTTTTTTAGTAATGTTATTGAAAAGAATATCCACATTTCGTTGAGTTGCCTTTGCGCCGTTCTCAAAGAGCAGTTAATGTGAGATTAGTGCTGGGATCTCTAGTCTGTTCCATGTTCCATTCACCTAACTGTCTATTACATTGCCAATACTAAGCTGTCTTGATTGTGGTAGCTTTATAGAAATCCTCAAGTGGAGTGCTGTCACCACTCCAACTTTGCTCTTCTCCCTCCATAGTGTGTTTGTTATTCAGGATCGTTTGTCCTTCCATGTAAACTTTAGACTGTTTATATATATATATATATATATATATATATATATATATATATATATATATATATATATATATATATATATATATATATAATTTTATATATATAAATATATATAAATAAATATATAAATAAATATACATATAAAATTTATATAAATTTTGTATATATAAATTGTTTTTAAAAAGCCTGCTTTGATTTTGATTGAGAATGCCTCAGTGTGGGGTTTTATTTTAGTCTGCCTAGAAGGTGGATGTATGTGTGTTTGTGTGTGTGTTATTTTTATTGTTCAATTACAGTTGACATTCTATATTATATTAGTTCCGGGTGTACAGTATAGTGGTAAGATATTTATATACCTTACAAAGTGAAGCCCCAATTAAGTCTAGTACCCGTGTGTCACCATACATATTTATTGCAATATTATTGCCAACATTTCCTATGCTGTATTTTACATCCCTGTGACTATTTTGTAACTGCTTAATTTGTACTTCTTAATCCCCTCACCTTTTTCAGTCAGCCCTCTAACCCACATCCCATCTGGCAACTATGAGTTTGTTATCTGTATCTATGCATTTGTTTGTTTTGTTTATTTGTATTGTTTTTTGGATTCCACATAGAAGAGAAATCATATGGTGCATTTCTTTCTCTGTCTGATTTATTTCACATAGTGTGAAACCTTCTAGGTTCACCGTGTTGTTGCAAATAGTAAGATTTCATTCTTTTTTATGGCTGGGTAATATTCTGTGGTATATGTGTACCACATATACTTTATGCAATTGTCTATAAATGAACACTTAGGTTAATTCCATATTTTGGCTGCTGTGTAAATGCAACATATAGATGATGTACACTTGAAAAAAAAGCAATGGACACTTGAAACCTATATAATTTCACTGACCAATGTCACCCCGATAAATTTAATAAAAATTAGAAAAAAAGAAAAATAGGTTGTATTTCAAAATCAAAAGATAAAAAAAGGAAGATCATTCTTTGTCTCTTGAAACAGCCTTTGTTTTAAAGTCTATTTTGTCTTATATGAATATTACTACCCCAGCTTTTTTCATGTACATTTTCATGATATATCTTTTTCCATCTCTTTACTTTCAGTTTCAGTCTATGAGTGTCTTTGTTTCTGTAGTGGGTCTCTTGTAGCCAGCATAGTATTGGTTTTGTGTTCTTCTCCATTCAGCCATCCTCTGTCCTTTGATTGGAACATTTAATGCATTTGCATTTAAAGTAATTATGGATTGGTATGCAGTTATTGCCATTTATTATTAACATCTTTTATCCTTTTTTTTCCTCCT
Source organism: Rhinolophus hipposideros (assembly GCF_964194185.1). Classification (NCBI taxonomy): domain Eukaryota; kingdom Metazoa; phylum Chordata; class Mammalia; order Chiroptera; family Rhinolophidae; genus Rhinolophus; species Rhinolophus hipposideros. The sequence goes on from NC_138050.1 coordinate 96,203,579, forward strand.
TTTTCTTAAAGAAGTCCCTTTAACATTTCTTGTAATACTGGTTTGGTAGTGAAGAACTCCTTTCGCTTTTTCTTATCTTGGAAACTCTTTATTCCTTCTTCAATTCTAAATGATGCCTTGATGGGTAGAATAATCTTGGTTGTAGGTTCTTGCTTTGCATCACATATTTTGTTTGAATCCTTTCTGACATGCAAAACTCCTGTTGAGAAATCAGCTGACAGCTTATGGGAGTTCCTGTGTATGTAACTTGCTGCATTGAAGAGTCTCTCTGTCTTTAACCTTCGGTGTTTTCATTATGATGTGTCTTGGTGCAGGTCTCTTTGGGTTCATCTTCTTTGGGACTCTCTACACTTCCCAGATTTGTATGCCACTTTCCTTACCAGGTTAGGGAAGTTTTCCATCATTATTTATTCAAATAGGTTTTCTATCCCTTGCTCTGTCTCTCCTTCTGGAGATTGACTGTTGTGCTTGATGTTGTTCCAGAGGTCCCTTAAACTACCCTTAATTTTTAATTATTATTATTATTTTTTCTTTCTGATGTGCCAGTTGGGTATTTTTCACTAAATTGTCTTCCAAATTGCTAATTTGATTCTCTGCTTCATTTAATATGCTGTTAATTCTATCAAATGAATTCTTCAATTGTGATTGATTATTTTTTTTAAGTTTCTACCTCTTTGTGTAAGTTCTCATTGACTTTATGTATCCTTCCCCAAAGTTAATTGAACATCCTTAACAACATAACCAATGTTTTGAACTCTGCATCTGTTAGGTGGCTTCCCTCCATTTTCTTTAAATCTTCTTATCGAGTTTCGTCCTATTCTTTCATTTGGAAAATGTTTCTTTGTGTTCTTACTTTGGCTGCTTCCCTGTGTGTGTTTCTATGTATTAGGTAGATCTGCTATGACTCCCAGTCTTGGTAGGGTGGCTTTACATTTACATAACTGTGAGGCCCAGTGGCATAATCTCCCTTATCACCTGAGCCAAGGTTTCCAGGTGTGTCCCTTGTGTGGGTGGTGTGTAGCCTCCTATCGTAGATGAGCATTGATAGCTGTCTGCATACCAGTGGGTGGAATTGACCGACAGTATGACTGGCTGTGAGAACTGGCCACGACTCTAGTGGATGATCTGAAGTTTGGTGGTTGAACCCAAAGTGTGGGATTTGCTATAGTGGGGTTATATGTTCACCCTTTGAGTGTTTGGTTTGTCGAGCTAATTGGGTGGTACTCTGTCGAGCTAATTGTGTGGTGTACAGCTGGCCACTACGTGTACTGGTTATGGGTCCCCTTATGGGGGGCTCTGGTGCAGACATAGGTCAGCCGCTGACTCTGCCTGGCCAGGGGCCTCCTAGTAGGAGCCACAAGGTGATCTGCTGTTGGTAGCTGCCTGTGCTGGAGTTGGAGGCACATGGAGTGGTTATGCTATGAACTGAGGCCTACTGCCACTAGTGCCAGGGGCAACATAGCAAGAGATATAGGGCATGCTAAGGCAAACCACTGCTTTTGGGGGGTTTGTAGAACTTTAAGAAATTTTAGGGAAGTCCAAAGCATGGGCCAAAGCTGGCAGCTTGTGAGGAACAGTTTGTGAAAGCGGTTCGGCTGCTGTTCAGGTTGGGTAGTGATGGTTCTCATGAATTCACCAGGGTGGGGAAAATTTGATGGGTATTCAGTATACGTCAGATACATTGCCAAGGATTTTTGCATGTATTAACATGGTTTCTTGCCACAAAAAATCCATGATATATAATTTAAAGAGGAGAAAATTGTAAAACATAGAATAATGGTCCCGCAATACAATTTTCATAAACTACACACTTGTTCAGCTAGAGACTAAAACTCATCCTTCTTTGAAGATAGTTATGTCTGTTAAACTATGTTTGAACCAATGAAATGCACTTATTTATGATGTGCTAAACCTGCTTAAAAGGAAATAATTTACTATCCCATTATTATTCCTAATGCTGTCTACAAGTTAAAAAGCAGACTTTATAAAGTCCAGTTTTGGCCATGAAGAATAGGGTAATATCAAAGTGGGGAAAGAAAATCTCAGTACATTTATAAACCTTAGTGAACATATGTGCCATCCATATGTACTGCTCAATACTGCTCAATTCTTGAATTTTATGTAATCGAGAAATAAACATTGTTTTTAGTTAAGTCAGTGCCCTATTGTGTATGCTTGTTACAATGTCTTATCCAGTATTCTAATATATTGCTCTAGTTTACCCAGCTAGCAAGTGAGATAAATGGGAATGAAAAATCAAAGCATGGATGTCTGATTGAAAAACTGGAGTTCTGAAACAGTACACTATATTTTTGAAAGGGATGATAAACAAATGATAATTCTTCTTATTCTATCTTATTCTGGTTCTTTCCAACTCTACTTTGCATGTATATACTGGCTTCTAAACATATCTTAAAACAGTACTTAGCTTCTAAGCAAAACTTTATGTCAAAATCAAAGGAGTTGGGCAAAACATATTTCTTGTAATTTTAGAAATTCCTAAAAGAGTTTATTTGTGGATATAAGTCAATTTCACTTTAATCAGCTTTTCTGATTATACAACATTTTTTGATTATTCAGGAAAGAGAAGAGACGTGTGGTTTTTCACAATGATAAAACTATACATCCAAATGAATTTATGTCCTACAAATATGGAAACTTAGCAGGTGCAAGAAATGATTCTCTTTAAATAGACCCTATTGCTAAAGAGTAGCAATATGAAAAAATGATTTTTGGAACATATGTTAAAAGCATTCCCTTTGCAAAATATCAGAATTCTCAAAATACATAACAAGTGAGTTCATGAAATACGCCAAACAAAAACCTAAGGTTAATGCTTTATACTTTTAAGTTTAAATTAGTATTTTTAATTATATATGCTTCTGAATATATAGTTGTAATTTTTATGCAGATTACAGTGAAAATGATGATTAAAATACATGTTGTGATTCAAATTAGCATATTCTTTAATCTTTTTACAACAATAAGAAATATTTTGCTTCACTCTTGCCTCTAAGAAATGGTTACAGGTAGTTATATAGTTATTCTGTTTTATTTTTATTTATATTATTCTTCAGACCATGGTTCCGCAAATATTTTTTTTCTAAGATTCCGGTTATCAGTATTTTAGGCTTTCCAAGTTCATATGGTATCTGTTACAACTACTTGATTCTGCCAATATAGTCTGAAAGCTTCCAGAGACATTATGCAAATGAATGGGCATAGCACTGTTCAGTAACACTGTATTTACAAAAATAGGTGATTTGTGGATTACAGTTTGCTAACCCTTGATTTAGACCAGTGCTGTCCAATAAAACTTTCTGTAATGATGAAAATGTTCTATGTGTGTTTTGTGCAATATGGAAGCCACTAGCCATGTTTGACAATTGAGCACTTGAATTATGTGTAATGTTACTGAGAAACTAAATTTTAAATTTTATTTAAAACAATTACTTTAAATGTAAATGCAAATAACCACATAGAACTAACCATTACTCTATTGGACAGCACAAGTTTAAATATGCATATAAAATATTAATGAAAAGCACATTTTTCTTTATTATAATTATTTGTATCGTTATTTGAGTAAAATGTATAATATATTATTAGATCTTTATGTTGTAAAGGTGTTAAATCATTTTTTTAACTTAAGTATTTTAAGGAAACTCAATTTTTTGGTAGCTTTCTATTTGATACAATTTTAAATACAGAGACGTTCAAGAATATCATGGATTTTGTATGTATACCTTATTCCTTATACATATTTCTTTTTTTAATATTTGTCCATTTGCTTTATATGATAAATAGATGATAGATCGATAGATAGATGATATACTAATAGATAAATTTACATATGTAGAATTATAGAAATAGATATAGATGTAGATGATATACATATAGACACAGATTTAAATTGCCTAAACTATTTGAAAGTTATTTTGACACATTTTGATACATTAATTCCTAAATACTTTAATGTAGGTTTGCATAGAGTATTCCTAATATTGATATAATAATAATCATCTACCCCAATTAGTCTGTATTGAAATAGAATCAGTTGTCTCAATAATGTCCTTATTAGCTATTTTTTTTTCTATTCCAAAATCTAATCCAGGAATAAACATTGCATTAATAACATATTATTCTCCCAAAATCTGTCATATTTCTCAACCTTTTTATTAAGAATACTAACCATTATTTTGTAAAATTTCCACCAACTTCGCTTTGTTTGATATATCCTCATGATTATATGTATAGTACATATTTTTTATCAGGAAGAATATAAATGTAATGGTGTACCTACCCTTCTCAATGTGTCGTCAGAAATCACATGATAAAAGTTTGTCCCAATATTAGTGTTCGCATGACTAAAATGATGCCTGCTAATTATCTACACTGTAAAATTATACTTGTCCCTTTATGATTGATAATCTCTGGGGTATGCTTAAGTCTAAGTTTTATTTTTTTAATTTTTTTATTATACTTGCATGTAGTAGTTTTAAAGTTCATTGATGATTTTCTAATTCTGTAGTTTTTATTTAACATTTGTCAGTCTTCTCTCCGAAAAATTTCGCCACTTATTTATTTATTTATTTATTTATTTATATATTTATACATTTATTGATTTTAATTTTTATTCAGGGGTTATAATCCAATATTCATTTTCTACTTATTTTTTTCTTGATATGGCCAATGAGGGACTCCTCAAGTTGTTTCTAGTATTTTCAATATTTCCATTAGACTCTAAGACTTTGCATTCTTTATGGTGTAACAAAACATTCTAGATTTACGTTATTTTTTATCTTCCTCAGCCCTAGAATTAGTCTTTCATTCAGTGAGTTGTGTTGTGATTTGCTTCTAGACCTTTACAGTGAAAACACTATATTACATTGTATTATATGCAACATGATTGTATTTAATTAAAGATTAATTAGATTAATTAGAGATTTTATATCTCTAATTCTAGTGAAATACCACAGTGTTCAGCTTAGTCCTCTCCATTTTCATACTTGTAACTACATTCTCCAATAGAGAGAAATCTAGCTCCCATTATTCATAATATATTTATTTATTAGCTCACGTTCATAATACAAAGAAAGTAGTTTAAGAACTAATAATTTGAGCTCAGTATTTCTTTACAATTCTTTGTTTTAGTAAAATTTGATTTAGTAAAATACACAAATCTCAAGGTATAGTTTAATAAGTACTAAAAATTTCACAGACCTAAAAACATATAGACTATTTTGACACCCCCTAAAGGTCCATGATCTCTGATCCCCGTTAGAGGGATATCTATTTTCTGATTTGTTTTCAACATAAATTAGCTTTGTCTGTTCTATATATTTACATAATAATCATTTAATAGGTAATTTTTTGTGCTTAGCTTCTTTACCTCAAGTGTAATATCTATTAGATTCATCCTTGTGATGGGGTGTAGCGTTGTTTTTTTTTTTTTTTTTTTTTTTTTTTTTATTGTCTAAGTACTATTCCATTTTGTACCACCATTTGTTAATTCATTTTCTTGAGGGTGTTTCGTTTGTTTGTAGCTTTTGACTATTACAAACATGTCCTCTATAAACATGGGCTCTATGAACATGACCTCTTTTTGTGGACATTTTTTTTTTCATTTCTCTTCAATAAATCCCTAAAAATGAAAATGCTACATCCAGAAGGTAGACATATATTTTACTTTGCAAGAAAACCAATAATCCTTTTCCAAAGTTGTGATGTTTTACATGCTTACATTCTCTATATGAGAGTTCCAATCACTCTGCATCCTTTCTGTCACATGGTATCATTTTAAGTTTGGCCATTGACGTTTGTAGTGGTAACCCACTTTAAATGTTATTGTGATTTTCCTTATGGTTAATGATGTTGAGTACTTTTTTCATGGGAAATGCTTTGTAAAATGTATTTCAATTTTGTTGTTGTTGTTTTCCTTGGCAGTTTGTTTGTTTGTTTGTTTTCTTCTTGAGTTGTAAATGTAACTTGTAAATCCTGGAAACAAATCTTTTGTCTAACTTAGGATTTAAGAATATGTTCTCCCATTCTGTGAATTGACTATCCATTTCCTTACTCATGCCTATGGAGGAGAAGTTGTTAATTTCAAGGAAATCTAATTTATCCAGCTTTTCCTTTGTCATCATTGCCTACTGTGCTCTATGCAGATTTTTTTTTTTTTGTCTACTCTCTGGGAGTGAACATATGTGTATATGGTTTCTACTAGATGACTTATAATTTTACATTTTGATTTTAAGTCTACTCAGATCAACTTGTTTTTTTACAAGGTGTAAAGTCTAGGTCAGTGTTTATTGCCCTCATACCCCCACCCCAAGTGGATATCCAGTTGTTCAAACACCATTTTTTTTAGAAAGACCTTTAGGTTTAATATCATTTGGCTCTATAATTATTATTTCATCCAGTTTGCTTCGGCTATTTATTTTTCTGTAAATATATTTGGGGACTGATAATCTGAATACACTTGTGCTCAGTCATTATGTTTCTGTATCTAGAATTTATCCCATCATTCTGTCACTGGAGGTGCTGAAGCAGTTTAGGTGAGATTGATTCCATTCACTTTTCAAAGCCAGGTTATGGTTGGCCTAAATCAAGCAGATTAATGCATATTTCCACATTTCTCTTCTGCTTTACATATTTCAGAGTAATTTTTTTTTCAGCAATGGATAGGTGACAATTTATTCAAACTGAATTAAGCCCAGACATATGTTATAATAAATGAAAGAAGAAGAGAATCTATCTCCCATATGGACCTCAAAGCATGTAGTGAAAGAAGGCATTTTAGAATTGTGCCAACCTTTTGAGAGCAGATAGAATAAGCAGAGAGAAACCTGACTTTGATGACATTGGTGAGATAATACATTAACTCATACCTGAAAACTATGCCATGGTGCTAGGTTTTTCAGTTACATGATGTAGATTCTTTTTGCTTTTTTATTCATGCCTCTGAAAACATCCTAAATGATAAAATCTACCTGTATTTTTCTCAAGTCCCCCTTTTTACTTCATAGAAACCAATTTTCTTTATACTGTGTGACTATATGAATACAAATAGAGCAGTATGATTTGAAGCCAATTTAAATTACAATTAAAACACATAGGAATGGTGAAAGAGGTTTTTTTTGTTTGTTTTTTCCCCTGTAAATATTTGTCTAACGGCATAGACATTTATTTCAGGAGGCATTGAAATGATTAACAGGAAACATATTATATCTCTCATTAAATTATTTTTTTAATTTTATTTGGGAAAATTGGGGAACAGTGTATTTGTCCAGGGCCCATCAGTACCTAGTCATTGTCCTTCAATCTGGTTGTGGAGAGCACAGCTCACTGGCCCATGTGGGAATCGAATCTGCAACCCTGTTGTGCAGAGCTTATGCTCTAACCAACGGAGCCATCTGGCCACTCTCTCACCAACTTCTTCATGTGCTCCTTTTCTTTGCACAACAATTATTAAAGTTTCACAATTTAAATGTAGCTATTTTTGAGGTTGAATAACTCAGCTTTTCTTTCCTTCCAAATTATAGTGTCGGGCTCACTTAAACTCTGAAAGTTATGAGTATATACTCATATTTGATCAAATGAATATTATTTTTCAAAACATAAAGCCGCTTTGCTGTGAAAAATACTTTAGCTATGCTAGAGGAGGATAAATTTATGAAATGAGTTAATTGACTTTAAAGATGAAAGTATAACAATTTTCAATAATTTTCACTTTCATTATAATTTAATATTGCTGGCTAAATTTTCTAGGTTAGGAAGATATAACCTAGAAATATAGATTAATTTGCTTTGATGAAATGGTGGCAGAATATCATATTAATTTCTTTGGACATCAAATTAATGAAAATAAATGTTATTGAAGCAAAAATTACATGTGAAATAAATTTTGCACTAAGTAAATATGTAAAAATTTGCAAACATGATAAATGTGATTGTGACAACAAAATATTCAAGACATCTACTGTAATATTAATTTTTGAGGTGATACTATTCTCTGAATTAAAAAGAATAATGATAAAGTCATATAAATAAATGTTATGATGGTAATAAAGTACTAGATATAAATGTGTTTTGCTGATGAATATTTTTCATGGAAAACTGGGATTTGTTTTATTCTGATACCTTTTTCAGTCTAAATTAAACTTTAATGAAACATGGTATTTTTTTTTATGTCCCCTGGAGTTATGTGTATGTTGTTGAAAATATGGAATGATTTTGAAATTATTAAAATAAAAGAGAACGTCATGAAAAAAGACAGAAATTATTATAGGAATTGGCTCACATGGTTATGAGGGCAAAGAAGAAATCTGATCTGCCATTTGCAAGCTGGAGCAGTAGGAAAACCAGTGGCCAAAGGCCTAAGAACCTGAAGGCCACTGGTGTAAATCCCAGAAAAAAAAGCCTGACATCCTTAAGCTCTGATATCCAAAGGCAAGAGAAGGTGAACATCCCAGCTCAAGAAGAGAGAATTTGCCCCCTTTTCACTTTTTTGCTCCATTTAGGCTTCCCCGAGATTGGATGGTGGGTGCCTGTCTACATTGGTGATGGTGAATTTCTTTACATAGTCTACTGAATCAAATGTTAATCCTTGTGTCATGCAGGGTGGCATGTGGGGTCTCAGCACTCGCTTCCCACATAAGAACGCAGTACATGGTGAGGCAAAAAAGGAACACCCACGGAGCCATACGTAGGGGAGTCATACTATTATATTCTCGCTGGCGGCTGGGTTGGAGACACAGGAAGCAGGAGCCACACTGTTCACAACCCTCACTGCACCACTTGCTAACTCAGCCACCATCTTCTTGCTAGCACCCATTTGCTGCCAGCATAGCCATGGCAGTTATATTAGTGGCCAATGGCTCACTGGTTACAACTGATGGACAACTAGCCACAGCTGATGGCCATCCAATCACAGTTGATGGCCATTTACTACCTGAGCCAGCACCTTTCCACATGAGGCCAAGAGCCTGAAAATTGCTCTCTGGGGCTCTGTCCCCACACCTTGTCAGAAAAACTGTCACAGACATATCCAGAAGTAATGTTTTACCATCAATCTGGGCATCCCTTAGGCCAAACAAGTTTACAAATAATATTAACCATCACAGGGATATTTGACCATTCAGTGTGGTCAATATTACCCAGATATCAAAACCAAATAAAAATGTTATAAGAAAATAAAAATGAAAAATATTATACATTAATATGATTGCCAAAATTCTTAACAAAGCCATAGTAAGTTGTATTCAACAATACAGAAAAAGTGAAAGAAAAGTAAAAGAAAAGAAAACACATCTTGACATTTAACTAAGTGGATTTATTTCATGAATACAAGGTAGTTGTTACATTTGCAAATCGACCATTTAACTTACATTAATAGATAAAACATCATCTGAATAAATATGTATCAGATATATCTGATATGTATCAGATATATCTGATATATCTGATATATAATATATATAATATATATAATTATATATATAATATATATCTGATATATAATATATATATATTATATATCTGATATATAATATCTGATATATATGCATATATAATATATGTATATATTCATCTGAAAAAGCATTTGGCAAAAATTAATATCTACACCTTAGCAAATGATAATCCTTAGCAAATTAGAAATATAAGGGCATTCATTTAATAATAATACTTAGCAAATTAGAAATATAAGGGCATTCATTTAATAATAATACTTAGCAAATTAGAAATCTAAGGGCATTCATTTAACCTAATAAAAAGCAATGTAGAAAACTTACAATTATCATATTCAATGGTTAAAGACTCAATGTAACTTAGTGTAGTGGAATGACAAAGATGGAAGGAAACAAGAGTCAGAAGAGATGACACCAAAAATAACTATAAAAAACATGAAAATGAGAAGTAGTAGTTCCAATCAGTGTTATAAGTTTATAATTGCAAGAGTAAAGCTTAACAAATTGTCATTGTTGTTGCCATATATAAACATCATGTTTCTAGTAATGACATATATATATATATATTACACATTGTGGCCAAAATTGATAGTTGTATCCCAATGTGATTTTTACCTATTTATATAGTAATAGAATTTTAGCCTTTCCTAGCAGCCAAACTAAAAATCAAAGCCATTAATGGAGTAAGATAAGACCTAGCAGTTAATTTCTGCCTAACAAGTTTATTAGGTTTTTATTATAATATCCACATTAATTAATGTCTTGAATTTACAAGCAAGGCTTATGAAGTACACTATTATTATTTTCTCACAAACAAGTAATATTTGTGAGATCTTGTACTCAATTCTTACCCATAAGTGGATGTAATAAAAACTAAATTATCATATATATATATGAAATGTTTGCATTTTAGACTAGGGACATACAAAAAATATAAATTTGTGATCTTTGTATAGGGCAAAAGGCAGTTATTACTCTGTGCTCCATGGAGAGAATTACCTTATAAACTTAATGGGAAGTGTCTTTAAAACTTTGGTATGTAAATAAGTATCTTCATGTGGAAGATAAAACTATATGTTTTGTTTTAAAGATTTGGGATATCTACTTGATTGTTGGTCTCAAATCTCTTGAAATAGAAACAAATACATCTGGAGTTAAATAAATCTCTCTGGAGTCTCTACTTTGTAGATAGTTGTAAAATAACATTTAAGTCTTGTTCATGTGATCCAGATTCCAAGTTTCTACTGGTTTGGTTGGAGAACCCTAAATACAGAAATACAAACATATTTTCATATAATTCCACATGTGGAGCTAACTTATGTTTTCAAATTTTGCATTATGACATTATGAAAGAGGCATGTCCTACACTCTGGCTTTGCCCTTTCTAATTGCCAAGATCTGGATGTAATGGCTAGCAGAGTGACAGCTATGTGGACAATGATATAGAAAGTTCATGATGAAGATGGCTGCACAGCCAGTTTACATGAATCTGGTCAATGTTTTTATTTTCTACTTAACTAACTGCCCTAAAACTTAAAAGGTAAAACCAACAATATTTTATTACATCTCATAATTTTGTGGTTCAGTGATATGACCAGCTCTGCTGGCTAACTCTTCTGCTATACATGATTTTGAGTGGGTTTGGTGTGTGATGTTCTGCAGGTGGCTCAAATTGTATAAATGATTGTAGACGCCTTAAATTACAGAACTGCCATCTTGGCAGAGCTAAACCCAGCTCTTTTTCCATGTAGTGTCAGTATTTCTCCACATGTTCTTTCTAGCAGTACCTGAAGCTCTCACACAAGAACTATAAGTTCCAGGAGTAAGTCTTTCAACACCCAGAAAGTAGAACCTGTCAGATAGGTAAAGCCAGGGAGAGATAATTAGCACAATGTCCATTCTGCCATATTCTATTGGTCAAAGCACTCAGATTAAAGGGAGGAGAGAGTGAACACATCACTTGGTGGGAGAGTCTACTGCAGTCTTTGTCATAGACAAACCTACATACTTATTTCATGAATATGACTTTTATGTTAGGTAAAAATAATATATTCTAAGCAGCTACAGATATAGAGAGTGTCTTTTTAATAATGGATCTTTTGTTATACAGAATTACTTTCTACATATATACATACCATTATTCTTAATATTGCCTAACTGGATATCAAGTTAAGAGCTAAAGTATCTTAACTGAATGTTTTATATTTACTTTCCTAGCTCTAATGTAGACCACTTTGCTGTCATTTGGTACACCATTTTTCTTCATAAAGAATTTTTTCTTTGAAATTCATATATGTGTATATGTGTGCATATACTATATATATATATACACATATATATGCATACCATATATAAATACATATACTTATATTTGTATATAATATATTATATATTTACATATATATTAACATTATATTTACATATATGCATTAACATATATATGTAGGTTGAGCACTTTACTCTGAATATAACAGAGATAAAAGATTTTATGGCCTAATTTCCTCCTAATAATAATGATTAAACCTCATCTCACAATCTTTAATGGTCTTAGGGTTATTAATAATATATTGAAATCTGGTACCAAATAATTGATAAAAATTTAATATATATATTAATATATATTAATAAATATATAATTAATGATATATATATATATATATATATATATATATATATATATATATATATATATATATCAATCCTAAGATATTTGATCATACTGAGTTTTAAACAAACTTTCCAAGAGTGTCACTTAGTGGTATTTTTCTTGTCTTTTCTGCTCACGTTAAATGCCTCACATCTCTTTTTCATGCTCTGTTAGACTCTTGCAAAATTTTATGCACATAAACTGTTAAGACTTATGGGAGTATCTTTAACATGGTGGAGACCGAATGTTTACATTGACAGGAAAGCTAGAGATGGGAAAGGGCAAAGTTCAGATTTTCTATTTTTATTGCAATTGTGAAGAATTGAGTATTGTTATAATGTGGAAAAGGTTTATTTGATGTCATTTGAAGAGAAACTAATAACAGATAGAAGAATAAACTGTAGTTCAAGAGAAAGGTATGAAACGAAAGGGGTTACAGGCTCTTTGCAGCACTTGAGAAAAGTAATCATTTCTTTTGATTGCTTGACATTCCTGAAGAGACTATCATGCATACAATTTTATGCTAGTATCTGAGCCTCTATTTTAATGATAAAGATATTTTTCAAGCAAGCAGAACTTCAATCCTAAAAAAAGAAACATACAAAAGAACTAGTGTATTTTAATAAAAGCCATTTCCCAAGATGAAAGGAAAGTTTAACTTATTCTTTATAGATTTGTTTTTAAGCTAGTCCCAGAAATTTAGGCATACTTTGAGACCTAGCAAAATGTGGGTAAATAATACTGATGAGGCAATGATAACTGTCATTAATCCTTAAATTGCATTTGTATCTTCAGAATGTTCTTGTCAGGGGCAAATGCACAGATGTGAGAACTGAGGCACAGAATTGAACTGTTAAGTCAAGACTGCCATGCATTGAAAAGTAAATTTTAACCGAACCTAAAATCCTAAGACATGTATATACTGTTATAAAACAAAGCTGTTGGGTATGGAAAATGAGCTATTAAAATGAGTGATCTAAGACTGGATCTCCATTTTAGAAATTGTGTTTCTCCACAGGACACACTTTATATGTGTTTGATGAATAAGCAAGGTTAAACTTGGGGTTATTACTGCACTTTGTTTCTACTATTGTCTTTGGTAACAATGTTTCTTCATATATTTGATATATTTATACACACACACACACACACACACACACACACACACACACATATATATATATATATAAACAGACATGATAGAGTGTTAAAACAGTAAATATAGTGTTAATTATAAGAAATTTTATATAATTGAAGACATTAATGTATTTTCACATCCTAAAATTCAATAGGGTTTGTCAATTTTAAAAACATTTTATTAAAAACATCTTCAAAGATTAAAATAAAGAGTTTGAGATGGATAAAAATGAAATGAGAACATACCAAAATGCATAGAATTCACCTAAAGCAATATTTGAAAGAAAGAGCTATACAATTTTGGAAAAGAAGAAAAAAGCTGGGGAAGCTGGGATCTCACCTTGCTTTCACTTTATCTTGTGAGATAAAATCTAGATGATGTATATATGATGGTTTATTTTACTGTTCATCCTGAAATGGTGTTGAATTTTATCAAATGTCTTTTCTGCCTTAATTTAGATGACCATGTATATTTTCCCTTCATCTATCTATGTGGTATATTGATTATATTCTTATGTTGAACTACTCTTGCATTCATGGAATAAATTTCACTTGATCATAGTATATACTCCCTTTCATACGTTGTTGACTTTATTTTGACATATTGTGTTGAGGATTTTTGCATCTATATTTATAAAGAATATTAGTCTGCAATTTTCTTGTCATTTCTTTATCTGTCTTTATATCAGGGGAATGCTGATCTCAAATGATTAGTTAGGATGTGTCCCTTCTTTTTCATTTTTTTTTGAAGAGTTTGAGAAAGATATTGTTGATTCAGCTTTAAATTTTTCCATAGCATTTCCAGTGAAGCAACCTATTCCTGGATTTTTCTTAGTTTTGATATATTTGATTGTCTATTCAACATGTTTACTTTTTTATAGGGTGCTGAAATTTCTATTTGTTTTTGAGTCTATGTTTGTGTATAATTATCCGATTTGTCTAGTCTGTTTAATTTGTCCATATACAACTGTCTGTAGAATTTTCTTATAATAATTTTTATTTCTGTAAGTTTGGTAATAGTATCCCCACTTTCATTTCTGATTTTAGTTGTTTCCATTTTCTTTCCTTTTTCTATGTCACATTAAATAAACATTTGCTACTTTTCTTGATCTTCTTAAAGAAACAACTTTTTATTTTATTTATTTTCTGTTTCTTTTTCTATTATCTGTTTCATTTCTTTGCAATCTTTATTACTTTATGCTATCTCCCTGCTTTGGATTTAGTCAGCTCTTCTTTTTCTAATTCCTCAAGGTGTAAAAGAGGGTTATTAATTTGATTTTTAAAATGTACTCATTGACAGCTTAAAATGCCCCACTGAATATTGCCTTTACTGCATTTCTTAAATTTTGGTATGCTGTGTTTGTATTTTCATTTGTCTCTATGCATTTTCTAATTTCGTTGTCATTTTTTTTTGTCTCATTCATTGTTTAATAATGTTATTTAATTTCCATGTATTTGTTTACTTTCTAGTTTTCCTTCTGTATTTGATTTCTAGATTCCTTCCATGGTCTTAGAAAACACTTTATATGATTTTTCTTTTCAAATTTATTAAGACCTTTATTATATATTAACACATTGTCTATGCTGGAGAACACTTCATGGCCATTTAAAAAGAATGTATATATGGCTGTTGGTGGCTGGAGGGTTTTATATATGTTCGGTAGGTCTAGTTCATTTATCATATTGTTCAAGCCCTTAATTTTCTTATTGATCTCCTGTCTAGATGTTCTTCCATTGCTGAAAGTGATGTATTGAAGTTTCCAACTATTATTGTAGAGCTATCTATTTCTCCCTTCAATTCTTTCAATGTGTGCTTCATATATTTTAGGGCACTGTTGTTTTGTGCATATATGTCACAATGCTTTCTTACTGAAATGAAACCTCATGGTTTATTAAGCACTTCCTTGTGGTTGTAAATTTTTTATTAGATTCAGCATTCCAAAAATTGATTTTATCAATTTTTACCAGCCTAACATTTGCTTCAGTGAAGGAAACAAGTCTTGAAGCTCACTTTTCTATCATTTCTGTGATATGATATTTCTGAATGATATTTCTGAATGATGTGATATTTCTGAACCAGTGCGTTTTTTAAAAATTATATACATTTTGGAATGTTTTTGGATTTCTGTTTTGTTTTGTTTTTACAATGTATAACATAGGAATACACTTTCTGTGAGTACTGATCAACTATAAAAAATGTTATATATCTGTTTTCACTATCTGGTAACCATCTTATATAATATATCTAGAACTGTTAAACATAATTTACTTAAATTTAACAGAAAAGAATGAAATGTTCATGAATATTAAACAAATAAAAGGATATTTCTCTTAATATACAATTTTGTGTTAGATCTTGGTTCCTTTTAGTAAATTTAGTAAAAGTCTTTTTAGATCTTTATCTCCTTATGTAGAAGTTTCTCCTCATTGCTTTGAATGAATATATATATATATATATATATATATATATATATATATACATATATATATGTGTGTATATATATATATATATATGTTATGTATATATAACATATTTTTATCACATAGATCCTTGTCTTATTGTTACTATGATTTTTGGTTGAATTCTTCATTGAATTAGTGGTAAAAGTCCATATGACACTTGACTTAGTAGTCCATAATGAATGCAAGTAATGAAATATAACTTGAGCATTTTTTAATTCTAATTTAAGTGGTTATTTTTCTATTAAGTAGTCTGTTTACTATACTATTCAAGAGTCCTTACTTTCCACATTTACATTTTTAAATTGCAAATTCTCTATGGTGTTTTGATAGGCTTTATAATTCTTCACCATAGTAATAGTGTTGTGTCCCATTTGGTGCCAAGTATTGTGTCCTACAATGGCAGGGATTCAGTTTAAAATGTCCCTAAGGTGAGAGTTGGTTTCAGAATCATGCTAATCATTGTGGCCAGCTGGATTGCAAAAAGCAGGAAAGGCTGATGATAACATTAAGACCAAAGGGTATAAAACATATGGGAAGCAAGATGAAATTCTGCTTATTCGCAGATCACAGAAAAGTGAGAATGATCAACAGGTTTGAATTACTCTTCTTCTCCATTCTTGGTCAGTGGGTTCCTGGTGTTAGGATATGCCAACATCAATGGGGGAATACATTTACAAAATTACACCACATGAAAGTATTCAAAGTCAGCTGTATATCTAGGTGTCAACTGGAATCCATGTGCATACTATTTTTGTTTTTGTGTGTGTTTGAGCAGTACATTATAACAACACCTTTTATTTACATTAATTCTCAACTTGAAAAACACTTTGGCATGTATTATTTTATGTTTTTGGTATCTCTATGAACCGTAGAGAGAGATAATATAATCCTCACTTCATGGAGTAGAAGACTAATCCTTTGAGGTAATAAATGTGGTACGCACAGATCTACTCACACTACGTGAAAAGTCAAAGCTAAACTTGCTCTTCCAACTCCTCCTTCTTTTCTCTACATACACTACTCTGGCAGAATGTCGTTCTGTTAAAGAAAGGTTATAACCAAATGTTTTTATTATGCAATGCGAGACAAAGCAAGTTAAGTGTATTATATATTTTTTCACATTTATTCTATTTTTAATGGGACAAATCCTTTATTGTCTGAAAATATTAAGAAAAAACACTACAATATATGATGCTATTTGAAATTATGTGTATATGTGCATGAAAAAAAGTCAAACCTTTTATGTTATATCTGGTACTTTTTCCTGCTGAAAGCAATTTTAAAGTAGCTATTTTTAAAAAAAATGATATTTATTCATTTGTCTCAAATAGCATAAGAATTTGAACCTTTTTGCATTAGTCATACATCAGTGCATTTTAAGAAAACTGTCATAGTCTGCATATTTCAAAAAGCTAAAGAAAAATGAAAAATTGAAGAGGAAAACATCTATGATTTTCAAAAGTTAACATACAATTATATTTTAGAGGTTTAGATGATGACTCTCTTTAGAGTAACTTCTCTGTGTATCCCAAAATCCTTCCTTTAAGATATTTTAAAAGGAGAAAAGGATTAGTTGAGACTTCTTATTCTGACAGAAGAAATATCAGTGGATGTAGACATTCACTTTTACATATGAGAGTTTGTTATTGAATATGTTTTTCTTCTACTTAAATTTTACTTGGCTAGCTCAGTAAATCTATTGCAAATAAAAATAAAAGTGGTAGAATAGGTCATAATATATATTCAGCTCTTTAATCAACTAAAGCAAATGCACATTTTATATAAATGCACCTTATCGAACCAATACTCTGTATAAGTGAATCTCTGGGAAATGTTAGTTTGAAATCATTATGTGCTATAATATCAAAAGTAGGATGCTATGTTAGTTTACAGTAACCATTAATCAGTGGTGAAACTCAAGAAAACATAAAAACTTATGAAATAAATTACCATGGGTCCTAAAAACTGTAATAACGCAATATCCTGAGATAGCTTGGCAATGTTTAATATCAGATATACTGTTATTGTCCAAAAATTAAACCATTTTAGCTTTACTCTGTCACTTTTTAAATGTAAATAATGCTGTTAAATTTCTTGAGTTTATAACTTTTTAATTCAATTTTCTGATGATAGGACTAAGTCGTAAATATAAAATGAAACAATAAAGTTCCAATGTGCAAATGCTACATAGATGTTTTAGGTTGATCGTCTTTTTCCATGCCTTATGCTATACATTATTTATAATATATTTTTGTGTAATTTAATTTGTATAGCTAAACCCTGTTAATACAATATTGGAGAAAAACTAAGCATATTCACAATATTCAATATTTGTATGATAGTTTCAAAGATCATTACTCATTTTCAAAAAAATTTTGTAAAGGTAAAGGAAAGTAGTATTTATTAATCTATTTGCTAGGCACTTGCCTAAAACTTTGTATATTTTTTATTTGATTTTTTGATCAATCACGTGAAATAAATAATGCTATGTCCACTTTATGTAATTAAGAGCATAGCCTCTGAGATGAGAAACAAGTTGACCAAAGATAAGAAGTAGACAACTAAAACTACAAATATCTGACTAACTTCCTCTTTTGTTCCTCACCAATTACCCAGTAAAATACAAGCCTTCACATATATTTCAAACACTACGTACTTAGTTTCTTGATATGTTAAGCAATTAACCATTTGTTGATTAAAGAGATATATTTGAAAAGAATAACTTTTATTTGATAGAAATGTCGAATTTTATGACAAATCACCAAATTTCAAAAATGAACAAATAGCTAAATTTAATTTCACTGTAATTGCTTTGTATTTCCTTACAATAAATAATATTCTAGAGTAGTTTTGTTTATTTCCTTCCTTGGAAATTATAATACTTAGGCTTAACAAGGCAATTGCCTTAATTTTCATTACAATATTATTTTCTAGATTGGAATCTTTGAAATTCTCACCACGTCAAATATCATATGCCATCTATCAACATGATGTGTGAAATTACAGTGATGACATTAACCTTGTGTTGATAGTCTTTTTATGTTTAAATATGCAGCATTTTGTTTTCAGAAGGAACTGCAATATACATATATTACATTAATTTATTTCTAGAATATATATATATCGTATATATATCATAATATGTCATTATATATATCATATATATCATAATTAGATATTATGTATATATAAAATTAGAATTCCAGGGATAAATCCAAGTTAATCATGGTGTACACTCCTTTTCTATGCTTTCCTACATTTACTATACTTATATTTTGTGAGGATTTTTTAGTCTATAATTTGTAACTTTTCTTCCCTTGTGATAAATTTGGTTGTGACATCATAATAATACTGTACTCCTAGAATACATGGGATTTTTTTCCCCTGCTCTGTTTTGAAGAATTTGGGAAGTACTTGAACTAATTCTACTAAATTTTTTAATAAATATTTGGTAGCATTGACCAAGGAAGCCATCTAGGTCTGAGTTTTTTGTTGTTGTTGTTGTTTTTTGTGAGAGAATATTAATTCAATGTCTTTTTATTTTTCTTTCTTTATTTTTGGTCAGTGTAACTAAAGATTTGTCATTTTTCTCTTGGAAAAGAATCTATTTTAATTTTATTGATTTTCTCTGGTTCTATGTTCTCTATTTTATTAATTTCCATTGTAATTTATAGCATTTCCTTCTTTGTTAGCCCTAGTTTACTTTGTATCTACCAGTGTTTGTAGAAGCAGTTTTAGTTTTTAATTTGAAATATCCTTTTTAAAAATGGCCAATATAGTTATAAATTGTCTGAGGTATTAAACTTTTCAACTATTATTTTGTCTTTCCTCCCTTCAATTATTTCAGTTTTGCTTCACCTACCTTGGAACTATGTTTTTTTGCTGTATATATGGTTATGACATTATATCTGCCTAATGAATTGGAATTTTCATTGTTCTACAGTTTTCCTTTTTTCTCAAGAAACATTTATTTTATTATTTATTTTTTCTTGCTTCCTTATTGTTGCAGTCTCAATGATTGTTTCGTTCTAGCCATTTGTTTTCAACCCATTTGTATCTTTAAATCTAAGTGTGCCTTGTGTATGTACCATATAGTCTGTTTTTTGTTTTTTTTATCCACTCTGACAACACTGCCTTTTCATTGGATTATTCAATCCATTTATAATTAATTTAATTACTGATATATTTTATCTGCATCTGCTATTTTGCTCTTTTTTATAAATGTGCCATGTTTTATTTGTCTGTGTATCTTTTACAGCTCTTTTTTTCTTGCATGAAGTAAATATTTTCTGATGTACCATTGTACTTCCTTTAATTTTCACTGTATTTTTTACTTGTATTTTTTAGTGGTAATGATCTAGGGCTAGATTCCCTAGATCATTACTCTTTACATCCATTCTTATCAGCATGGATTTTAGACTTTAACTAATTCCAGTGAAACATAGAAATATTATTTTTATATACTTCTCTCATCTCCTTTATCGTGGTATTATTTTTATACAACCTGCATCTATATACGTTAAAAACAATAATATAGTATTACTATGATTTGGGTAATTTTATTATTTTTAAAGGAGGTGAGAGAAGAAAGGAGAGCAAATGTATGTTTTTACAGTTTGTTATTTACCATTTCAGTTCTCTTTATTTTTCAGTAGTTTTGAGTTACCATCTTGTATCATTGATTTTATTCCAATAGGACCATACCCTCACCAGATTCTTTGTTGACAGCTCTTTTTTTTTTTTTTCCATTCAGTGTTTTGAATGTACCTTCTAGCTGAGATTTTTTCTGATGAGAACTAAGCTATTAATTGATGTTTGCTGTGATGAGTTATTTTTTTTAATAAAATCAGTTATTGAATTGTTGAGTTAAATAAGTTATCTATAGTCTTTCAAGATTTTCTCTTTCAACATTTTTACTATGCTTAGTCTAAATATGAATCTCTGATTTATCCTACTTGGAGATGATTGAAATTTTTGGACGTGTCAGTTAATATTTTTCATATAGTTTTGGAAATTTGTTATTATTTCTTCTGACATTTTTTTTGTTGTTGTTCTCTCTCTCCCCTCTACTTCTGGTACGTTGATGTGCCAACTGGTGTCTCACATTTGTTTGAGGTTCTCTTCATTCACGTTTATTCTTTTGTTTTCTTTTAATCAGATTGCAAAGTCTGTATTGATCTATTTTCAAGTTTCCTAATTTTTTCTGCAGCCATCTCTAATCAAATTTTAGCAGCTCTAGTTAATTTTTCATCTAGTTATAGTAGTCCCTCCTTATCTATGGAAGATATGTTCCAAGAACCCCAATGGATGCCTGAAACCATGGGTAGTACCAGACCCTATATATATAGTAGGTTTTTCTCCTATGCATACACCTATGATAAAGTTTAATTTATAAATTAGGCATAGTAAGAAATTAACAACAATAACTAATAGTAAAATAGAACACATAACAAAATAATATCTTATGTAAATATGATCTCTCTCTTAAAATATCTTACTGTGCTGTACTTACCTTTTCACTTGAAGGAAACACTTTACAATTTCTCTTGGAATATCCATATTGCCAGCATCACTACCATAGCACTCTGGAGTGTTTATTAAGTAAAATAAAGGTGACTTGAACACAGTCACTGTGAAGCCAGGACATTCGATCTAATAACTGAGAAAGCTGCTAAGTGACTAACACGGTAGCATATACAGTGTGGATATGCTGGGCAAAGGGATGATTCACGTCTGGGCCTGACAAAAAATGCAATAAGAGATTTGTATCACACTATTCAGACGGCATGCAATTTAAACTTATGAGTTGTTTTTTTCCTGGAGTTTTTTATAGTTTCAGACTGTAGTTGACTTCAAGTAACGACAAACATACAGTGTAACTGCTGTAAAGGGGGACTACTGTATTGTCCTTCTCGATTCTAGAATTTCCATTTGATTTTCTCTCAATATTTTCTCTTTATTAATATTATTTTGGGGGACATTGTTATCATACCTTTCTGTACTTTTATGTTATTTTATTTTTTTAGTCCTTTGAATATTTTTAAAATAATGGCTTTGATATTTTGTCTGCTTTGAACTTTCTCAAAGGCAATTTCTATTGCATGCTTTAGCCTTGTTTATGGATCATGTTCTCCTGTTTATCTGAATTTCTCATAAATCTTTTTTCCTTTTGCTGAAAATGGACATCTTAAGTAACATATAGTATTCACTTTGTATACTGACCTACCATTTCTGCGGCTTCTTGATCTCATATGTTTGCTTACTCACTGAATGCCTTGGCTGGACTAACATAGTGATGTCTATTACATCGATCATGTGCAGTCTCCAATGTGTTGCTTCTCAAATGGCACCGCCACAGATATGTGCACGGCTGCCATAGGATGACAGTGGTTCTTCAGGGTTCTGTCTTTTTCCCTAATATTTCTGTTAAGCTGTCTGCATCTGTCACTATCATATCCAGCTGTTCTCCTCTACTAATTTCTAGATGTTTGTTCTAGTTTTTGTTTTTCTTGATTTTTCTTGATTTTTCTATTTTATGACAATGTCCTGGGTCATAAATTGATTTACAATTTATTATACATTGTATGTAATATGACATATAATTAATATTACATCATACCATATATTTTATAATATATTATATGTAGTTTATATTATACATAATAATATTATATATATTATTACACAGTGATACAATTAAATGCAGGCTTCTCCCCAGGGGTAATATTTGAGGCTGATCCTTGAGGTTTACTTCAAGCTCTGAAGGGTTCTTATAGTAGGTTCTTTTGCTTGTTTATTTTGCTAAATCTCTAGATGTTTTATTGTCTACATTGTTATTGTCATGGAACTACCAGCCTCCACTTAGGTTGCTTATCACCAACATAGCCATTGTTTTCAACCAAACTCTTAACTTGGATTTGAACTTTTCCATATTCTGTTCCTCAAGTTTTTCCTAAGGGGGAAATATATGGATGTCTCTGTTCTTAGAATCTGTCTTTCCCCATGCAATCCTCTTGAATAGTCTCCAGACCTAGGGGCAGGAAAATTAGCTGCTTCTCTCGGAGTGACACTCTTACTTTGCAAGTGGGATCCTGAATAGGGTGATAGTATCTGGTGTACGTGCCTTCTTCATGCAGTATAGAACCTCTGTCCTGCCAGCAAGCTGAACTAAAAGTCAGCAGGACACAGTATGCTCAGCCTGCCATCCCTGTGGAACTACTTGTGTGCACATGTAGGCTCGTTGGTAAAGGGAACCCTAGATCTTTTAGCTTCTCTTTCCTAGAATAGAGCTGGGTACTAAATGGGTTAAGAGCCCTGTATTCTTATGTTCTCTGAGTTTCCACCATGGAGATTTGGTGGGTTGGGGAAGAAATGGGTGTTGCCTCAAATGCTATATACTTTCACTGTTTGTTCCAAGACTAGGTAAAATTTCTGGAATAAAAATTTCATCACTTATTGTATTCATTTAGGCATATAATATCTAGGACAACTCTAGATGGTGTCTTTTAAGATAATCTTTTCTAAATTATGGTTGTTTTGCTGAGGGCAAGTTTTATGGAGCTGCTCATATTACCAATCTTGAAATGTCATATAAAATTTTATAAATGTGATCACTGTGTGCTTCATTTATAGGTGACATATGAACAAAAATTGGAGAACTTGAGGGAATTAGCTCAACAAATATCTTGAGAAATAACTGGCTAAGTTGAGGGAATAGCAGACACAGAGTCCCTAAATTAGTACCATTTCTGATGTGTTGGCAGAACAGAAGGACTCCTGCTTAGATGAAGAAGTATGAAAAAGAAATAGGTACTTAATTTTCTATATCTTCAACCACCAGTTCTGCACTGATGCTTTCCAAATATTTATTTTTGCCTACGTAGCTCTTGCTTAAATTACCTCCATTACCTCAAACTTGATATGTTTAAAACTAACTTATCTTTTTAAAAAATAACTGTTAAGGCCACAGAATAAGAAAGCAAGAATCAATGTTCTTTATGTCATGTGTCTTATTCTAGTCCTTTTCGCGTATATTCCAATTTCTTCAATTCTTCAACTTACTTTACACTTTTAAGCTTTTATAAAAATTACCACCTATTATTTCTCTTTGAGGTAAAGTCACAAAGGTACGATTTCAATTGAATTGCTCCGAAAGTCAATATTAGTGTTTATATTTATGAGATGGTTAAAGATCACTGTTGGCCTTCAATGTTGCTCTTATGAAACGTTTGCACTTTTGTAAAAATAAATGTTTCTATAAGTTAACTAGCATGAGTAATTTCTGTAGTAGCACAAGCGTGGGGGAATTTAGTTTATGACATATTTATTTTGATATCTGTGGGTTCCCCTCCTCTTAAATTAAATTGTATGTATACTCCAATATAGAAGACTGTGAAAGAGGCTTAATCTGTGACTGTTATAGAGATAGAAAGAGAGACTTCTTCACTTTCTAGGAAGACATAAGATAATTGATTTAATAAGATTAAATAAATAAATTGTATTTAATAATACAATAATCTAAACTTACATTTTACATATTAGTTGAAACTGAATTGTAGACTTTGATATCAATAACAATTTTAATCCTCTATTTATCCACATTCTCTGAAGTAAAAGCTTACTCCAGACATAAAATCTGTACTACCATGATACAGAAACCATAATTACATTAACATCTTTTTGAAATGTTGGAATTAAACCCACTTAAAAGACTAGCTTGGGAATTTTACCATCTCTATCTTATTGTGTTTTAATTTTCCAAACAAGAGTAAACTGTGGTTTATAGCTTATTCACTTTCAAAACTAAATACTTATGATTTCAAAATCTATGTGTAACAGCCTAGCTTGAGTTCAGATCAATATATATTTTTGGCCCAGGAAACATCCTTTATCTTCCTACAGATCATTAAACTATCACTTCTTTTAAAACTAACCTCTTTCACTTTGCAGCCTCTCTTTTTATTTATTCTATTTTATTTATTTATTTAGTGCTGCTTACTGTGTTTCCCTGAAAATAAGATCTAGCCAGACCACCAACTCTATGCATCTTTTGGAGCAAAAATTAACATAAGACCCGGTCTTATTTTAATATAAGACAGGTTCGTATATAATATAACATAAGACTGGGTCTTTAATATAATGTAATATAATACAATACAAGACCGGGTCTTATATTAATTTTTGCTCCAAAAGACACATTAGAGCTGATGATCCGGCTAGGTCTTATTTTCGGGGAAACACAGTAGGTAATCCTCGGTCTTTGACCAATTTTTCTTGAACCCCATTCCACAATTCCCTTTTCTATTCACAATAATCTGATGAATCTGTGCTGATCATGACTGTTTCTTAGCACAAACACTGGCCACTTACTCACTTCTTCAAAACAATTAGGTTTCCCTTGCTTAGGGCCTCATGGTTAAAATTCTTATCTATGGATCATTTAAATAGGTGCATCAACTTGTTTTAAACAGAGAAATGTGTATGGTTGATATGGAACTCCCAGGTGAATGAGCATGGTAACATACAATGTTGGCCCAGAATATACTGACCCCCAAGTTATTACAGCAAACATAAATACAGAAATGTAAATAACATCCCCTTTGCTATTCAAACAATTCAAATAATGCCTGTAATGAGAGGTATTTCAAGACACTTGGGAAGATTGGGAAAATATTTGTGGAAAATTGGTTATTTTATTTCATTTTATTTTCTTCTTCTCTTGATATTCAAAGCTTTGGCCATAATAACAAGTTTCACACAGTGACTTTATTATAGTATTTCAAAAGCATTTGATTCAGGCAGTTTAGTCAGGAAACATTACATTAAAAAGTATGGATTATTTAATTTTAAAAAGATATAACTTCGAACATTGTTAGCACCATTTTCTTCTAAGATTCTTATTAATTTTAGAACATCATGAGAACATCATGCTCCTATTCTGCTGAATATTCAAGTGAGCTCCTTGTATTAAAAATGTGATAAGGCATAAAAGTCGATCTAAATGTTGTTTCTTATCAACTTGAAATAAATTGATATGCACAGTATTTCTCAAGAATAAAGTCTTAATATTATATGAAAACAATGTAAAATAGTTGGAATCGATCTATTTATGCAAAATTAAATAAAATATAACAGTTAATTAAGGATACATTTCTGTCTGTCTATCTATCTATCTGTCTGTCTGCCTATCTGTCTGTCTGTCTATCTATCTATCTACCTCCCCACATCTATGACTTGAATATTATACTTTAATGATAGTAACTATCTGTTGACTTATTCTGTAGTTAGGTTTGCCTTTAAACTATGAAACATTGAAATCCTATTATCCTATAGATAATAAATGCATTCTTTCACTGAAATAATTTACTACAAATATGCAGACCTGAATCTTATTACTATTGCTGAATTTTCCCACCATCGACCATATCTTCTTTATACTTAACTTCTACCATCTTTTTAAGAATCGATATATTTAGCAGAAAAACTACTGCTCAACATGAGTTAGTACAAAGTTTCTGCTAGTCAGAGGTCTTGAATATACTTTCACACAGAGTGAAAATGATTTTTAAGTTTAAATTGTCTTAGTTGGTGTATAGCTTATTATGTATATTAATAAATCATGTTTAATTTTTCAATTTAGTTTCATTTCATCTGCATGAACTTGAAATAATAGCAATTGACTTACTTGAGATCTAAGTTTCATTTTCTTCTAGAATGCTGAACGTTAAATTGATTTTTATGAGTACATAAAAAATATGTACTCTGAGATTGGTATCTTACACTGAGAGAATAAAATAGAAAAAGGAATATAAACTTTAAAAAATATACTTTCTGTATAGTATTTCTATTATTATGTATGGGGCAGCCATGACATCTAAGTATTTTCTCTGTCATTATCTAAAAACAATCCCAGCTCTAAAGAAAATGCACAAAGAGGAAAGTAAGTAGTACGAGTTTGTATCCTTTCACCTATAGTATAAAAGTCTTTAAAAAATAAAAATATTAAGGAATATTTCTAGTAAATTGTGACTTGCTATATTTTGCAATGCACAATTTCATGGATTTTGACAATATATCAGAATAGTAATATTTGAACTTTAATATTTTTTAAGGAAATGATCAAGTCTGCTTATCAATAGAATGGATATTCCATAAAATTTTTATTTATAAGTATTTCTCTGCTTGTTGCTCTGCTTTTAAGTCAACTCTACTGTATGTGGGTTTAAGCAAGGGTGCATTTTGTGTCTATACTACATATATGTGTGTATGTTTATGTGTGTTTTCTTATCACACACATTCAGTTTTATACTTTGGAAAGACAACTATTGTTATATACCAGATGCTCAAAACATAAAACCTAACATGAGGAATTGTACTTCCATTAGAATATTCTCCACAAGATAATGTTGCTGCCATCTTAACTATGAGAAAATTCAGATGATTCACAAAGTCATATTGTTTGAGCCCATCAGGGAGCTGAGGTCACAGGCATGCAATTAAACTGAATTCCAAAGACTGATAGAGATGATACGTGAACAGAAGAATAAATGAGGAAGAGAAAAGCTGGAATCATCCTTGTGGATAGATAGATAGATAGATAGATAGATAGATAGATAGATAGATAGATAGATAGATATCAGCTAATATATTAATATATTCTTAAAGGTCAAATGTAGGTTTTGTATCATTCTGAAATTATTGAGACCCTCTCACCACAGAGAGAAGAGAAGCAGGCAGTTCCTCATAGCTCTTTTCTATGGGCCTTCACTTGGAGATTATAAGAAAGATTAGAGAAAGAGACAGGACCCCAAGTGGTGCAGAAAGGCAAATGATGAGCTGTCTGTGGGGACATGAGCAAATTACCGCTTCTTATGCAATTCCATCATATGAAGCAAAGAGCTTTGCTGGAGTAGGGATAACAAACACTTCAACCTTCAACGTCATAAGAGATCTCTTTCTTTTAGGGAAGAGTTTGAATCAAACAAAATAATGAACAACAACAAACATGATGGGGAGGGGAAGGAATCTCTCTTCAGGTAAGGATCCGATGACACAAAATAGGTATCTGCTACTGCTGGAAGAGAAATGGGATTCTCCGCTGCATGATCTGACAGATATATAAGGTACTGCTTCTCACAGGAGAAATGAGAATCCAGAGAAGGCCTTATCCTTCTGAGGTACATAGACCAGATGTAGTTTGCAGTGTAACAACGAAAACAGAATTACTTTCCTCCTATTACAAGTCAAATAATGAGTATCAAGCCTCAGTAGACTACCAGAGGGGAATAAGACAAAAGAAAATACTGAAGCGAATGGCTAAGTATGTACCAAATATAAGAAATAAAAAGAAAATGGGGAAAGAGAACAAGAGAGAGAAAGAAAAAATAAAAATGTGGATCCAAATGCCTAGAGAAGATCAAACACAAAAATAAAACATGCACCTAATGTAGTCAAACTGTAGATAACTACAGATAAAGAGAAAATCCTGAACAGAGCCAGAGAATTAAGAATCATAAAATAGACCAAAGCATAAATAGAATTAAAATAGTCTTCTTTTCAGAAAACATGTAAACCCACAGACAGTGGAGTAGTAATTTGAAAGTAATGAAAGAAAGAAAATATAAGAAAAACATACAAACCAGAATTGTATTCTCTGTTAAGATACTTTCCATTGAAACAGAAAAATAAAGAAGTTGTTTAAAACAAACATAAGATGTGATAATTTATGTCCAACAGAATTATGTTACAAAAAATTTTAAAGAAAATTCTTCCCGCTGATAGAATGTGATAACAGATGGAACTCTGGATGTTGGAGGACTAAAAAAGAACATTGAAATAGTAAAAATTTAAGTGAATGTAAAATACTTTCTAAAGAATCAATTTAAAATATAATTGAGAAAGAAATAACAATGAATTGTAGAATGTAAAACATAAATAAAATGTTTATTTCTGTAAAAAAATGGATGGCAACATTAGCACTAAGCATAAGAAGAAAGAAAATAAAAGTATATCATTGTGGGAATTTTATACCAGAAACAGTAAAAGATTATTTAAAGATAAGCTAGGAGAAGTTAAGGATGTATAGTATAAATATAAATAATGGAGAAACGAGAGAGAGAGAGAAAGAGACAGAGAGAGAGAGAAAGAAAGAGCGAGAGAGAGAGAGAGAGAGAGAGAGAGAGAGAGAGAGAGAGAGAGACTATTATATAGACCAATTGTAGAGATAAAAATCTTGGAATAATCCAAAAATCCACATTAAAAAAGAAAAGCAAATCAAGAAAGAAGAGGTAGAGCCAATAAGACAACTATAAGACTTCAATATACATATATCAGTAATTATAGTAATACAATTTATCTAATTATCACAGTTAAAAGTTGTGGTATTGAATTTTTGTTTTGTGTATTTTACTGTTTACTTTTTAAAAATTCTTTTTACATTTAAGGGGGTTTTCATATAGACAAAATAGAAATCCTAACCAAAGAGACCGAGGGTCTATGTTAATATCAGATGGGTATGTTTTGGTAAAAGGTATCCCAACTGACACTATATCATGAAAAATTAGCCCCACACATCAGGAAGAAATAAGATCTAAAAGGTATATGCATATAATGAAAGCTTCAAGATAAATAAAACAAATAGAATGAATAGAACTGAGAAGACAAATTCCTACTTATAATTGGATATTTCCAAATTTTGTCTAATACGCAATAGAACAAGTAGAAAGAAAATAAAAATGATACAGATAGTCTGAATAACACTGTGAACTTACCTGAACACCCCATCCAATAGTAGCACGAGCAGAATATGTATTCTTCTCATGGGCATGTATGACCTTCACAAAGATAGACCATCAGAAAACTTCATACGTAAAATGTTTATAATCATATACAAATATATTTGACCACAAAAAAGTGAAACTAGAAGTCAGTAATCAAAATGTTTCTTGAAATTGCCAATAAATTTCTAAATTCCCCATGAATCAAAAAATAACAAGCAAAATAGAAAATATTTGAAATGACGAATAATGAATACAAAACATAATTATCTGTGACTTGCACTTAGTAGTCCTACTTAGATGGAAATTCACATAATTGAATGCTTGTATGACATAAGAATGAAAGTTATTTTTTATTAGTATTATTAGTTTCAGGTGTACAATGTCATAATTAGACATTTATACACTTCACAAAGTGACAGCCTCATCCCCCAATCTACTACCCCTCTGACATGGTATATAGCTGTTACAGTTCCACTGACTCTATTCCTAACACTGCACTCCACATTCTGTGATGATATATGTATATGTATGTGTGTGTGTGTGTGTGTGTGTGTGTATATATATATATATATATATATATATATATATATATATATATATAAAATTGTAGTTGACATTCATTACTATTCAGCTTCAGCTCCAGGTGTACAGTGCAGTAGTCAGGCACTTACACCATTCATGAAGTGGTCCCCCTAATAAGCCAAGTGCCCATCAAATACCCCACAAAATCTTTACATTAATGATTATATTCCCCAAACCGTGTTTCTCATCCCTATGGTAATTTTGTGGTTACCTATTGTGCTTTCTAATCCCCTCACCTTCTCCCTAATCTCAGCCGCCTCCCATCTAGCACCCCTCAGTTTTTCCTCTATATCTCTGAGACTGATTCTCATTAGTTTGTTAATTTATTCTATTCTTTAGATTGCCCATATAAGTGAGATCATATGGTATTTGTCTTTCTCCTTCTGACTTATTTCACTTAGCATAATGTTCTCTAGTTCCATCTGTATTGTTGCACATGGTTAGATTTCATTCTTCTTGATGTAATACTCCATCAAGATGTAATAATTCTTGATGGAATTACTCCAGTAATACTCCATTGTATAAATGTACCACAGTTTCTTAATCCAGTCATCTACTGATGGGCATTTCATTTGTTTCCATATCTTGGCTATTGTGAATAGCACTGCAATAAACATAGGGCTGCATTTTTTTTTTCTTTTTCAAATTAGTGTTTTGGATTTCTCTGAATAGATAACTAAGAGTGAAACTGCTGGGTCATAAGGTAGTTCCATTTCCAGTTTTTTTGAGATACTTCCATACTTATTTCCATAGTGACTGCACCAATCTGCAATCCCACCAACAGTGCATGAAGGTTCCCTTTACTCCACATCCTTGCCAGCACTTGTTGTTTGTTGACTTATTGATGATGGTCATTCTGACTGGGGTGAGGTGGTATCTCATTGTGGTTTTTATTTGCATTTCTCTAATGATTAATGAGGTTGAACATTTTTTCATATGTCTGTTTGCCATCTCTATGTCCTCTTTAGAAAAATGTCTCTTCATGTCTTCTGCCCACTTTTTAAATTGGGTTGTTTAAATTGGGTTATTTAAATTGGGTTGTTTGTTTTTTTAGTGTTGAGTTAAATGAGTTTTTTTTTTTTTTTTGGATATTAACTCCTTATCAGATATATCATTGACAAATATCTTCTCCCATTCAGTATGATGCCTTTTGTTTTTTTGATGTTTTTTTTGTTTTTTTTTTTTTTTGCTGTGAAAAACCATTTTAGTTTAATGTAATCCGATATGTTTTGTTTTGTTTTGTTTTTTCTCTTACTTCCCTTGCCAGAGGGGAAATGTCAGCACAAATATCACTAAGGGTAATGTCTGCAATTTTACTTCTTATATTTTCTTCTATGAGCTTTATGGATTCAAATCTTACATTTAAGTCTTTAACACGTTTTTGAATTTATTCTTGTATATGATGTGAGGAGGTAGTCCAGCTTCATTTTTTTGCATGTGTCTGCCCAGGTTTTCCAGCACCATGTATTGAACAGACTGTCTTTACCCCAATTTAAATTCTTGCTTCAATGTCATAGATTAAATGACTATATAGGCATGGATTTATTTCTGGGCTCTCTTTTCTGTTCCATTGATCTATATGTCTGTTTTTATGCCAATACCATGCTGTTTTGATTACTATAGACTTGTAGTATGATTTGATGTCAGGTATCGTGATATCTCCCATTTTGTTCTTCTTTTTCAAGATCGCCGTGGCTATTTGAGGTCTTTTATGGTTCCATATAAATTTTCAGATTATATGTTCTATTTTAATGAAAAGTGTCATTGGTAGTTTGATAGGATGTGCATTGAATCTATATATTTCCTTAGGCAGTATGGACATTTTAACTTTATTAATTCTTCCTATCCATGAGCATGGTATGTATTTCCATTTATTTGTATCTTCTTTAATTTCTCTTTTCAGTATATTATCATTTTCTGATTACAGGTCTTTTACTTCTTTGGTTAAATTTATTCCTGAGTATTTTATAGTTTTTGAAGTAATTTTAAATATAACTGTTTTCTTAATTTCTCCTTTTGATACTTTATTATTGGTATACAAATGCAACTGATTTCTGAATATTCATTTTGTATCCTGCCACTTTACTAAATTCATTTAGCAATTCTAATAGTGTTTCGGTGGAGTCTTTGGGGTTCTTTATAGTATCATGTCATCTACATATAATGACAATTTCACTTCCTCCTTACCAATTTAGATGCCTTTTATTTCTTTTTCTTGTATGATTGCTGTGGCTAGGACTTCCAGAATTATGTTGAATAAAAGTGGAGAAAGTGGGCTATCTTGTCTTGTTCCTGATCTTAAGGGGAATGGTTTTAGCTTTTCCCTGTTGAGTATGATGTTAGCTGTGGGTTTGTCATACATGGCTTTATTATGTTGAGATATGAGCCATTCATTCCTGGTTTCTTAAGAGTCTTTGTCATAAATGGCTGTTGCATTTTGTTAAATGTTTTTTTCTGTATCTATTGATATGACCATGTTTTTTTTTTCCATTTTATTAATGTGGTGTGTCATATTAATTGATTTTCGAATGTTGAACAAACCTTGTATACCAGGAATGAATTTCACTTGATAGTGTATAATCTTGTTAATGTATTGCTGAATTCTGTTTTGTAGTATTTTGTTGAGGATTTTTGCACCTATGTTCATTAGGGACAATGGCCTGCGGTTTTCTATTTTTGTAATGTCTTTGTCTGATTTTGGGATCACGGTGATAGTGGCTTCATAAAAAGAGTTTGTGAGGCTTCCCTCCTTATGGACTTTTTGGAATACTTTGAGGAAACTAGGTGATAATTCTTTTTGAATGTTTTGTCAAATTAACCTGTAAAGCCATCTGGTCCAAGGCTTTTGTTTGGTGGGAGCTTTTTGATTACTGATTCAATTGCACTGGTAGTAATCAGGTATTGAGAGTTTCCATTTCTTCTTGAGTTAATCTTGGAAGGTTGTATGTCTCTAGAAAATTATTCATTTCTTCCAGATTGTCTAATTTGTTGGTGTATAGTTGCTCATAGTATTTTCTTAATATTTTTTTTTTTTAATTTCTGTGGTGTCTCTTGTCACTTTTCCTGTTTCTGATTTTATTAATTTGGGTCCTTGCTCTTTTTTTTTTTTTGAGTCTGGCTAAAGGCTTGCCAAATTTGTTTATCTTCTCAAAAAAACAACTGTTGGTGTCATTGATCTTTGTATTGATTTTTTTGGTCTCTATTTAATTTATTTCTGCTCTGACCTTTATTATCTCCTTCCTTGTGCTCTTTTTGGGCTTATTTTGCTGTTCTTCTTCCAGTTCCCTTAAGCGTAAAGATAATCTGTTGATTTGAGATTTTTCTTGTTTCTTTATGTAGGCCTGCATTGCTATGAATTTCCCTCATAGGACTGCTTTCACTGCATCCCATAGATTTTGTGTTGTTGTGTTTTTATTTTCATTTGTCTCAAGGTATCTTCTTTGATTCTTCCTTGGTCTTAATCATTAGTAACATGTTATTCAGCCTCCATTTATTCGTGTGGTTTCCAATTTTTTTTCTTGTAATTGATTTCTAATTTCATAGCACTGTGGTAAGAGAAGACACTTGATATAATTTCAGTTTTCTTAAATCTATTGAGACTTGTTTTGTGGCCTAACATGTGGTCTATCCTGGAAAATATTCTGTGTATTCTCGAGAAGAGTGCATATTCTACAGCTTTGGGGTGAAACGCTCTAAAAATATCGATTAATCCAACTAGTCCAATGTGCCATTTAAGGCCACTGTTTTCATATTGATTTTTCTCTGTGAAGGATATCTCCCTTGTTGTCAGTGGTGTGTTGAAGTCTCCTACTATGATAGTGTTACTGTTGATTTCTGTCTTTATGTCAGTTAATATTATTTTATGTATTTAGGTGTTCCCATGTTGGATGCATAGATGTTTACTAGGGTTATGTCCTCTTGTTGGATCGATCCCTTTA
This sequence comes from Rhinolophus hipposideros, assembly GCF_964194185.1. NCBI lineage: Eukaryota > Metazoa > Chordata > Mammalia > Chiroptera > Rhinolophidae > Rhinolophus > Rhinolophus hipposideros. Next base: position 96,237,594 of record NC_138050.1, read on the forward strand.
TTATTACATAATGCCCTTCTTTGTCTTTTATTATATTCAGTTTTAAGTCTATTTTTTCAGATGTAAGTATTGCTACTTCAGTTTATTTCTCATTTCCATTTGCATGAAATATCTTGCTCCATCCCTTCAATTTCAGCCTGCGTGTGTCTTTTGATCCGAGATGATTCTCTTATATACAGCATATGCAAGGGTCTTGTTTTCTTATCCACTCAACCACCCTGTGTCTTTTGATTGGAGCATTTAATCCATTTACATGTAAAGTGATTATTGATAGGTACATAGTTACTGCCATTTTGTTATTTGTATTTCTGGTCTTCATTAGTTAGACTGTTTTCATCTTTCTTCTGTTTAAAGAAGCCCTTTTAACATTTCCTTCAATGCTGGCTTAGTGATAATGAATTCTGTTAGTATTTTTTTCTAGGAAGCTCTTAATCTCTTCTACAATTTTAAATGATTGTCTTGCTGGATAAAGCAATCTAGGTAGTAGGCCTTTGTTTTTAATCACTTTGAATGCCTCCTGCCACTCCCTTCTGGCCTGCAAAGTTTCTGTAGAAAAGTCAGCTGATAGTCTTATGGAAACACCCTTGTAATTAACTTGCTGTCTGTCTTTTGATGCTTTTAGGATTCTCTCTTTTTCTTTGAACTTTGCCATTTTAACTATAATGTGTCTTGGTGTGGCCCTGTGTGGGTTCAACTTGGTTGGAACTCTTTGAATTTTCTTATCTTGTATGTCAATTTCCTTTGCGAAGTTAGGAGGTTTTCGGTCATTATTACTTCAATTATGTTTTTGATCCCTTGCTGTCTCTATTCTTTTTCTGGTATTCCTATGATACGCATGTTGTTGTGCTGATGTTATCCTACAGATCTCTTAAACTATTTTCTTTTTTTTTAAATTGTTTTTCTTTTTATTATTGTGCTTGGATGATCTCTGCTATCTTGTCTTTTAAATCACTGATTTGATCCTCTGCTTTATATAACCTGCTGGTAATTCTTTCAACTGCGTTCTTTATTTCAGTTATTGTATTTTTTAGTTCTAAATGGTTTTTTTTTGTGATTTCTCTATTCTTCTTTATTAAGTTCCAGAAACATTCTTATTATCAGTGTTCTAAATTCTGTCTCTGATAATTTGATTATCTCTATTTCATTTAGTTCCAATTCTGGAGGTATCTTCTATTCTTTTATGTGGGACATGTTTCTTCATTTCCACATTCTGGCTGTCTCTCTGTGTTTGCTTTGATGTATTAGGTAGATCCCCTAGGTCTCTCAGTCTTTGCAGGGTGGGCTTGTGTAGTATGTGTCCTTTGTATTTGAATTACATAGTCTCCCTATTGTCCTGTGCATGTGTTCCAGAGGTATTTCTTGTGTTGTGTGTATTCTCCTGTAGAAGATGAGCTTTAATTGCTTTTGGCTTGTCAGTAATTGGGATTGACTCCCAAGCTGACTAGCTATGAGAATTGGCTATGCCCACAGTGCATGAGTTGCTGTGTGAGGGTTTTACCCTAAGTGAGACTTGGCCCCTATGGGCTCTTGTGCCTCTGGGAATTCCATTTGGGTGTGTCACTTGTAGGTCAAAACTGGTAATACTCTGGTTTGGTCTGGAGTTGGCCTCTGGGTGTGCTGATTCTTGTGATTCTTGGGCTGGGCCCTGATGCAGGACAATTTCAGAGTGAAACAACTCAACAATCATGACAACAACAACAACATCAACAAAAATCAAATACACTCACATGTAAAAACAACCAACAACCAACACTCGATACAAACAAAAATATCAAAAATACAAAAAAAGAAACATAAGAAACAAAACAAAAAATAGCAGCACCCCCCTACAAAAAAAATAATCGATACAGAAAAATGGAAAGATAAAGGAAAAGCAGAGCAAGGAAAAGAAAAAAGAAAAGGAGAGAGAAAGAGGAAAAAATTATGTATATATATATATATATATATATATATATATATATATATATATATATAATTTAGCATTATATATATTTAATTTAGCATTTTATATATAATGCTAATTTATATAATTTAGCAGTATATAATTTAGCAATATATATATAATTTATTATATGCTAAAATAACAAAAAAAGAAATAAAAAAAGAAAAAAAAAAACACAGTGCCTGTCTTGGCTTAAGCCCATCAAGCTATCTCCAGGAGTTTGTCCTCTGCTGTACAAAGAGTCCTCTGCGTCTAGTGGAGGCAGAGCCTGTCACCTGGTGTCCAGAGTGACCCTGGCACTGCAGTTGTAGATGAGTTGGACTATGGGGTGTGGTTGGTAGTTCTTACAAAGTCAGTGCAGTTTCTGCTCTTGCCTGCACAAACTTTCACTGAGAGCACCACACGCAGCCACCAGAAGGTGGGCTTCTTCCCTGTGTGCAGGTCTCCTGGGTCTTAGGGCATTTCCTCTGTCAGGGGGAGTGGAGGGCACAAGATTTCTGAGCTGCTAAAAGCACAGAACTGCCACTGCTACCAGCTGCTGACCTCTGCGTTTGTCTCAGAAGCTGTGATTGCCCTGTTGGAGACATTCAGAAAAGGTGGTGCCTGGAAAGGGAGGAGACTTATGTCTCCCTGCCCCGACTCTTCCCTAGGTCACAGCTGCAAACCGGCTTTTTCCAGTTCTTGAGGGTCACACCTCCTCTGTAATCTGACAGTACTCCTCTGTTCAAGAACCAGCCTAAGACTCTGGAAGGATTGGGATAAGACTGCTGTGGGAGAGTGGGGAGAGGGACCCAGATATGGAGTTTGCTTTCTGTCTGGCTGAGAGAGCCCAGCCAGAGTTCTCAGCTGAGGTTTCTGCCTCAAGCGCTGGACACCACCGTCCTCTATGCTGATCTCTTGGCAGGACTGTGGGGCTCAGGGAGGCAGCTCACTGCCTGATTGTTGTGATCTCTGGTAAGCGTCCTGGCCCCCCACATCTTCACAGCCGCACATGCAGGCCCATCTCCATACCACTCCCTTCCCTGTTCACCCACTCACCCAGTTTGCCCACCTTCAAGTAATCCTAATGCGAGTCTTTTAGCTGTTCTGTGTGATGAGCAGAGAGTCCTTTGATGGGTTATAGATGTTCAATTTGTGGTAAGTTCCGGAGGAGAACTCAAGAAGCCCACCTCACTGCAGCCATTTTTTGACATCCAAGAAAGAATGTTCTTAAGTAAGTTATCTAAGCTTAAACATTAGAAAATAGGAAAATAGTAAGAAAGGACTTTAAGAAGATGGAAGGAAATAGTAAATACAAATGCAGAAATCAATGATATTGAAATCATAAAAATTTTAGATAAAGTCATAACACCAGAAACATTTTCCTTGAGATTAGTAAAATTGGTAATACTGAAACCAGACTCTTAACAAAACATGAGAAATGCCATAAATTACTAATATTAAAGACAAAAAGTGACATGTATATAGATATTGTACACATTAAAGTAATTTAAGGTGCATTACGGAATAATAAGGGATTATTATGAAAAACTTTATGCCAATCAATTTGATCAAATAAATGAAATGGATTAATTTCTTTACTCAAATTAAAATTCTCATTCAAAAAGATATAGATATAGATATAGATATTATTCATATATGTATGAATAATCAAAGAAATCTCTAGCTTCAGATTATACATTGTTGAATGCACCAATACTGAAAGAAAAAACTAAATCTATTCTGTGAAATCTCTCCAGAAATTGAGAGATAGAGACCCTAGCAACTCATTTTTTTTTTTTAGTTCATCTGGTAATGATAAAATTTTGTTTGTAAAAAATAATGTCCATTTTGAAATGTTTCACGTTTTTATTAGTTTCAGTGTATGAAACAATGTAATAGTTAGACATTTGCACCACTCACAAACTGATAACCCTCCTCCCCCAATCTGTTACCCCTCTGACATCGTAGATGGCTGTTACATTTCTGTTGACTCTATTCCCTATGCTGTATTCACAGCCCATGAAAAATTATATATATATATATGTATATATATGTGTATATATGTATATATATACACATATATATATACGTGTATATATATATGTGTGTATATATAAAAATATATATGTATACATTTATATATTTATATATGTATATAAATAAATATATACACGTATATATATATACGTGTATATATATATATATATATATATATGTATGTATGTATATATATTTATTTATTTATAATTGGCATGCAGTATTATTTAGCTTGAACTTCAGGTGTACAGCTCAGTGATCAGGGCTCTATACAGTCCATGAAGTGGTCTCCCTAATAAGACAAGTGCCCATCTGACATCCTACAAAATCACTTGTCAACTCATTTTTTGAGAACTACCTTGTACCGAACCTAGGCAAAGATATAACAAGAAAAAGAAGGTAGAATTATATTATTCATGAACATAGATTTAAAAATTCATAAAATATTAAAAATTAAAATTCAATAATTAACAAAAGGTAATTCATCATGACCGATTCTGGTCTGTTCCAATAATGTAAGATTAGGAAAACATTTGAATACTAAACGATATAATTAATCACATCAATAGTATAGAAAACAAGAGTTTGTCTGATCTTAATAATAGGCTCAGAAATGTAATTTGACAAAATATTGCATCTATTCATGGAAAAACTCTCAGCATACAAGTAGGAACCTTCTTCAACTCAATAAAGACATGTAATGAATCTCCATGTCTAACTTTATAGAAAGAAAACAAAAAACAGAAAAAAAAAAACAGCTTTTCACCTAAGATTAGGAACCAAGCGTAGATACCACTTATATTCAGCATCATACTGGAGGTCATAGGTAACATAGCAAGGCCAGAAAATATAATAAAAGCCATACAGATTGAAAGGGAAGAATTATACATCTCTATTTTCAGACAACATAATAATCTGATCATCTATGTAGAAAATACCAAAGATTCTACATAAAATATCCTGTAGCCCAGTGAATTTAGGAAGATTGCAATATAAAGGCTAATATAGAAAATCAATTGCATTTCTACACAATGACAATAAGCATGGACGTTACTTGTACAAATACATTTACAATAACCTCAAATAAAATTTAGTTTTACGAATCGATTTACTGTAGCAAATTAATACATTTAATATAAAAATGCAAAATTTATTTGATACAAACTACAAAAAAGTTGTAAGATGAAGTAAAGAAAAATAAAACAAATGAAGAGTTATGATAGGTACATAGATTGGAAAAGTTAATGGTGGGAAATGACAATTGTCCTCAAATTGGTTTAAAGATTCAGTGTAATATTGATTAACATCCATGAAATGTTTTAATGTTTTTTTTCTTTTTTTCCCCTGTTTTTTAGAATTGGCATGCTAATACTAAAACTTTATATGAAAACAAACAAACAAACAAAAACATTATTAAAAAGAAAAAAAAGAAAAATTGGAAACCTCAGAAGAATTTAAGACATGCTATAAAGCTACCACAACTCAGCTAATGTAGCATTGGATTATAGATAGATATATAGAGATCAATGTGATAGCATAAAGAGAAAAAACAAAAACAAAAACAAAAACAAAAACACCTCAACAAGCAAACATACATGGGCAGCTGATTTTTGACAGATTTTCCAAGGTAACAAAATAGAGAAAGGGAGGTTGCTTGAAGTAAATACTGCTATAAAAATTGGACATGCCTTAACCTTGTCTCATACCATTAAAACAGACAAAAAAACAAAAAAACAAACAAAACTCAAAGTGGGTCATGGTCCAAAACAAAGGGCAAAAACCATAACTTTCTATCAAAAACAGGAGAATATGTTTGTCATCCTGGGTTACACAAAGTTTTCTTTGGCCCAGATACCACAAAAAAATGATATATTGGCCTTCATTATGGTTAAAAACTCCTGTTTATTGAAAGACTAGAAAATGTAAAGACAAACTACAGACAGGGTTGAAGCAATTGCAAAGCATATATCTGTTAAAGGATTTATGCAACTCAATAACAAGAAGACAACTCAATTAAAAATTGAAAAAAGTACTTGGTAAAAGATTTGAGCAGACATGTAGCTGAAGAAAAGATTAAGATTCTAAAGCAGCACACGAAAATATGCTCTATGTCCTCAAGTTTGGGAGAAAGGCAAATTGATACCATCATGAGATATCCTATAAACATTTTAGTATAGGTACAATAAAGATGATAGAGAGATGGATAGATGATGATGATAGATAGATAGATAGATAGATAGATAGATAGATAGATAGATAGATAGATAAATAAAGTACTCACATGGATGGATAGGATGCAAAGCAATTTGGATGTCTTTTATATTTCCAGTGGGAATTCAATTTGGCACAGCTACTTTGTCAAATGGTTTGACAGTTTCTTATAAAATTAGGCATACAATTTTGGTGTGACCCAGTAATCTTATTCCTCAATATTTACACAACAGAAATAAAACTATATGTCCCCACAGATGTCTGTACATGAATACATATAGCAGCTTTCTTCACAATTACCAAATTCTGGAAACATCACTAATTCCTAATGACTGGCTATTGAGGAATATATTGTGGTACATCTATAAAAGGATACACTGTTCATCAGGAATTGCTGATACAAACCCCCACCCCCCAAAAAGCAAATCTCAGTAGTTTCATGAGATTGAAGAAAGCTGAATGAGAAAGCATGCTGTCTGAATGTATTTATATGAAAGTCTTGAAAAGGCAAAAGGATAAGGATTTAAATCCAGTTAGTGGAGACCAAAATCTGAAGGAGGGAGAAAGGTTTATTGACTGCAAAAGACACCAGACAATGTTATTGTTTTTTGTTTTGTTTGAGTTTCTGGTCACATTCTATATCCTGATGTTGGTATTGGTTACCTTACTGCATATAAGGTAAACTCACCAAACCATATATCTGAACTCACCAAAACCATATATCTGAAAAGTATGATTACTTTTGTATGCAAATCATACATCAATAAACATAAAAAACAAAATTATAAATTACATAAAATAAAGATTGAAAAAAACAGTTACGAGTGTAACAGCGACATGTAAGCTCTTTCCCTTTTTGAGGGGTAGCTCTGCTAATGTCATTTCTCTGGCTATATTCAAGAACCCAATCTTTTCTGAGAGACATGACCCAGACATGTTTGGGGTGCACTTCCAGAAACTTAGGTCATTGGGGAAGAAATAAACGATTTATATGATAATCTCATCATATAAGAGGCTGCTGAAATTTAGCAAGCTAGTTTTCTTCGATGCCATTTAAGTTGGTGAGAAGACTGAGAGAATCAGAAGGTTTCATAGGCAACACATTACTGAAACAACAGTTCCTTTCAGAACACAACAAGGAAAAAACTATCAGGTAGTTTATGCTTGCAATTTTTCATACACGCTGTTCTATGGAATTTGACAGTGATGATTATGTGAATCAAATAGTAAATTCACCCAGGTCTATTATGTGTATAACTCCCCAAAACTATTTTGGCGAAAGCTTTTCATTATACTTTAAGGATTATCTTCTGTTTACTCTTCAGCATAAGGCAGATTGTAAAACTCTGAAATTCATTTTGAATGAAGAGTTATTTGTTCCATTGTGAAATATAGATGGAAATCATATTTTACCTATGAGTACAGGGAGTCTCTATGGCTAATATATTTTGCATTTTTCTCACCATGAATATGTACTTATTTTTCCCCTTAGATTTAGATATACATATCAGCATAGTACAGTTGTTCTGTTTTTCCTTTTCCCTCTTTCTCCCCCTTTCCCACGATAAATTTTATTGATTCCTTTGAAATAACGGAGGCCTCAGACAAATACAACACTTACTACAAAACAATGTACCTCCTTGTTCTATCTCTACAAAAATGAAAGAATTATATAATAATAAATAAATGTCATTAAGAGACAAAACAGATAATTATCACAGTGTATCAAAGTAATAAATGCACATCTTGAATAATTTTTCTTAGAAGATTTAATGCTAGGATTAAGCACTCGCACATTCTTCAGATTTCAGATATCTCTGTCCTCTAAAGGCAGGCTATAATTCATAGCAGAGTATATCATTCTCATAAAAACCCTGAAACATATCTTTTCCCATATGAACAATGGTTTCTTGTAATGGTTAATTTCCTAAGACAACCTTCCACACTCTATTATCATAATGTAGGTAAAATACGGTATGTTAAATTAGAACGGATACAAACACTGTAATTAAAAGAGCATTTTCCTGGGCAAAACGGTTTGAAAATCAACCATTGTCAAAGACTTCTGCTTGCATCGACTAGAGGCACACTTTCCTATGTATGGAGTGACGTGTGTGTGGTGTGATGTGAGGTTCTTATTGAGCTACCATTGGCTGGACCTGCTTGCAGATCTGCATAAATGCGGCTGTTTGGGACTGCCTCTTGGTTTTGTATCTGACATGTAAAAGGCTTGGAACTCGTGACCGTCCTTATGACAAGGAAAAGCTATATAAACTGAAATCCTGTGGCTTTTCTAAGACCCAGCAGGTAATTAATGTAGCTGGACAAAACTCTGTACTGAAATCTTGAAAAGTAGGCACATCCAGAAAGATGTAGATCTTGAGATTTTATTACCTGCAATAGAAGCTGCTACTGTGTTTCTCTCAAAATAAGTCCTAACCTGAAAAAAAGCTCTGGTATGATTTTTCAGGATGACATCCCCTGAACATAAGCCCTAAGGGGTCTTTTGGAGCAAAAATTAACATAAGACCCAATCTTATTTTTGGGGACACACAGTAGAATCAATAGGATAATGGGAAAACTAAAATGGTTATTTTACAGAATTGCTGTAGGCTGAGTTTTGAATAGTGCGAAAGTGAGAAACTCCTGGGGTCCACTATCATAAATGGACCCCCCCATAGGTATGCAGAATTTTATATAAGAGTTCTCAGTCATGGCCCTGTTCAGGGTGAGAGGGACAGTAGTGATTTGAAATTCTTCTACCTGTAACACTTCTGATCTCGGGGGGTTGGGGGGTTGGGGGGTTGGGGGGTTGGGGGGTGTAGGGGAGTAATTCCCAGAAGGGAATTCTAAAGTTTTACAGTAACTGGGAAAAGGGAATTTTGCCCCAGCTCCAGTCTTCTTATCTTACCAAAGGGGGTGGAAAAAATCAACAGGAGACAGGGTTTCAGAAAATAGATGTGAATGCTCCTCTTGGGAAAGATAATAGAGATATGGGGGACACTAATCCATAACTTTGGAGGAGGAACAGAAACGCTTGTGAAAGAGAAACCCTAAGAATAGTCCATGAAAAAGACTGAGACAATATCATGGAATTACAGAATACTCCCTTCCCCACCTTCTACCACCATACCTTGACAATGTGAAGAATGTAACAGAGAGATGAAAACTTTAAGAAAGAATAGAAAAATAAAGCTCTAGAAGTTACAAGTATAGTCACAGGACTAAACAATGCCTTGGACCAGTTCATGCATAGACTACACAGCTGAGAAAATTGCAGTGAACTTGAAGATAGGTCAGTATAAACTTCCCAAAAGAGAAATATGAATAAAAGGAAAACAGAAAACAGAAAATACCAGAACTTTCAAGAACATGTAATTTGTATACTAGAAAAAGAAGAACGAGAGAAAAGGTAGAAGGAATATTTGAAGTAATATGGCCAAGAACTATACTAAATTAATGACTCACAATGACAATTATTAATTCAAGAATTTCAGAGAACTTCAAGGAAGATTAACAACAACAAACTAGGCTTATATTCAAACTGCAGGGAGAAAGGAAAAAAAGATTGAAGGAAGATAAGGAAAGAAAATTTCTTACGTATATAAATAGGAGGTAAGAATTTCATGGATTCCAGGTCTATAGCTTCACACTTGATCTATCTCTATCTCTGTCTCTGTCTCTGTCTCTATCTCTATCTCTGTCTCTATCTATCTCCATCTCTATCACTGTTTCTGTCTCCCTCTGAAATAACCTGCCATGTTGTGTGTAGCCCTAGAGAGACTGACCAGGAACTGATATCTCTGGTCACCCGTGTAAGGAACTGAGACCTGCCAATGGCCAATGAGTGAGTTTATAAGTGGACTCTGACCCTCTGATACACCACCCCCAAATACCCCACCCTCAAATACCCCACCCCAATTACCCAGGTTGAGCCTAGATACCCTGAAGCTTTGTGAGGAGCCATGAGCTGTAGGAACCAGCTAAGCTATGCCTGAACTACAAACACTGAGAGATAATAAATGCTGTTTTAAGTCAAAAAGAAAAGAAAAGAAAAGAAAAATCAGCAGACTTCTCATCAAAAACATGCAAAAAAGGAGAGTGTTGAAACACTACAAGTGTTAAAAGGGAAAAAAGAAGTCTAAAAATCTATATCCAATTTATATCTAGTGAACTCATCTTTCAAAAGTGAAGGAGGAATAAAGACTAAGGAAAAGAAAAAAAAAATGAGGGAAGTCATTTCTAGCAGACTTGCTCTGCAAGAAATGTTAAAAACGTCTTCAGTTCTGAAAAGAAAAAAAAAAAAACAGGTTAGAAACTTGGAACTACATTAAGTAGAGGGTTGAAAAAGGTATAAAGGAAGACAAAATGTAATATTTTATGTTTCTTATTTTGTTGATATAAAACCTAATTGCTTGTTTAAAGAAATCGAGCAATGTTGTTCTATATCAGGTATGTTTAACCTATGGATACTTGGTCTAAATGACAGCGATGTCACAGGTATGTGAGGGAGGAATGGAGGACATATTCCTAAAGGTAATTGAGGGATTTGGCTCCCGGTGAAAATCTTACATGTGACTTTTCAGGCTTCACTACAGGCAATCACAAGGCTTTACTTGTCACATCTCGCAGGGGAAACCTGCCCTCTCCACACTATGGGCACATAGCCCATGCTTTGCGGCCTCTGCGGGAATTGCAGTCAAGGTCTGAGGCCACTGGGAAAGCCATGCTGTTTACATATTTACATTCCTAGCTCCGCACCTTCATTCCTGGGTCACTTTACCTTGGGCAGAGGTCTTCAGGCTCCTCTCTGGAGGCCCCCTTATGGGGGAGTGCAGGGAGCCATAAAGACACTTCTCCATTCTGACTCAATACCCAGTACTTTTCCCTTCCTGTTCCTTCCCTGTAGCTCTGTCAACCTGAGGGTGTATAAACCTGCCAATCTTTTTGTTTGGTCCCTCTCTCAACAGTGGGGCCACCCCGACACTTGCCCCTTGCCCAGTGTGCTGTTCTATGGGGCAAAATGGCACAGGAAAGTCAGGCCCCTTGGTTTTAGCCTCTCACTTGTTTCCCATTGTGGTAAATGATTACGTGCTTAATTCTTTTACTGTTTCTTTTTTTGTGTGTGTGTGGGGGGAGGAGAGTAATTATTACTTTAATTGTCTCCTCTGTTACAGCTCAGCCTTTTCTCGCTCAGCTCAGTCGAGCTCCGAACAGTAACTCCACTCTACATGAAGTGTTATAGTGAAATTTGATGGTGTATGTACATCATTTAAACATTCATATCGTAAATTCTAGGACACGAAAATCGTTTTTTGTTTGTTTGTTTAAACACAGGAGGATAGATAATACACAACGAGAGATATTGAAATGGAATAAAAAAAAGAGAATTTGAAACTTCCCTTATAACTTGATCCACAGGTAGAAAATTCGAAAGAATAGAGTTGACCTGCAGAGGATCATAGATTAACTTTATTGAATTAACATGTACAGGATACTGTCTCCAACAACAGAAAACACATTGTTCTGGAGCACACGTGAAAGATTTGCAGTTAGATCACATCCAGGCTATAAACACAGAACAGATCTGCGTAAGCCGATTAGAAGCCTGAGTGCCCGCTCCTTTGGTGCTCATGGGAGGTTCAGAACAGACACCCAGCCCTCATGTGGAAAACCTTCAACACAATCGTGTACCTTAACCACTGCCAGTGGTTAACCGCCAGCCAGTCTCTTTCCAAGCTTTTCTAAACCATTTTTTTTGACCTGTTTGGACCAGCCCTTATTTCCTTAGAAAACTCACATTATGTGAGTAACAACCCTTTTTATACCTTCTTGGTGCATGTGTGTTGTCACCAATCTCCATATTCAAACCATGAGTATGTATATTTGTGTGACTTACACACATTAGAGTAAGTGTTGAATATAACATGATGATGGTCATCAAAATATTATCATAGAGACTTTAACATAAAGTCTCTAAATACAATTAAATATTTTAATTAATTGTAATATTAATTAAATAAAATACAATTAAATATTTTAATGTTATTAAACAATCCCTAATTAGAAAGTGTTGTGACTTATCTTTAGATGCATTTAATTTGGCAAAGTTTATAGATGGCTTAATAATAGAAAATTCTTTCTAATTCATTGAATCTTTTCAGATAGCGTTGACTTGCTTACCCGTCTTGAGTCCACGTTTTTTCCACTCCCCACCACTGTTTCATATATACATAAGAAAATCTATCTGTAAATCTGAAAATAAAAGTCTTTCTCACTCAATACAGACCTCTTTGAAAAGATTTTCCTAATAGGAAAGCAATTGGAAAAAGAGACAGGGGTTCTCTTTACTTTTCTCTCCCCCTCCCTGTTTGATATCTTTCCTTCATAGCTGGGTTTATTTTGGTCTTGGTTGATGATCACATGCTAATTTTCACAGCTCACATCTCCCAGATGGAACATATACCTTCCTATGGGAGTAAAAGCACATTTCTTTAGACATTCCTTTTTGTCAAGGTGTAATGGTTTACATATCCCCAGGACCACCTTTCTTAAACAGCAGGCAGTAAGTGTCTTCCCTGATTGCTAGGTTATAAAAGTACATCCTGAACTCTGCATCTTAACATCATGTGGACCCTATTTAATAGCTGTATGTCCTAATAGTTCTAATAATATCAGTGAACAAAAACTCAAAAAGAATCACTTTTTGGAGGAAAATATGCTTGTGAGGAAGCTTGTAGAATGTGTGGCATCTGTGTATTAGGCACATGTTGTTCTGTGTGTATTCTACAGTTCATGTATCTTAGGTTAGCTACCTAGGGTACTAGATTTTTAATACCTTCAAGAAAAAATCTCCTTTCACATGAACTGAATATGTTTATGAGCATCTTTAACACCCTATCCTCTTCCTTTCCCCATGTTTCCAAATAAATGTAAGACAGAAATCCATTTGCCAGTGACTTTGAAATTTTAACTTAGAAGGAAGGGATAATCATTTAGGGGAAATATATTTTAATTTATTATCTGAGACATAATTTACAGTGAGTATACTAAATAATACTGCTCATAAAAGGGAGTCTATACATATCAATAAAAGGGAATTAATTTATGATGGAGAAAGCTTTACAATTTTACTCTGCAGTCTCACCTGCTTCAAAGGAAGTATCTCAGCATCTCTTCTCCCATCAGCCCTTCCTCCGTGTTATAACATCCCCACCTAGATCAAAGGCAGCAACAGAAGAGTCAACATTATCCAGAGTAGTCTGATTTCGTATTGTGAAATCATATTTTAAAATGTATTTCACATTTTATTTGTACTGATAGTTGCTACCTTCCCAGAAATTAGTATAAATGCAATGAAGAAAAAAAAGTAAGCATGCTTGTGTAAGTAGAAAAATTATGTGCTTCCTTTTCCATTTTCAAATCATACTTCAGACAGTTACACCTTTTTATTCCTCTGGGATTTTAGAAAATTGTCTTGTCATTTGTGAGCCGAATGCATTAACAAGTAAGGGGTAGAACTAGTAAGGGGTAGATATGATTTCTTGACGCTGTGCTCTGCTTATGTCCTACCTCTACGCTTCATTCATCACTCAGAAGATCTTCATATTCATGGGAATAGCCAGAGTAGGTTTTCATATAAAGTGAAGCTCCCCAAGAATTGTTAGGTGATGTAATTATGGGTTAATTATTTAATGATTGAAGGAGCTTCACCAACTGTTAAAGTATTTGCTCAAGATTTCACATTAGGACATTGGAAAAGCAGGAGAAGATACTAGTTTTACTGATATTCACTGTCCATGTCTCTTTTCCCTTACATGTTACTTTGATCACTTTATTTGTATGTATCTGCCACTGAGAATCTGTAGTCACATTGTATAGTATTTTCTGTACTGCAATTCAATGATAATTTATTATAATGTCTTCCCCAATAGATTGTACCACTATAAAAGGGAAAAAAAGGAGACATATAATGTGGCATTTATTTCAAAAACTCTAGTGCTTAGCATATGATCGCAATTCTCAAATGTCACTCAATAAATATTTGGTGAGCTGAATCGAAGTACTATATTAATGACATTTTTGTAATGCAGGCATTGGAATGAAATAAATTAATTAAAATCCAGATCTAATCAGAGTATATCAATCTCACAAAAATATTGCGATTTAAATCATGACATTTTTGTTTCTCCTACAGTTTAATATTTTGTTAATTTTACTAGAATAGTACCACTATAAAAATATTAAATTCTCAGAGTCTCCATTCTAAAGCCCATATAAGTAAGATCAAATCATAATTATTACTTAATATTCTTTTTATTTTTTGATTACAGTTGACATATGTTAGTTTCAGATATACAACATATGGATTAGACATTTATATACCTTCTGAAGTGATCACCTCGATAAGTCTAGTACCCATCTGATAACATCCATATTTATTACAATATTACTGACTAAGTTCCCTATGCTGTACTTTATATCATCATGACTGTTTTTATAACTGGCATTTTGTACCTCCTAATCTCTTTCACCTTTTTACCCATTTCCCCCAACCCCCTCCCATCTGGCAATCATCTAAGTGTTCTCCATAACTATGAGTTTGTTTCTGTTTTGATTTGTTTCTGTTTCTGTTTGTTTCTGTTTTATTTTGCTTTTAGTTTCCACGTATAAGTGAAACCATATTGTATTTGTCTTTCTATGCCTGACTTATTTCACTTAGCATATACTTCTAGGTCCATCTATGTTTTAGCAAATGGCAAGATTTAATTCTTTTTATGGCTGAGTAGTATTCCATGGTATATATGTACCTCATCATAATTATTTTTGATATCCATATCAGAAGCCAAAAATACCCGTTCTTGATTAAGTTCTGTTCTAGGAAATCTATGGTATATTGACTTAAAGAATCCGGTGTGTACACTACATATGTATAGAAAACAACCCATGAGTGCCAAGGAACATGATTCCTGAACCATATGGTTTCAGCATGTTTACTTTTGTAAGAAACTGCCAAACTGTCTTCCAGATTGGCTCTATCATTTTGCATTCCCACCAACAATGAATGAGATTTCTTTTTGCTCAATATACTTGTCAGCATCTGGTGTTTTTAGTGTTTTAGATTTTGTCCATTTTAATAGGTACTGTTTAATTTACATTTCTCTGATGACATATGATGTGGAACATCTTTTTATCTGCTTATTGGACATCTCTATCTTCTTCAGTGAGGTGCTAAAGTGTTTGGCCCATTATCTCCAACTTTCTGTAATTTGAAAATTACATGCTTGTGCATAGTTGTTTTTTGTTGTTGTTTTTGTTTTATTGTTTTTTTGGTTTTTTTGTTTCTTTGTTTTTTTTCTGGGGTGGAGGGTAGGGTTGACATTTATCCTGCTTGGTGTTCTCTGAGCTTCCTAGATCTGTGGCTTGGTGTCTGACATTAATTTGGGGACATTCTTGGTCATTTTTGTTTCAAAATTTCTTCTGTTCCTTTCTCTTTTTCTTGTTGTTCTGGTATTTCCATTAGGCATATGTTATACCTTTTATTGTTGTCCTACAGCACTTAGATATTATGTTGGATTTTGTTCTCTCTTTCTCCTCTTTTCTTTCCAGCTTGGGAGCATTTCTGTTGGGATACCCTTAAGCTCAGAAATGTTTTCTCAGTTGTGTCCTGTCTACTGATAAGTCCATCAGTGTTGTAATTATGTACGCACTTACCGTATAATAAACTGGCTATTAATACTGACCCACCATGCAACAACTGATACGATTCAGCCAATGAATTTCTGTTAAATGCTCTGAAGACAGAAAAGAAAACATAAAGGTAGTAAAAAAATAACCCCAGAATTGTTTTCCCACCAAGAATGGTGATTTTTGTGGTGTCTGTCCTATAAAAATTCATTATAAAAACACTAATACTCACCAGAGCTGACATGACAAAGATTTTTATTTTGAAGAAAAATTTATGATCATATCAGGACTGGTGAAAGGGAGAGGGAAAGAGGAAGGAAGGAAGAAAGGAAGGAAAGAAGGAAAGAAGGAAGCAAGCACTGTAATATCAGATTATATGACTATATAGAAATATATAGAATAGATGGAAATATTAACAAAGGCACCCGATTTAAGGGAGAAACCTATGGTGTAACAGATTTATATTCAGAAAGTCTGGATCCAAATTCTCATGTAGAATTTACTGTATTTGAGTTTGATTAACACTCTTTATTTTTCTAAACTTCAAATTCCTCACTTGAAATGTCAGATAATTATGCAGTGCAGGAAACAGTTGTAAAGGCCCCTACCATACAGTAGAGGCTCTGTAAATGCTTGATCATTTCTTTCTTAATTAAACCATTAGTGACAATCAAAGGAGCTTGAACTTGAAAAAATAAAGAGAGACAAAGCCAAGGAGAAATAGAAATGAAGAAAAAGATAAAAACCTGCATTACTTTATTGTTTTTCACAATTAAATTTACTGAACTAACTGAATCCCATAGTTTAGAACAGGAGTTGATTGATGGATATGACTGTGCCCTGGGTAAGAAAGTCCCTTGAATGACTTTTCCTGTGGAGTTTTTCATCAGCATAGACTAATCTGTTACATAACAGTAATATTACTATAATAATAATCTAGATAACTGTGCACAGCCTTATCTACTAAATCAGATATTTATGAGTGGGAGGGAAATGATTAAAATGATTAAGAAATTATAATTTTAAAGTATATACACCTAGTGATGTAACTTTCAATCCTGGGGCGGGGAAGAAAATAGTTTTAATGGTTTGCTAATATGTAGATCTCTGGAAGACTGTCACTGATCCACCTCCCGCTCAGTGATTGTGGGAGAGCTAATATGGTTGTTTGGGGAATACTGATAATGTGAAGAATTTATAATGTGAAGCCTAAGGACCTAGTTTTTCATCTTTCTAAATTTAGAAGAGCAAACTAGTCAATCAGGGGACCACTGGACTATTAATCCCTCCTAATTAAATCCCACATTATACAGCTTTGGGAATGTATGCTATCTGTTTTAATGCCATAAGGAGGAGTGTTTTGATATTTCACTTGCAGGGTTTAGAGTTCAGAATATAAACTTAAGCTAAAGTACATGCTGAAGATGATCTCATTTGAGCTTCTCTCCTAAAATTTATATATATATATATATATATATATATATATATATATATATATATATATATATATATATACCAATTCCATTAGTTACCAATTAGGATACATTGTCTTATTTAAACATTTTGATTATTTTTAATCATGCTATCTTGTAGCATATATAACATTAAAAAACAATAAATACTTTACTCTATACCAACATATTTACTTTAGATTATTATTTTAAAGCAAGGAAAATAGAAAAGAAGGAAGAGAAAGAAAGCAGGAGTAAGGAGAAAGTGAGGGAAAGAATGAAGAAATGAAGAAAGCTTTGTGTATAGAACTAAAACTTGATCTTTCCGTCTCTGTTCTCCTTCAGAGGTAATTTATATGCTAAAATAATGTGTATCATTCCCATACTTAAACATCCTTTACAATAATCTTAAGTCCCCATCAAACACAAAACTTCTAAGCATATGGTTTGTCATCTTCTTAGGCCCTTTCCTGTGATGATTTCTGGGAAATTTCTGAATATCTGGGAAAGATAAGAAGTTCAGTTTCTGTTATTCTATGAATTTTAGTAAAGGTAAAAAAAAATCACTTAAAGTGAGTCCAGGATAATTGCATACTCAGAAAAAAAAAAAAAGAAGCAATCTAATAGTTATTATTTTCCCAGTTAATTTAGAAGGCATGATTATTGTGAAGCAAAGAAGTCTGCGTTAAAAGAATATTAATATCTATGCGAAACATCCTTTTATTTCACATTAGTGTTAGTTAAAAAGGACAGATTATATCTTGCACAGAAAAATGCATCGACATAGGAATCAGATATTGTGACTTATTCTCTCAGACCTGCCATTAGATAGCAAGCTCGACACAGGCGAGTCAATTAACTTCTTCATCCCTTTCTCTTCATCTGTAAAGTGTTGAGATGCACATGTATTTTCATAGATCTTATACAGCTTTAAATTCATGTCACTCTAAACACTTAGACTGTATTATCCCTCATCAATTTCAAAGAAACAAAAAGTACAAAAAAAAGTATCTATTATACTTCATACGTGCATAATTCATTTGTGCAAAGATCACTCATAGAATAATTTATTTTGTATTGGGCATTGAGTTATTTTGCACTGTATGTTGAAGTTTGAAGAATTCTACTTATAGAATCGATATTATGGAACTACATTAACCTACAGCATTTACACATGTTGTATTTTATATCCGAGGATGAAGAGTTTGCATTGAACATGTCAATATTTAATTTTAAATATGTCCAGAAGTATTAGCCATGTAGTTTTTTTCTTTGTGTACTAAATCCCCAAATCCTTTTAGTTATAGAGATTCTAACTGCACATAATGTTTGATACAAAACCACTTATGTTCAAAATTGGAATTCAGAGCAATCTCTAAAATTATAGTTTTGACTTTGCACTATTACATTGTGTTATTTTGTTACTTTTAAACCATTAACTAAATTTGCAGTCCTTTGCTTAGTAGCCCAAAATTTAATTACATTAATTCCTTAACACAGAGAAAAATATAGACCATTAAGTTACACTGTAACTCAGAAAAGAATGAACAAACAAAAAACAAAATTGTAAAATCTCAATTATCCTTTCAGACTGAAATATATACAATAATATTTGATCTGAAATGATAAAATAGTTAGAGATTACCCATTAAACAAATCTAAAGAGACTAGTTTTTATTTATATTTAATTTATTAGTTTCAGGTGTACAAGACAAGGTAATACTTAGACGTTCATCATTTATATCAGTGAAATAATTTAGAGTTCATTTAAAAATATATGAAACATTAAAACATACCGATACCAAATAATTTGCTTCACTGTGATTTATAATCATCGGGTGCTGATGTGTTAAAACTTATTTTGATCATAAGCTCTTCAAAAATATTTATTTTGAACGTGGATATATATCTGGAGATCTCATTTGTTGGACAAAATTGCATACATTTAGAGATCCGGAGTGCTCTGGTGAGAAGGAGTTCGCTATGAATCAAACACATCAGTTCAGTAGTGGAAGATTCTTAGTCCTCTGTGTTCTTCAGGAATGGATTCTATAGCAGTGGGAAATGCACTGCCCTTGGACCTGCAGTTTGTTGGCTCTCACCTGAACTTTTGAGAGAAACAGAGTGGATCAAGTACAGCCAGGAAATGGTGCCATATTCCCTCTCATTTAAGTAACAAAGTTACAAAAAGAATCCAGGATAAAGACAGTTCAGGGTGGAGTTCTATCAAAGACAAGGATGTTGACAGCAGTACTGAGTCTCATAGTGATTCAAGTAGAAAAGTCTAGTTTCTTTAGCAATTGTGAAAATGGATTAAGGGAAAAGTTTAAAACTCACGAATGGAGTGACTATGACAGTCATGGCAGTCATGGTGACAGAAGTGGCTTTGTCAAATGTGAGCATGGTGGAAACAGTCGCTGGTGTGACAAATCAGATGAAGATGATTGATCGAAACCACCCCCGACAAAGTGAATGCTTGGAACAGGAATTCTTTTCCGGTGATAACACTGGGATTAATTGAGAAAAATATGACAGTCCAATAAAACCAACAGGCAACATTTGCCGCCCACATATTGAAAGTTACAGTGGTGTGGAGATGGGAGAACTATGGGATATATTGAGTTTACTAATTATTCTCACCCACTCCAGAGTAAATGGATGCTATTCCTACTACCAAGGGGAAAATACACTCGATAGCTTGCACTCAAACAGCATCTGGAAAAATTGCAGCATTTTCCCTGCCCATCCTTAGTCAGATTTATTCACCTGGTCCAGGTGAGTTTGGTGGAGGTTCCTATGGAGGCTTTTCTGACAATGATGGATATGGAGGAACTTACGACTCCCAGAGGATTGACTAGTGGGGCAATGGAACGTGCTTTGCAGTAGATCAATCTGCCAAATGAGCTAACAACATGGAAACAACCATCTACTCAGTCAGCGTATACCTTCTGCAGCCTCAAGAACTCACAGCAAATTGCCAATTGTGGTACTCCACTCATATATATTTGTTTTTAAAGAAGTTCAAGATCACAAAAAGAGATGAAAGGAATGATCAGCAGCCCTGTCTGGAGGGTAGTTTGAAGCCTTCCATTGCTGTAGTTTAGATTAACTCTCCTTCCAACTAGCCCCATTCCAAACTGCATTTATCATTTTGTGACTCAGGATCATTTGTTTGTTAATGTTCTGTGCCTTTAACTTTCCGCAACCTTTTATTTTGATGTTCACTCAATAATGTTCAAGATATCAATTGTTTTGACAAAATCAATTTACTTAACTTGGGCCATATTTTTATTTAATCCTGTATATTTAAAACCTAAGCACACATTTACACAGAAAAGTCTATTCTTCTTTTTTTTAAGTATTTAAGGAGTAGACTGACTGTATCATAGTAAACCTCTATCTTAAGGATATTTTTCTTTCCAAGTATGTAATTATAGAAAACAGCAGATATGAGTTTTTCTATTAAAATAATGACATGGCAATACGATCCTTTCTCTATATAATAAGTATTTGCTTTGCCTTATGTTTATAAGGAGTCCTGATTCTCATGAAGTAAATGTCAGACATACAGGAGGTACGGGGAATTACTAGAGAGACTCAGTGGGTCCTGATGAATCTATCCAGTGCAGGAAAATTAAACAGTCCCTGATTACTGTTTGCTAAGACTGGGCTCATCTGTGCACACATTTAATTTATGGTTTTAATTTACCTTTAATGTGAAATATAACTTTCAAGGATTTAATATTTCACTTGTCCCTAATAAATCTGTCATAAATGTGAGTTAGTCTTATATGATTTTTAGAAGCAATCTTGGAGTCTAAGAAAAAATGTAACTAAATCACAGTTTTTTATGTTTGCTATATGTATGAAATATGCCTGCAATAATATTTCAGTATTTAGTGGTGACATTTACCTTGAATGGAAAGGAGCAAAAGATTAAAAAAAAAACACCCTACATTTCTTAGAATTTTCTGTATTAGCATATTTTAGTAAAGCAGAACATATGACTTTTGAAATGGCTAATCTTCTGGATATTCACTTTCAAGTGATTGTTGTTTACAGAAAGAAGCTCAAGGAGCAAAATCTAGGCGATGAAAAGAAATGAAATGTTATTTTGAGACTCAAGGACAAAAATTTAAAAATCTTAATCATGAGCCGAAAGTTCACCGATGTCTCTAATTCTGATCATATACACCTGTTAACCACAATTAGCGCTACTAATGATTTTCCAAAGTCCTGTCTCAAATGACACTTCAAAAATATTTTAGCATTAGTTTCCATTTTACGTTTTTAAGAAAATATGCCACAGAGCACAGATTAAAATGAAAGAGAGAGAAAGAGAGAGAGAGAGAGAGAGAGAGAGAGAGAGAGAGAGAATAAAGAAAGCCTTGTACACAGTGACCAATATGCTTTACCGACTTATCTTGATAAATAAGAACAGAATGTAATTTCTATTATCATAAATAAGAACGGAAATGTAATTTGTCACTCACATTTTATTTTTTATTGGTAAGGTTGTCTGTGATATACACCAAATCATTCTGCTGAAATGTGTGTGTTCTTTTTCACATTAGAAAACCAAACCATAATTTCTATTTTAAAAACTGGCAAATGAAAAACTTAAAATGGAAACCTCTTTTTATACTTAAGTTCTTTTTGGTTAAAGGAAAATGTACCTAAAGAATTTTGACTTAATTTAAGTACTTGAAGAAAAGGTTAGAGATATTTGCTGAAAGGCCTAGGAGAAATTTACAGGTAAATTTTCCTGCCTGTTGAGAGCACAGAGCTATCCAGCACTGACATTTCATATAGATTTAAGCTACAATGACCCAGTACATTACAAGGTACAAACACTTTAGTAAGAATGGTATTCTTTTCCAAGATGATAAATAAACAAATAAGTAAATTAAAGTTTATACTATAAACTGCTTGTGACACAGTTATCATTATCATTTGATCGTCCATTCTCACTAGAGTACGTACAGTTTTTAAATTAAAAAATGATAAAAAGATACAAGATTGCAATGAGCTCCCAAAGAATCCACAAAAATTGAATTACAAGCAAGAAAATTGAATCACTGGTATTTAGCATCAATTGGATAAACTTTGATACATTAAATTAGACATAACTGTTTCTCCAATAATGACACTGAAATGTTAGGTAAAGTCATAATAGACATAAGAAAAATTCTTCCCAATTGCATGTATTTATTGTAACATATATTCTGCCAAGATAATAAGTTCTTTCTGTG
Source organism: Rhinolophus hipposideros (assembly GCF_964194185.1). NCBI lineage: Eukaryota > Metazoa > Chordata > Mammalia > Chiroptera > Rhinolophidae > Rhinolophus > Rhinolophus hipposideros. The sequence goes on from NC_138050.1 coordinate 96,260,156, forward strand.
AGTCTGAAAGATCAATAGACTTTACTTGTTGAGTTGTGGCTGAACTAATTATATAACTTCGAGCTTGAGAATACATTTCTCGCTTACCAAGAAACAATTAAAACATGAGTAGAAGCACAAAAGAATAAAGTGTGCTTGAGCACCTTGTGACGGGATGGGCAGAGCAATTTTTAAGGGTGCAGACCACCGAGTGTGAACCTCAGCTCTTTTTTTCCGTCTTTGTGAACGTGGACAAGTTACATAATACCCCTTTGTTTCTGTTTCCTCATTTGTAAAATGAAGATATTAATATCCACTTTGCTGGATTACTGTAAAGATTAAATGAATTAGTGCTGTGAAAAGCTGAGAACAGAGCTAGTTTTATTATAAAAGTTTGATATTAAATATGACATGTTTGCCTTATTATAGCAAATATAAATATGTTTGATCACTAAATGGTTGATTATATTCTCTGTTTATAAGTTCTGGTTTTAGTTTATGTCTTATTTACCTATAATTGTAGTTCATTTCCTTCTCTATAGTGAGAAAATATTATCATAAACTTAGTATTATTTAAGTCTATCATATATTGAAAATTCTACAATACGATGGATGAGTAAGGTATTCTTTTCAAAGATCTTTCAAATGAATGTAAAATATTTCCTTAAGAAAATGTGACTGTATTACAATGCAAAATAACTGAGTGGATAAAGTGTATTAAAAATAATTAAAAAGGGAGAAATATGGTCTTATATATGTAACCTGCTTCTATGGACTTTACAATATAATGATGAAATTTACATAGCTATAGGTATAAGATTTAGAAAGTAGCAATACTTAAAATGTTACTGAGAATTATTCTATGATATAAAAACAATACTTCTGATTACAAAGGATTTAACTTGTAGACAGGTTAATAAGTAGATGATTCATTTTAAAGATCTTTCAAATATCAAAAACTAAACAATAAAGTTCAGGAACTACATTTTAAAAAGAGAAAACAACACATGAATATATGAACATGCCAAGTCACTATAAGAGGATATAATCCACTCAGGATTTGAGTCTACAGTTGTATTGGAAATCATTCACTGAAGTATATGGGCAGCATACATCAGACTATTTCACTAGGAAAATATAACACTATGCCATGACAAACACAAAAATCATTCATTAATCTCATTGAAATGTTTTATTTTATGGTAAATATTCGATTTTTGAAAAACAACAGAAGAGATTTTAAATATTCCAATTTAGCATCTTCACTCAAAGAGGTAATTATAATTTTATTCCAGTAAGGTTACTAGTTTACTGGAGAAATGCAGAAAATAGAGTTAAATTGCTCAATTCACAAGATTAACAGGATTTTTGCTCAAGTATCATTAAATGATGGCTCCAATTCATATCTCAATGTAAGGATGCTTCAAGCAAAATTTGATGTAGGCATTATTAGTTTGAAATGATGAGATAATATATAATTCTAAAATAGAGACTAATCAGAAGTAGGCCTACATAGGGTATTTTGATTGCTAATCAACTCTGTCCATTTTTGTATAAACATTAAGACATTCAAATTATTATTTATCAAAAATTATTCAAATTAAAATATATCTATGGGTCAAGAACAACAAATTGAAAATATGATTCTCAATGCTGTTACCTGAAAAATAATCTGAATCTTAAAATTAATTACTATAAGACAAAATGATGTCTACACAGAAAACAGTTTTATATATATATATATATATATATATATATATATATATATGTATATGTATACATGTATAATTTCTGGAAACAAACTATCATATAGTTTTTACTTATCCAAATAACATATAAGTCCTTACGTAACAGAGAAATTATATCAAATTTTCTAAAAAAAAATCTATATTGATATCAAATATAGTTTAAGAGAGGGGCAGACTAAACAGTTTATGTACTATAACAATCCTCATAACAGAGAGGAAGAAAAAGTACCAGCACATAAATTATGCATTATAAATTCAACCTGATAATCCAAAATTCAGGGGTTATGGCATTAATACATTCATAGGTTATACATTATTTACTCATGGTTACACGAAACAAACTTTCGGAAAAAAAGAAAATAAATGCTCAATATATTTAATTGGGATATTAGAAAGTTAGAGTATAAATTCATATTAGAATAATACAAAATCAAAGCCAGAATGTTTGTTGATCTCAATAAGAAAAGCGTGTTTTTAGTAGTCCTTTTCCCATTGAAACAGAATTGGGGACAAAGAAATGCCATAATTAACCACATTTTTAAAGAGAGAATCAGTGGGAGTCAGGAGATTTCATTAGGGCTAAGACGTGATCATGATACACTCCCTAACTTCCCAGGCTTTATAAGAATGCCAGGCAGGAGGGAAAGATACAAAGGGAGGTGGAAGAAGAGGAAGTCACTAATTCACCCTCCATGTAGTCAAAGTTTGAGCGGTACAGAGTCCAGGCTTCGAGAGGGGTGTGGATTTCTTTCCCATTAGCCACATGTATGTCTATGTGTGAGTGTGTGTGCTATCTAAAAAAACGTTCCAGGGGGACTTCTGCTTAAGCAGGAGTTTTACTGCCCTTCTCTTGTACATCTCTGCGTAATAGAGAAGAGTATTGGAGAGATATCACAGAGCAAGGAGATAAACAGTAAGGAAGTAGCCAGTATTCCACGCTATGTTTCTAGGACAGAGGGAGGGAGTTTTTCATAGGGCAAGTGGACACCCTATAAATTAATAGAGTTTGGGCTGCTGTTATTTCCCCCAAGAGGATTGCCTGCCAGATGACAGCCAGAACACCAATAGCATAAGCTTGTTGTGGGTGCGTGAGGTTGCAGGAGGTAAGGGACTGACAGCGGAGAACTAAGTAGAAATGGGTCTCCACAATGGGAAACCCAAGTGTCCTCCATGGAATTCACACATGAACGCTTTAGATGAGCAAACTTTGAACAGAGGACGTTCATGACCAATCAGTGTCAGCCAGAGAGTCAAGAGCAAAGTGAAATATAGCAAGTATAAGTTCGGTATAAAGATACTTCCTTTCTACTTTCTCCTTTTCTCATCAACAATTTGGAAGAACTTAGCTTCAGAGAAGAAAAGTAGAAGCAGTAATCTAACCATAAACATTATTTTTCATTTCTATAATTTAGAGACCCAGATAAAACATAAACTGGGGTCTGGACTTGAGGAAGGGGAAAGATTAAATCAATTAATCCTTAACTAGATTGATCTTGAAAACTTTTCAGTCACCAGTGAGTTGTGGAATCGGCTCAAGTTACAGTTAAGTAACAAACATGGAGATTGGACAGAGCCTGATTAAGTTCAGTGAATAGAAACAATAAAATATTTCATTCATACGCCTCTGATTTGAGACTGCTAAGTACTAGCATATCTAGAATATTCATGAATAGTTGTGTTTCTTTTACTAAACTGTATTACTTCTAATATATGGCAAAGACTCTTTAATTATCTAACTGACTTTAACACACACATACACACAAACACACACACACACACACACACATACACATCTCTGCTCTTTTAAAGGCAGTACCACAATATTTGCACATATGGAATGACACTCAATGGTTGTGCTCCTTCCTGGTGCCATAGATAGTTCAGAAGTGACAAGTCATGTCTAATATAATTTCCCTACATTATTTTAGAAATGGATAGAAGGAGACAGTAAATAAAATTTAATTCTGTCTTTGCGAACAGAAAACATGAGGGTGGGGATGTCAGGGCAGACAAGCACCAAAAAATGTCTGTGAAGATATCCATTCCTCCTTACCTATTCACAAAACATTTATTGGCAAAGGAAAATAAGTTTCACAATGTTTTTTAAAAGGTGACACTTAAGTAATATTTATATTGAGTATAGTTTTTTTCTATTCAAACGAGCAACCTAAATTTAAATATCAAAATGTATATCATTAATTCATATAACTTGCTTCCTTAAATGAGTCACCAAGAACATAAGTAATAACACTGTGATAGAAAACATTATTTACTTTGATAAGTTAATTCTTTCTCAGAAAATCCATTGAATTCCAGCTAATCGCTCAAAGGTAAGATTCTGTTTTCTGATTTCTGAAGTGTACTATTCAATAAAAGCCATGGTTAACACTTTAGGTAGATGGATGATAGGTAGGTAAGTAAATGGACGGATAATTTTTAGTGACATAAATTGCATTAGAAATAGGGAATATTTTGTTTAGTTAAATTTTCAGCATCAGTGTTTCTGAATACCTATCCTAAAATAAATTTTATCTTAATGTAATTCTTCTTGTATGATGTCTAATTTTACACAATGATATTTTAAAAACTATTTATCAGAAATAATGTTTGAAAAACTATAAAAGTAGAAGGCTAAGTGACTGTCATAAAAATATTGTTCAAGTTCTGAATGGGAGAAAGTAATATTTGGAAATCATATTTTATTGAAAATGGATTAATCTTTTATTTCATGGCATCAATTCAAGCAAATTCTCTGACGAAAGGTGTACAGGGGGCGCCTGGCTTTTGTTATGAAAGCGTATTCAATTTGAATAGACTACAGAATGTGCTTCTAAAGATAATAGAAAGACTTGAGAGAATTGTGGGTGAGGGGGGATACAAGGAAAATCCTAGAGAGAGAAAGAAAATGCTTGAAACTATTTCTGTGGACGAGTGTAAGGTGATCACAGAACTCCAAGTATTTTGTGGATATGATGATAAAATGTGTATCTGGGTAATAATACATGTGGGTCTTACTCATTCAGTTCAGCAGGATAGTCACTGGACTCTTTCCATATGGAGAGATGCATCCAAGTTTGTCAATCCTAATAAATGCAGGATTAACTAAATCATTTAATTCCAGGGAGGTAAACAACCCAATTAATATGTAAATATTAAGTATACATTGAAATTGACAATGAATAGTACTTGCTTAGTTCAACATGGATAATTAATGCATTTTGACAAGTAGCATTTAAATATTGCAGTCTATATCTATATCTCAGCATTCAAAAAGTATACCACCTAACCTGTATTTTAGAATAGATCCGAGCACTGCTCTCTACACAGTGTTCCATAGTTGGTAATTTCATCTTTCAAGAGAATTGCCAATAACTACAAAGTAATCTTAGCAGTTCATAAATAAAGTCTTCTAGGTTATTTATTCACAGTTAATTTTCACATGATTTTTATTTGCTTGGATAGCTGGTTTTCAGTATTTAAAAATATTGGAGGCTATGATTCATAAGCAGGGAGGCTGACAAATACAGGCACAATAAGTACTTTTTTTTTAATTATGAAAGACTGACAGTGACACCATAAAATACCACAAAGTGTAAATATAGATGATATTAATATATACAAGATCTGACAATTAAGTTCGTGAACTCATCCTAGGAAAAGTGCTACATACCTCATTGTTGAATAGCACTACAGTCACCTTCGAAGTCCTCCCCTTGGGAAGCTATGCACTGATGCCAGTGCCTAGTCCACCATTCAAATCAGTTTTGGAACTCTTTTTCTGGAATGGTCATCAGAGCTGTCGTCGGATTACCCTTGATGTCCTGAATGTCATCAAAATGTCTTCCTTTCAATATTTCCTTTATCTTAGAGTAAAGAAAGAAGTCATTGGGGGCCAGATCAGGTGAGTAGGGAGGGTGTCCCAATACAGTTATTTGTTTACTGGCTAAAAACTCCCTCACAGACAGTGCCGTGTGAGCTGGTGCATTGTCGTGATGCAGGATCCATGAATTGTTGCTGAAAAGTTCAGATTGTCTAACTTTTTCATGCAGCCTTTTTAGCACTTCCAAATAGTAAACTTGGTTAACTGTTTGCCCAGTTGGTACAAATTCATAATGAATAATCCATCTGATATCAAAACAATTTAGCAATATTGTTGCAAAAGGTTCACAGATTTAATTGTCAGACCTAATATAAGTTTATAGACTAAGCAAAAGCAACATAAATGAAACAAAACTGTTCAATTGAATTCTATTGGAAATTTCATGTCGGTTATTTTTTTATACTCGTCTTGTTCTTTTAATAAAGCCTCTCTATCACCTTATATCATCTGATAAGCACATACTCACGTAACAGCCTAATGATCTGATTGCTGCCACATGTATGCATCAGAACTCCTGTGTATTTATCCATTAAAGAGGAAAAATTCTATCAAAGAAGTTCTAGAAAAAGAACGGAAGTACGTAATTGTGAAAGTCTCTCATTTCTATTGGATACCACCCCTGCTCTTACGATAGAACCAAAGGTAAGGCAAGAAGATATATTCTGATACTCTGAATACAGGCAGAACTGCTTCTGGCCCAAAGGGCAGAGACCCTTTTGCACACTTCCGACAGCCTAAGTTTGGAAGTTCTGGGAATATCAGGATACAGCAACCATTACAATGTACACTTGGCAAGATTTTGTGGGAAAGAAGAAACACTGATGCTTCTCTAAGTAGGTTGCTGAAGTGAGAGACAGAGAAGGATGGAAATGCCAAAAGATGATTGCAGATATCTTTGTGCAACAATTATGCTAGGAGGAGGACCTCAGAAATAACCAACAGCCACTTTGACAAGTGCTGAGGTCCTGTTTTAGGGATTGTCAGTACAGTAGATATTTAACATATGAACATTTGGTTCTTGATGATAAAATAAGTTGTTCAGAAGATTTATTTATGTTCAGCAATTCATGCCCAGGTACAGCCTTATGTCTTGCCTTGTGATCCCTGCAGTCAAAAAGTTTGACAAATTGCAACCATAGATGGTTTAGGTAAAGATCCGCATTTTATATTTTAAGGGAAATTATTCTGTAGAATAGTGACTCAACTCCTACTTGGTGATTCTAGCTGGACCTCTTTTCACTTGAAATTCTAGCCTTGAGCTCTAAGCAGCTCGGCCCTTGCTGATTCTTCCTGGGCCTCGTGGCCGCCCCTTTAGGTTTCTTGGATCAATAGTTCTTCTTAAGCAGAGAAAATAAAGCTCCAGGCCAAAATAAAATAGAACGAGCAAAAAAAAAAAAAAAAAAAAAGGCACATGTTTTTCTCATGTGATTCTTTTACTTCATTCACTAAAGTCCACATACTCAGTATTTTAAACTCAAAGAAACATGACCGGAAGGGAAAACAAACAAACAAACAAACAAACAGTATAAACTTTCCATTGTAGGTTAGGTATTATTCAACCTTCTTCCGATGATTCCTGGTCTATTTTATCTATAGTCTATACATTTCTGTTATACTATGTTGAAATCTTTTCTCAGTACCTTTTTTTTTTCAGAGTTTTTTTTTTTTTTGTATATCCATCTCATTAATTGGTCCCCACTACTACCTTAAAAAGGCAGGGATGCTGTAGGTGAATTTTCGACCAAGTTGTATTTTGCCTTCTCTCATCTCATTTCTATGATAATCTTCACACGTTAGTAATATCTAATGGTTTTAAACTATTATTTGCTATAAATAAGTAAATTATCTGCCGTAAATCATCATACAAGTATAACTGGCAAAATACTTCACTGAAATGTAATACCTTAGAATTATTATGTATTGGTATTAGTGCATAATTATGAAATGATAAGCCATTGAAGGAAAAAAAGTTGGTGGTGTCTTGGTTTAAGGTAATGGCAGTACAGTTTTAAGAAAGAAAATGGTTCTATGTTGTTACCGTGTTTCCCTGAGAATAAGACCTAGCCAGATAATCAGTTCTAATGCGTCTTTTGTAGCAAAAATTAATATAAGACCCAATTTTGTTTTACTGTAATATAAGACCAGGTCTTATCTAACATAATATAATATAAGAAGGGTGTTATATTGATTTTTGCTCCAAAAGACACATTAAAGCTGATTGTCTGGCTAGGTCTTATTTTGGGGGAAACACGGTAGTAGAATTAATACTATTTGTTAATAGATTAAGTATGGGCTATAAACAGAAATAGAAATTTAGTTCTGGCTTAAGAAATTGATTTGAAGTGTGGAGAAATCAGGTACTAGGATGGAGTTAGTTACTCAAGTGCATGGGAAAAATAAGCAACTAGTATATACACATTTAAAGCCTAGAAAAGTTTTAAGAAAAATATATGTTTGTTTTGTTGGTATAGATGTGGCATTAAAAAATCACAGGAATAGATGAGCTTGCCTAAAAAGATAAAATGAGCAGAGATGAGAAGATTCCTAGGAATTGGGTTCAATAAGTGTACCAATTAGTGCTGAGATAGACACTGCCACCTTAAACTGGAATCTTTTTTTATATGATTCAAATTTGGAGGGTATTCAAGTCATATGATATTTAAAAATCAGAACTCTGAGCTCTTTTTTATTTTAGAGAATTAGTTTATTTTACTTCAATATTGCCATTTTTCAAAATAATGATCAGGTTGATTTTACATTATAGCTATCAACAGTTATTTCATCTTTACTTGATTTGTGGTTTATCAGCTACCATGAAGCAATTTCCACAATTTACACTTTTTATATTTTTAAAGCATGCTATTATATTTACTTATAAGATGTTAGGTTTTTTGATATTTTACCATGTTTCACCGATAATAAGATCTACCCAGAAAATAAGCCCTAGCATGATTTTTCAGGATGACATCCTCTGAACATAAGCCCTAATGCATCTTTTGGAGCAAACCTTAATATAAGACCCTGTCTTATTTTCTGGAAAATACGGTATGATGTATTTAATTTAATATAAAATGCATTTATTAATTAATATAAAATGTGTTTAATGATAATATTATTTAAACTTTATTATCAGCAGCTATTAGATAACTGAATACACAGTTTTATCTGGGCATTGAAGAGATTTATGAAGAAAATCCATATAATATGTTTTGAGGAAAATTCGTATTCTTCTCACAGTTGTGCTCAGGGATTCTGAGAGATTGGTAACAGAGACTAAGAAGGAAAATATATCTTTCAAAATTTTGGGTATGGTAATAAAAGATGACAGACCTGGACTAGAGAAGATATTTGTGTTATGGGGCAAGTTATTCAATAGTCTCCTTTAGAATGACATGAATAGTTATTCCAGAAATTCTCTAGCTAGTTTCATGTCACTCATGGAAACCCGAAGCCTTTGCCTTTTGCTAGGAGTTCTGATTAACCTTCATAGTCACGCAAAATAAATATTCATGAAAACCAGGGTTATTAAAAAAAAAAAAAAAGAAAGATATTTCCAAGCTTATAAGAATGCAGGTACAAAAATGGGAATTGGGTTTCAGTTCGTTGTGTGTCCTTCCCCAGTTCTTGTCATGGTAAAGGGGACTTTTTATAACTGGAACTCCAAGTTCTAAGTTTCTCTGTGGGGCAAAAGTGGGAATCATATAAGTCAGCGCTTCTTGTAGCAATCTTTTATATTTAGCTTGTCATAGGGTTTCTGTAGCTAATTTTAGGAAGATGAAAATATAGATCAGAGTCACATCTAAACTACGATTCTAAAATAATAAAAGTTTTTTATTCTTGTCGTCTTACCTACTTGATTTATCTCATTGGGTTTTATGGCCTTTATGCTTTGCTCCTTGCTATTAGAGAAGGAAAGATCCAAATTGATGATTTTTGTATCCAGATGGCAAACTCGCCCTCATAGAACAAATCATATGTCCCTTTACTTTTTACCCTTTGGACTGTCTTTCATCTTCTTTATTTATATGAGTTCCTCTATTTCATATACATCTGACTGACAACTCCTAAACTTTTTTTGTATTTGCAAGTCAATAATTATTGTAGATATTACTCTAATGAAGGGCATCCTGGAATATGATAAAATGATAGTTATTTGGTTAGTGTTTTACTAATACTCTTCATTTTATTTTTATAGCAAATAATGTTTAATCATTTCATTTGGGAAAATAAAAACACTAATATAGGAAACAATAAAAATCAGTAGTAAATTGTAAAACAGGTGGGCATTTTACTCATCTTTTATCCCATGAAAGTAACATACAATTGTATGATTAATTGAAGATTTGAGCAAAATTTCTCAAGACAATTGAGTCCAGGATATCAGTTCACAAAACAAAGTCACACTAATTAATGATATTTGTTATTAATATTAATATTTGTTCAGCTCTACACAATTGGATGATTATATACATATTATTTTATACCCTTTTTTTTCAATAGAGTTTAGTATTATATTCAACACTGTATAATCATTATACAAGGTCAGAAACTAAGTTCTCAAACTTATGCTAGGAAAAATTCTACACACCTCACTGCTGAATATCACTACGGTCTCCTTCGAAGTACTCCCCTTGGGAAGCTGTGCACGGATGCCAGTGCCTAGTCCACCCTTTAAATAAATTTTGAAACTCTTTTTGTGGAATGATCATCAGAGTTGTCGTCATATTACCCTTGATGTCCTGAATATCATCAAAATGTTTTCCTTTCAATATTTCCTTTATCTTCCGGTAAAGAAAGAAGTCATTGGGGTGGGATGCAGATCAGGGGAGTAGGGAGGGTGTCCCAATACAGTTATTTGTTTACTGGCTACAAACTCCCTCACAGACAGTGCTGTGTGAGCTGGTGCATTGTCGTGATGCAAGAGCCATGAATTGTTGGTGAAAAGTTTAGGTCGTCCAGTTTTTTCATACAGCCTTCTCAGCACTTCCAAATAGTAAACTTGGTTAACTGTTTGCCCAGTTGGTACAAATTAATAATGAATAATTTTTCTGATAGGAAAAATAATGTTAGCAACATTGTTGCAATAAGTTCCTGAACTTAATTTTCAGACCTGGCATATAATGATTACATAGTATATCAAAATAAGTTTCTCAGGGAGAAACAAACATATATATATATATATATATATATATATATATATATATATATATATATATATATATATCAGCAGAAATAACTCTGTTATTTCATTTTAATGTGTTTTATATTATCATGACTCTCACCAGAGGGTGTCATAAAATAAATCATGGTATGAACTAAAGAGAAGTACTATGTTTACCAAGTTATTTTATGCTTGAGATTCTTCTTTCTAAGATTGCAGTTGACTACCTTGAAGAACTATAATTACATTTCCTAGAAATAAATTGTATTGCAGTTATTTTCACATTTTAAAAGTTGTGTATTTTCAAAATAAATTCTATAAAATTTCCCATCTTTAAAATTTTTGCTGCTGACATCATCGTATAGTTTAATAATTGAAAGAGGTAGGAAAATATTATAACTTGTTTATAGTCTATAGTCTTATAAACTATAAACTAGTTTATAGTTTATAGTCTTTTATTTGTAATTATTATAATGCTATTTAACATTTCAATAAGTTTATTTTCTATAATTTTGTTTTTATTCATTACAAAACATTTCTTGCAGTAAGAAAATTTTGGAAGTGATTATAGTTCCAACTTGAGCACATATATTTTTTCATAGGTATGTTTCGTATTATCTTTATCTTCAGTTATAGAGTAACTGTAATTTTACTCTTTAATTTTTTTTTATGGTGCCAATTTTAAATAGTTTTATTTAAGACATCGCATTTTCCACTTTACAATACAGTGCATATAAAGTACATTGGTATTTCCTTTCCCTGTGCACATATTCCATATTCAAGTATTAAGAATGCCCAGTTTTTCTTACTATATAACAGCTCAACTTTAAAACTGCTGTGAATTTGCTACAAATTTGGGACCTTCCATATTTCGTGTGGAACGATGCTAAATTTACGCTCAAGGTTGGCTTAATCAACCTCTTCAATGGTGGGTCCAGAAGAGGCACCACCAGAAGGAGGGGCTTAGATTTAAATTATTTAGATTTAGATTTGCTCTTTAAATTAAAGTTTATTTAGGCAAGCATTATTGTCATATCCAGGTGATTTAGATGAACGTTGGTTGTTAATTGCTTTTTGTGCTGTTTATACTTTAATTTCTAAATTAATTTCATTAAGATCACGTGGCTTGGAATTTCTTAGTATTATTCTGGGCATAAAAAATAATTTGATTTTGTAAAATGTTTCAGAGAAGCTTTGTCTATGATTTATTCTCTGCAAGTAGCAGATTTCAGTACATAATAATGCTTAAATTAATATTGAGATTTTATGGAATATTATGTATCTGTAGTCCTTTAATATGTCAAGGACTAAAAACAATTTATAAAGCTACTTTAATACTAAAATGTTTTTTTTATCTTTATACTCCTTTCACTTTTTGCTATGTGTGTGTTATGTGTGTGCATGTTCAGATTTTCTGATACCAATTTCAAGGAAATCAAGAGTTTTTTTGTGATTAAACACTTTAAGTGACTCATTTTTTTCTGTAAAAAAGAGTTAAATGCATTTTAATTTAAATATCTCAGATATTAATGTCAGTTTTTTAATTGTCTTGTGATACATTTATCAATTATTTTATAACTTGATTATTGCTTTTGTGGACTTTTGTCTTATATAATCCAATATGAGAAGATTCTTCTTTTAATATATATTATGTAAATATTTAAGTTGGTACTAATTCTGACACAGTGCTTTTTAATTGTTTGCGTTATTGCTTCTGTTCATAAGGTTGTTCTATGGTCCCTTGTTTTAATTTCCTTTTTCTTATTACATTATAGAAAGTCATATTTTTTTGTTAAATTGTGTTCTACATACATCGTTTCATTTTTATTCATCATATTTTAAATACCAAATATGTTTTCTCTTTTCTTATACATCTTAAGAAATCTAATTAAAAAATGAAACAGTATTTATTGATTTCTAGTAATGAAATGGGAAATAATAATAATACACACACAAATAAATCCCATCACTTTGTACCACTTTTATTTTTCCCAAGGTTACAAATTTATATCCCAGACTATTATGCTCACATGCCTACAAAATTTACATTACATTTAAAAAATGTTCATAAGTTTTATTTTGCTTTTTCATTAAATTGTTTAAATCGTTCTATGAATAAACTAAGTTGATGCTTATCCATTATTGTTTTGCTATCAAAAATTCCAAGGTCATTAAATTTTATTTCAATTAATTTACTTGCTGTTCTCTGTTTAGTATATTATTTTGTTGCCCTGAGATTTTTCACCTTGACACATTTTAAAGAAGTATACATCAAGTCTTTTCATATTTCAAAAATTATATATTTTGGAATGATATGATAATACCATCATTGGTGGTATAGAATTTTGTTTATACATTTTCCTCTAAATACTATAAAGACAATCTTCCATTGTTTTCAGATAAGTTGCATTTTGAGGTCAGGCTAACTCTTTTTTGTTACTGTCCTATCTCTCCCTTTTGTACTAGGGTTTATTTTTGTCTCTGAAATTCTCTAAATTCATGAGGATATGTCTTTTTTTTAGTTACTTTTTATCATCTTGATTGGTAAATAGTAAACATTTTTTACATGTTAAGAATTTGTTATAGTTCAGAGAAAATTGTTTGAGAAAATTATCTTCAAACACTTTCTAGACAATTTTATGTTAGCTCTTTACTTTTATACTGCCTTATATGCCATTCCTATGAAAGATATATTGAACTTATTTTTCTTTGTTTATAAGTTGGAATTTGGTCGATTTTCTCAAAAGACATTTCGACAGTGCCAAATTTGCACTTCCCGTAGCCTGATGTTAATTTCTTGTTTGGCTCCATCATTTATGATTTTGCCTCGTTTTTCTTCCCTTTTAATAATCTCTTTATCAACTTACTTTTCATTTGGTACTTCATAGAGATCATAGAAGTATTTAAATAAGTAAATTAATATCCATTAAACAATGGCTTTTTAACATCATCAATAATCACATTATATCTATAAAGTGTCTCTATGGTTTACTATTTCTTTCCAGAATTTTATGTTAGAAAAATTATCAGATTTACTCCACCTCTAGTTTTATTCAGTGAAGCCTCATTTCTCTCATTATAACTGATTATCTCATCCATTTCCCTTTGTAGGGGATGATATAATGATTCAATTTTTCTATAGTCAGAAATATTGTTACTTATTTGGCAATGTTTTACAATTCTTATTCATAAATAAGAAAAAATGTTCTACTGCTTTATTAAAGCAAAAACAAAAGCAAGAACGTTAGACACATAAACTTAATGGTGCAGAAACACTGGTGTCCATCAGATGTAATAAAGCAGCTGCTTCCTACTTGGGTTAAGGAACTAGTCAGCACACATGAAAGAATAAACCTTCATTTACTAAAATCAAGTGTGCCTCCCAAAACCTATTTGAACTAATGACTCAGAACAACCAGCCCTTATAAAATGCAAATATAAGGAATTGTAATTAGGCCTTTAATAAGTTTAGAACACTTTATATAATTGCATGCAATATTTCTAATGTTAATAGCCACCATCTCTAATTAAATTATCCCACTGAGATTATTGAACAAAATTATTTTAGAGTCAAAAGAAATATGGTCAACAGATATATCTATTTTTATATATTGTAATGTCATTAGCTTGAGACACATCGATGCAAAAGTGACGATGACAGTTTAATGTCAACTTTCTCACAGGTTGTTTCTTTCATGCAGAAGTGGTAGTAATAAGAAAATAAATTTGAGAATAATAAAAAAGTCAGTTTTTATTTAATCTAAATAAACTAAGGTCAACTCAATATGTTACCTTTATTTTTAATGTGGAAAGAAGAAAATTATATAAGTACAAAGAACAATGATCTCTTGCCATGAGTGTTACTCTAGAAAACATGTCACCAGCATCTGAGTCCAAATATCACTTAAGGATAGAAGAAGTAAATGAAAATAATTTTCTGCAAATAACTAAAAATAAATATTTGCAATTCCATGTTGTGGAGAAAAAAAATAGAAAGATGAAGACAATGATGGGTTATGTCATATAAATAATGTCTTTGAGAAGACTTTGGCATTATTTCCTAATTTAGAAAGTTTATATCAAAATGAAAAGAGGAATTTTTATTTTAAAGATTCAAACTTTTATTTTTAGGGATTAAATCTGTATTATATATATATAATATATGATATTTATATATAAATATATAATATATATAATGTATATATAAATATATATTATATATAATCATCATATATATTTACATACATATAAATGAATACATATATAATATTTATATATATGCAACTAATACACATACACTTATTTGCCTAAGCGTTAGTAATAAAACATAATGTGACCTTTTTACTGTTATTTATAGACAATTATTTCTTGATGTTCAAAATCCATAACAATATATTTCCTGATGACTTTTTGAAGAAAATCATCTAGCTGAGAATGCATAAAAAGCAAAAGTTACGGAAAAAGTTACTTTTTTACTGGGAGTAAAAAAGTTAAGGAAACAGTAAAAAGTTCTGGTTGACTGGGAGTGGGAGGGAGGGATAAAAGGTGGAGCATGTAGAATTTTTAGGACAGTGAAAATAGTCTCTATGTTACTATTATGATGGACTCATGTCATTATGCATTTGTCCAAACCTACAAAATGTAAAACACCAAGAGTGAACCCAGACGTGAACTGTGCGCTTTGGGAGATGATAATTTGTCAGTGTGGGTTCATCAATTCTAACAAATGCAGCACTCTAGTGAGGAAAGTCGATAATCGTGGAGGCTGTGCATGTGTGGCAGCGTAAGTTATATAGGAAATTTCTATACCTTCTATGATTTTTTTTCTGTGAACCTACACTTGCTCTACAAACCAAAAAAATTAAAAGTTGAGGATACATTCTGTGTGCTTCCCCATGGGATCATCCCCACTGTTATGAAAAGAGAGGTAAAATTATTACGATTTACTGATTCTTTACTTCATGCAAAGGATCTAGTTCCCAGTTAATGAATATTAATTAATTATAATACTGGCATAAAAATCAGGCTTATTAATTGTATGAGTCATTGTTTAATTATATTATTCCCTTATGACAATACCATTACTAAAGAAGAACCCTTTAGATTACTGGAATTGTGAAACATAGACAATATCTGGTTTTTAAAAACTGATAAGATTTTTTTTCACTGTATCTATACAGAATTTATAATTTTCAAGGAATTATTAGTGGGTATGGGGAAATACATGTTTTAAAAATAAACTTTCTATTTTATATGTCAATCAATGTAACTAACACATATTCTGTTTAAGTTCTCTTGCACCGTGGTATTATAGATTGCTGGTCTTATTTCCTCTGCCTCTGAGTATAACACAAGGATGAGAAAGTGCATAAAAAGTTGTACAAAGATACAAAATATCATAGCTAATTAACAATCATGATCAAATAGGAAGAATGATTGCCATCAATGAAAGTTGAATTTCCAAAGCAACCATTATTAAGTGGAAGTATGACTTTTTTCTGTTTTTTTTTGTTTGTTTGTTTGTTTGTTTTTTTGAGAATAGAATTTCTTTAATTCTGCCAGAATGTGAGGCTAAAAATGTATAGGAAAATAAAATCCCTATATTAAATTAAATCTGTATTAAACCTTTCTTCTTAGACTTATTTTTGTATGACTTTTCAATATGAAGCCCTAGCATCATAATATAACTTGTATTGGAGAGAATAACATGTAAATTGTCATTTTCATTTTCACACTGAGGAGTGTTATTCAACAATATTTAAAAAATGAGAATGGTGTCCAATCTCTTTTATTCATATATTTTTAATGGCACCTCATTTCCCAATCTGTATGATGCATATTTAAGAGATATATTTTCATTTAAGATAAATTATATTTATGTAATTAAATTCACCAAAAGATAAAACTGTGCTCCAGCCTTAGACCTTAGATCATATTATGAATGATACTATATAGCAATATTTATTTATGAATGGATATATATTAATATTATTAAGCAAATAATTTTAAATGGTAACTTATTTGTGTTTTGCTCTGATAAACACAGGTTGTCTATATCTGTGTCATTTGAAAGGACAGTACATAAGAAAAGGTAACAGAGTGTAACCTAGTTTACATATTGCTTAAACAATGAACAAATCGGAGGCAAATGTCTCTCTAGCTTAATTCTGAAGTAGAGTTTTGTTGGGCATAAGAGGCAGAATGACAGATCTCCTGCCTCAGAGCTCACTGACAGCTCCAGCAGGGTGGAAATCATATGCAAGAGCAAACTGAAATAAAACTTCAACAGTGCTTAGAGTATGGGAGAAATAACTGTAAATATGCATTCGAAGTCAGATAATGCAACCAAATCATACACATCATGATATAGTTCACTGGGCAGAAATGCTATGTGAAACAAAGATCAAAGGATGCCAAATCATATTATGAAATTCTTTTGTGAAAACTAGTAAATAGAAACTGTATAAATTAATGTAAATTATGTAAATGATCACAATAATTTTTATGTGGATATGCAAATTTACATATGACATAAACCAGCAAAAGGGAACATTTTTTTCTTCACAAGAATTCATGTTTTTTTCAAGATTTCATATTTTTAATGTAGTAAGTTACATTGCCATTTTAGTAGTACTGTCCATATGTCAAAATTATCTCGTTCTATAAATACATTTATTTTCCTATGGATTGCTTTCTTATTCACTTTTTTTCTCTTCTTTACAATTCTGTGTATTTTTCTGATCATAGTCACTTCACTAAATACGTTGTAGTTGTCCGTGATGAGGTGAGAAAAATGATAAACAGGGCCACTCAAGTATTTACAGAAGCCATGTAAATACCTGCTTAGAGAAGCAGCATATTCTCAGGTAAAAGATTTGCTAGAGTCATAACAACACAGTGGAATAGTAAAGTAAGTGAATGTACAGTTGAATGGAGCAGGAAGTAATTGAGAAATTAATAATAATGCAGGCTAGTGCAGCAAAATTAGCTCAGTTGTCTTATCCATAGTGCCATAGGGGGTTGGCATATAATTTGACACACTCAGGTAATAGAATGGGTTAAATCTGACAAGTAACAGACCTCCTGTGGTACTAAACAATCAACTTACTCATAAATGGACCCTGTTTTCATTTGGAAAGGCAAGTATCAAATCCTGCTTTTGAGGAAGGACTGGTGCAAGGGAGAAGACAGATTATAGGATTGCAATTAATCTGTCTATCTACTGAGAGGTTCAAGGTCACAGGACTTACAAGGACATGGCATTGACAATAATGAACCTCAGTTCTTTATACTTGTTAAACTATAGGCAATACGGGAACGTTGAAATAAGGTGATCCATTGCAGAACACCCACGCCAAATACATAATAATTGTGATATCGTTTAAATGTAACACACTGCCCCTCAC
Organism: Rhinolophus hipposideros; assembly: GCF_964194185.1. Taxonomy (NCBI): domain Eukaryota; kingdom Metazoa; phylum Chordata; class Mammalia; order Chiroptera; family Rhinolophidae; genus Rhinolophus; species Rhinolophus hipposideros. The sequence goes on from NC_138050.1 coordinate 96,278,330, forward strand.
TGGCTGATGTAGCTGAATCTTCTGGTTACACATATATTTCAGAAAAAAATTATTTCTGGACTTGTGTTTCTTAGAATGAATAATTTGTCTCCTAAGGAGATTGTGGATGAATTGGATAATATGATACAGTACATGGAGAAGGTTTATAATTGTTTGACTACAGAGATCAAGTAGAGTTACATTGAAAGTTTAAGAAATAGAAATTTTCAGTCCAGCATTATGTGATGCAAATATGTGAATAGATAGAAATGTTCTATGTCTGTGCCACATATTATCATAGCCACTAGTCACATATTGCTATTAAGAACTTGAAATGTGGTTAGTTTGACAGGATTGAATTTGTAATGGAATTTAAGTTAGTTTTAATTTTAAATAGCCATATATGGCTGGTGGTTACCTCTTTGTACAGAGAAACTCTAGACCATACATTAAAACAACTAGAAATGAACCGCTTATCAGATAATGGAGTTAAAAGGCAACAGTTTAACAGGGATATATAAATAACAGGGATATATATAAACATTTTTACCATAAGTTCAAAGTTAAGTATTCAGCTATTATTTCAGGAGTCCATAAATTTAATCAGAAGCCTATATTCTCCCCTTTGGACTCCACTGTCCTTAGGGTATTCAAGTGTGGCTCTTTCTAAACACATGATGTTTTCATAAACTCTGAGATTCAGATCGTCATCCAAAAGACCTAAAGGCAGAAAGGAAAGAGTGGGGTTCTCCCATATCTCCGTCTCTGTATTAGAAAGGAAATCCTTTCTTAGAGAATATCGAACAGACTTCATTTACATTTTATTTGTTTTATCAGTGCACTTGGGCAGTACTACGGGCAGCTATTGTGTTGACAATTTCAGAATGAATCATGAGAGAGAGACTCATGCAACACGGGAAAAGAAGAAGCACTGTCAAATAGGGCATCGACAGTATCTTCTTGGCATATTACTAGCCCCGAAGAAAACCTCAGCTAAATTGGGGAAATTAAAAAAAAAAAAAAGCATACAATGTAATCTATTCAGTCTTCAACAGAAATATAAAAACATAGTAGGGGCCTCCAGAGGTAGGCAGTGGTGAAAAAAGATGGCTTTTCCACACTTGAGAAAAGGATTCAAAAGGTCCACAGTATGGTTCATTTAGACAAAGACATACAGTATGTGGTGAGCAGTAAAAAGACACAAATTTGGAGGGATTGCTAAGAGCTTGATCACCAGAACAATGTATGTGAAGATAGAAATTTAAACGTCAAATTAGAAATGGTGGAGATGTGCCGAGCAGTTTTCAGTGGAGAGAGATATAATTAGATTACTTGTTGATGAACATAATAGCAAAGTCTTTCAGAGGGGAGAGTTTAGCAGGAACTTGTTACGCTCACAAACACCCCTAAAGCCAAACTACACTCACAATTCCTTCTTAACTTTATTTTCCTCATTGGGATCATAGTATATTTTGAGCCACGTGCAACATGCTAAGGTCCCTCCTGCCAAAACCTTCATGGCTGTTCCTTTCCCTAGTCTCTGTCAGCTTACTCTGCTCAAGCCACACTGCTCTCCTTTCCGGTGGATGCTTACGCCAGCCATCTCCCTCCATGCACCACTTGTAATTGTTGTCCATTCTACTTGAAATACTCTTTTTCTAGATATTACATGACTTAACCCTTTGCAGGTATTAATATGAAGTGCAGCCTCTTAGCAACCTCTAAACAACATATTTAATGTTACAACTACCACCCTCCCTAACCCAGAAAATTCTATGTATAGTTCCAGGTATTTTAACATAGTCATTTTTCTCACTGAATATATATATATGCATATATTTGTATATATATATACACACATATATATGCACATAGGTATATACACACACACACACACACACACACACACATATATATATATATATAATAGGTTAATATATATTATAGGTTAACCTACATATATATATATATATATATATATATATATATATATATATATATATATGTAGGTTAATATTCTAGATATTGTACTAAAGAACAATTTTGTCTCTTTTACTCACTGTTGTCTACCCATTTGAAGCACATAGCAGTTTCCCTATAAATATTACTTGAAGGAATTATGTATTCACATCCCATATCTATTGTATTCCAGTATTATCTCTCTTTTACTAATAATGTCCTTAAGATAGGGATGTTACGTTACTTGTTTATTTCAGGCTTAGCATTTTCAGTTATTTAACCCCATGCAAATAATTGTTTAATATGCAAGTTGTATTGGCAGACTGCAAATTAGTAATATATTGGTGTCATACATGGTTCCGCTTATGAGATTCATTTAGCTATGGTAATTTTCACTGATTTTAAATTATTAACGAATATTTAAAAATAAGTAAATTTGAATTTCAACTCTATGATTAAATAGCAAAACTGAGCCTACTTTCCTTTATGGTAATAAGTAGATAATCTCAACCATAGTTGCCTAATCTAGAGACAGCATATGCTCAATAGTGAAAATATCTCCTTTCTCCAACTCACTTTATTTATGTTCTTATACTTGTTTTCTTTACATTTTAGTTTGTAACCACTGGTATAATTAATGGAAAACTTGACAAGAATGCAAAAATATTATTTTCATCAATTATTAGGGTCTCTTCAGAGTAATTGGTTTTAATTACTTCTATTTGAAATGAAATATTACTGTTTGTTGATAGAACTTAACTCACTGTATTAATGTGCATATTTTGATAATATTTGTAATTATTTTCTTTTCCAATTCAATACATTAGCCTATTCAATACATTAATTAACTTCAGCTCTCTAAATTAATTAAATCTAAAGCATCACAAAGAGTCCTATTGTCTTTAATTAGTGAACAGCTTTAAGAAAACCTGGATAGGGAACACAAGCATAGAGACAGGATTGGAAGGCTGGAAAACATGGAGGTTGATCAACTTGAAATATTCTTTAGTGTATGTAGTTTTTTAACAGTTTTTAAAGGGAATATAATGCTCTGACGGCTTTTCAGAGTCAGCCAAAAATATATTAGAAGGAGTTTGAAAGTGTTACTTTGTACTACAGTGAGAAGATATTCATCCAACAAACATGAAGGCAGGCCTACTGTTTCCCTGGCTCCAACCCAGAGTCAGTGTCTTTGATTCAGTGTCTTTGGATTAGAAACTTCTGAAGATCTTGACTATAGCTCCAAAGAATTGGAAACATTCAAAGGAGTGATTTCAAATTTACTGTACACCTGCATGTTTGAAAGTATGTGCAATGTTTGAAATCTGATGATGACATAGATCTAATAGAGAGAATAAAAGAATGATTCATAAGGGGGACAATATTTATAGAATCAAGTGCCTGTGAGATGGGAAAAGGAGATGATTGTAAAGCTCGTGAATGAGGACAGCCTCTGCTATGAATTAAGGGACACGCTAAGGAAGGCTGAGGGTATGGATGAAATGCAGGTGGTTTGATACATTTGGGGCAGGGATGATAAGGTAATTATGTGCAGTTAAGTTTATATCTATTGCCAGTATCTATGTAGATACCTATTGTGATACCTGTATTTAAGAAAACTGTATGGCAATATCATCCACTTAGAGTAAGAAATGAAAGTATTGGAAATTTGAGGGGGAAAAGGAAAGTATAAAAGTAGAATGTAGAGTGTGGGAGAGTACACGTCAGAGTGAAGGTGAATAGGGTTTCTGGGCAGCATTGGGTTACAATTGGAGATTATCAGTGATGAATTAGGGGAGATCACATGACATGAAAGTGTGCTTTCCCTCAGCTACTATCAATTATGCAGGTTCTGGTGCAAACTAGACTGATATTATTAATCAATAATGACTCTTGTATCAAGTGTTATACAAAATATGTTAATATATAAACTCACATATATTAACACCATGCTCAGATAGGTATGATGATCAATATTACCCATGAGATACAGAGATTGAACATCTAAAACTGTTTGGTTTTATCCAATCTAAGAAAGAGAGGAAGAGAGGGGCAAGGTATTAAAAGTATAGGGGATAAAGTGATTCCCTAGAACAAGTGCCCCTGGTATAAATTAGAGTATGATAAGTAAAACGTGGGATACTTCATATCTAGATACCAAATGTAGCACAGTTACTAAAAAGGCTTTTGGTGTTGTTGTTGTTTGTTTTTTTCCCCTTCAAATAAGTGACTAATGTGAAATACTGAAAGGTATTTGGAGGTGAGCCAGTCAGGGAATAGTGAAACCCGGAATGACAGTAAAAGAAAGGAAAATAGTGGGAAAGTGTCTATAATCTTCACTCTATGTTAGACAAAGAAGAAAATTGTGGGAAAAGAGGGGTGATCTTCAATGAATGTCGAGGAATAATTGAGAAATCATCACTGAGTGTTGCAAATCAGTTTCCAATTTACTGAAATTTTGAATCACTCATCAAATAAGCTATATTTAAAATGAAACATTTTAAAACTTCTCAGTGCTTTTGGAGATTCCTTCAAGATTGGTTAATTTAATTAAATGTGGTAGTGTTATATGTGAATACGGAAAGGCATGTTGATCATAATATATTTGAATGCAGGTGTACTCATAGTTTATCAGCAATATAATATTCTGTAAGAGTTATGATCGTCTGGTTCAGGTAGCATAAAAGAAGATATAATGTACTGGCATCCTATGTGAAAGTTTCTTGAATCAAAGAGAAGATTCACAGTTCTTTGTTGAAAAGATAGACCTAGGCAGTTCCACATGGTCTTGGAAGTGATTTGCTGGTCCAATAGTTTGCTAAGCCATAATGCCACGTGAAAGGAAGGAGCTGATGAAAGGAGCCACCAGGACACTGGAAAGTCAGGAAAGGCTATATAGAACGCTGTAGTACTAAACAACTTTAAAAGCTCAGTGGCTGAATACAAGAAAAGTGTGTGTCTCACTTACATGACATGCTCAAAGAGCATTGGCAATAGGGTCCTGCTCATTCTATTCACGCAGGAGCCATGCTCACAGAAGCTTCCCCATGTCCTAACACTGCAATTGCAATATATGACTTTCACATTCGTCTTGGCAGATGAAGAGAGTATGGAGAATTTTGTACTTGCATTTAATTTTATTTACATATTCCATCTACTTATAGTTCAATGCTCAGTCATCACATGGCCTTGCTTAACATCAAGGAGAACATTTTCCTAGTAAGAGAGGAAATCTTCCTGAGCACCAGTATTATATACCACAGGCCCCTGTACTTCTAGCATGACCAAATGGAGTGAACTCCTGTACATTGAGAAAGGGGGAATGGATGCTGAAAAACAACTGTTTACTATGCAAATATTATAAAAATTGAGACCCAGACTTAATATATGATTGATGCATAGGGCATATATCTTATATCCATTTTATATACATAGACATATAAAGACAAATAAATTAATTTGCCCAAAATTATGAATAACATAGTTCATGTCTTCTTGGGGTGCTTTCACTGCTCTTGGTTAAAGTTTTTAATCCTTGCAGTCCAAGCTTAATGGTACAAATTCAGTGCAATATTTTCAAAGATACTTAGCTGTAGTCTGTTCTCTGCTCTTATGTTACTTTCACGTACTTAAAATCTAGCATTTGGCACTTATAATATGATTGTCTTATAAGAAATAATGAAAAGTGCCTAAAATATCAGAAAGAATATTAAAAACAGAAGCATGCATATTTAATTAAAGTGATAAGTACATTATCAGTCTTTCAATTTCAACTCTTAACTCCACGTTACTTGTAGAATGCCTCTGGATTGTTATTTTTTGAACTGCCTTTAGAACTAATTCAAGTTTACTAATATAGTTGCAAATAGACACATTTCTCAGATGTCAAACTTCTCAGATGACTGTTACTATGCAATACATCTCATTTTCTAACATTTTATTTAAAGATAAGTAATTCAAAGATTTAAGAATGTATCCTTACTTTATTTTTGAACAAACAATAACTAATATGGCTTGACTATTTTTACAGTGTAAATAATACCATTGTACTTACTTTCAAAGTTCTCTTTTCAACTTTCCATTTTCATAAGTGAATACAAGTCTCATTAGTCAATGAATAATATATAGAAACCACATGCATCTGCAAATCTTATATAACAGAGGGAAAAATTGAATTCTGGCAACAGATAAAGTATTACTGCAAAAATAGTATATTTATATTTCAACACATTTTTTTTGTATCAATAGCTAAAGAATTCAACATTGTTCAAAACTTTTCTTTATGTAAACCCCTTGTCCAAGCTATCATGTAAAACATTTGTCTGATCAACATGAGAAAAAAAAAAAAAAAAAACTTTAAAAATGTATCTCAAAATGTGGTGAATATTTTTTTTAATTTATTGGGGTGACAATTGTTAGTAAAGTTACATAGATTTCAGGTGTACAATTCTGTATTACATCATCTATAAATCCCATTGTGTGTTCACCACCCAGAGTCAGTTCTCCTTCCATCACCATATATTTGATCCCCCTTACCCTCATCTCCCTCCCCCCACCTCCTTACCCTCTGGTAACCACTAAACCATTGTCTGTGTCTATGAGTTTTTGATTCTCATTTGTTTGTTTTGTTCTTTTGTTGTTTTTAGTTTATATACCACACATCAGTGAAATCATATGGTTCTCTGCTTTTTCTGTATGACTTATTTTGCTTAGAATTATACTCTCAAGGTCCATCCATGTTGTCACAAATGTTCCTGCATCATCTTTTCTTACTGCCAAATAGTATTCCATTGTGTATATATACCACAAATTCTTTATCCATTAATTTATCGAAGGATATTTTGGTTGTTTCCATGTCTTGGCCACCGTAAACAAAGCTGCAATGAACATTCGAGCACAAGAGTATTTATGTATAAATGTTTTCAGATTTATTGAGTAGATACTAAGGAGAGGGATTGCTGGATCATATGGTAATTCTATTCGTAATTTTTTGAAAAACCTACACACTGCCTGTCATAGCGGCTGCACCAGTCTGCATTCCCACCAACAGTCTATGAGAATTCCTTTTTCTCCACAGTCTCTCCAACACTTGTTACTATCTGTCTTGTTGATGATAGCCATTCTGACTGGGGTGAGGTGATATCTTATTGTGGTTTTTATTTGCACTTTTTCTGACGATTAGTGATGTTCAGTATTTTTTCATATGTCTTTTTGCCATTTGTATGTCCTTTTTGGAGAAATGTCTCTTCAGGTCCTTTGCCCATTTTTCAATTGGGTTGTTTGCTTTTTGTTGTTGAGTTTCATGAGTTCCTTGTATATTTTGGATATTAGCCCTTTATTGGAGGCACTGTTTGCAAATATCTTCTCCCATTCAGTCGGTTGCCTCTTTATTTTGTTGATGGTTTCCTTTGCTGTGCAGAACCTTTTAAGTTTCATATAGTCCCATTCATTTATTTTAGCTTTTACTTCCATTGCCTTTGGAGTTAAATTCATAAAATGCTCTTTGAACCCAGGGTCCATAAGTTTAGTACCTATGTTTTCTTCTATGCAGTTTACTGTGTCAGGTCTTATGCTTAAGTCTTTGATCCATTTAGGATTAATTTTTGTACATGGTGACAGATAGCAGTCCAGTTTCATTCTTTTGCATGTGGCTATCCAATTCTCCCGGCACCATTTGTTGAAGAGGCTGTCTTTCCTCCATTGTATGTTTTTAGCATCTTTGTTAAAAATTATCTGTCCATATTTATGTGGTTTTATTTCTGGGTTCTCAATAATATTCCATTGGTCTATGTGTCTGTTTTTCTGTCAATACCATGATATTTTGATTATCGCAGACCTGTAGTACAAGCTAAAGTCAAGGTGTGTGATACCTCCAGTATTGTTCTTTTTTCTTAAGATTGCTTTGGCTATTCGGGGTCTTTTGTGGTTCCAAACAAATCTGATGGATTTTTGTTCTATTTCTTTAAAAAATGCCATTGGGATTTTGATGGGGATTGCATTAAATCTGTATACTGTTTGGGGTAATATGGCCATTTTAACTATGTTGATTCTTCCAATCCATGAGCACGGAAAGTCTTTCCATTTCTTTGTATCTTCTTCAATTTCTTTCAAAAATGTCTTATAGTTTTCTGAAAGACAAAAATGTCTTATAGGTCCTTCACATCCTTGGTTAAGTTTATTTCTAGGTATTTTATCTTTTGCTGCAATTGCAAAAGGAACTGTTTTATATATATATATATATATATATATATATATATATATATATATATATATATATATATATATATATTTCTTTTTCTGAGATTTCATTGTTAGTATATAGAAATGCAATGGACTTTTGTACGTTGATTTTGTAGCCAGCAACTTTACTGTATTCATTGATTGTTTCTAATAGCTTTTTGAGGGAGTCTTTAGGGTTTTTTATACATAGCATCATGTCATCTGCAAAGAGTGATAATTTAACTTCATTTCGAAATTGTATGCCTTTTATTTCTTTCTCTTGCCTGATTGCTCTGGCAAGTACTTCCAACACTGTGTTGAAAAGCTGAGGTGATAGGGGACAGCCCTGTCGTGTTCCTGAACACAGAGCAAAGGGCTTCAGTTTTTCATCATTAATTATGAGATTAGTTGAGGGCTTGTCATATATGGCCTTTATTATGTTAAGGTATTTTCCTTCTATACCTATTTTAGTAAGTGTTTTAATCCTAAATGGATGTTGTATCTTGTTAAATGATTTTTCTACATTAATTGATATAATCATATGATTTTTGTCCTTTATTTTGTTTATGTGATGTATCACATTGATGGATTTGCGAATGTTGAACCATCCTTGTACCCCAGGGATGAACCCCACTTGGTCATGATGAATAATCTTTTGAATGCATTGTTGTATTCGATTTGCTATAATTTTGTTTAGGATTTTTGCATCTGTATTCATCAGAGATATTGGTCTGTAGTTTTCTTTTTTTGTGTTGTCCTTACCAGGTTTTGGTATCAGGGAAATGTTGGCCTCATAAAATGAGTTAGGGAGTACTGACTCTTCTTCAATTTTTTGGAAGAGTTTGAGCAGGATTGGTATTAGATCCTCTTTGAAGGTTTGGTAGAATTCACTAGTGAAGCCATCTGGTCCAGGACTTTTGATTTTGGGAAGGTTTTTGATGACTGATTCAATTTCGTTACTGGTGATGTCTGTTTAGATTTTCCAGTTCTTCATTGTTCTTGGAAGGCTATATGTTACTAAGAACTTGTCCATTTCTTCTAGGTTATTGAATTTGGTGACATATATTCCTTCATAGTATTCTTGGATGATCCTTTGTACTTCTGTGGTGTCCGTGATAACTTCCTCTTTTTCATTTCTGATTTTGTTAATTAGTGTCCTGTCTCTTGTTGTCTTAGTGACTCTAGCCAAGGGTTTGTCAGTTTTGTTAATTGTTTCAAAGAATCAGCTCTTTGTCACATTAATTTTTTCTGTTGTCTTTTTGTTCTCTATTCCATTTAGTTCTGCTCTGATTTTTTGTTATTTTCTTTCTTCTGCTGATCTTGGGTTTCACTTGTTCTTATTTTTTCTAGTTTTTTAAGGTGTAACATGAGGTTATTTATTTGGGATTTTTCTTGTTTCTTGAGATAGACCTGTAATGATATAAATTTCCCTCTTAAAACTGCTTTTGCTGCATCCCCAAAATTTTGGTAGGATGTATTTTAAATGTCATGTGTTTCTATGTATTTTTGACCTTTCCTCTAATTTCTTCTTTGACCCGTCGTTCTTTAAAAGTATGTTGTTTAATCTCCATGTATTTGTGTTTTTTCCTGGTTTCTTTGGTATCCAAGCAGTTGATATCCAATTTCAAAGCCTTGTGATCAGAGAATATGCTTGGTATGATTTCAATCTTCTTAAATTTGCGGAGGCTGATTTTATGCCCCAATAGATGGTCTATCCTTGAGAATGTTCCATGTACACTAGAAAAGAATGTATAGTCTGATGTTTTAGGATGAAGTGCTCTATATACGTCAATTATGTCCATTTCATCTAATGTGTCATTTAGGGCTGCTATTTCGTTATTTATTTTCTGTTTGGATGATCTATGCAGAGCTGTCAATGATGTATATAAGTCCCCTAATATAATTCTGTTTTGGTCAATTTCTCCCTTTAGTTCAGTTAGTAGTTTCTAGGTATATTTTGGTGCTTCCTGATTGGGGGCCTAAATATTGATGACTGTTATGTCTTCTTGTTGTATAGTGACCTTTACTGTTATGAAACGTCCATCTTTGTCTCTTGTTATCTTTTTCACCCTGAAGTCTGTTTCATCTGATATCAGCATGACTACACCTGATTTTCTCTGTGTACCATTTGCTTGGAGTGTCAATTTCCACCTTTTCACTTTGAGTCTATGCTTGTCCTTGTAGCTGAGATGTGTCTCTTGGAGACAGCGTATGGTTGGGTTTAGTTTTTTGATACAATCTGCTATTCTGTGCCTTTTTATTGATGAGTTCAGTCCATTTCCATTTAGGGTGATTATTGATATGTGAGGATTTCCTGTCATTCTCTCTTTAGTTTTCTAGTAAGGCTGTGTCTCCATTTTTTCTTTGCCTTTTTGTTGTTGTCTATTATTTATGTGTGGTGGTATTCTATGATGTTTTCCACTGTTTCTTCTTTTGTTACAGTATATATTTCGTTCTGGATTTTTTTTTTCTTTTGAGTGGTTACCTTTAAGTTTATGTAAAAGAAACTTTGATATATAGTGTATTCCATTTTCTTCAGCATGCTTACTTTCTCCATCCCCATATTCTGGTTCAGGCCTTTATTCTCCCTCTTTTTATGTTTTGGTTGCCACAAATTGTCTTTGTTAATGGTGGTTGAATAGCCTCCTTTAGAATTTCTTGTAGTGCAAGTCATGTTTTAGAAAATTACCTCGGCTTCTGTATGTCTGGGAAGATCTTCATTTTTCCTTCATATCTGAAAGATATCTTTGCTGTATATATTATTCTTGGTTCATAAATTCCCTCTTTCAATAGTTTGAATATTGGGTTCCACTCCCTCCTGGCTCGTAGAGTTTCTGCTGAAAAATCTGATGATAATCTAATGGGTTTTCCTTTGTAGGTTACTGTCTTTTTTTCCCTGGCTGCCTTGATTATTCTTTCTTTGTCATTGATTTTAGGCAACTTCAATACAGTGTGTCCTGAAGAAGGCCTGTTGGGATTGAGGTAATTAGGTGTTCTATTTGCTTCATGGATTCGAGGATCCAGTTCTGTCCACACGTTTGGGAATTTCTCATCAATAATTTGTTTGAATATATTCTCTGTTCCTTTCTCTCTTTCTTCTCCTTCTGGTGTGCCCATTATTCTTATATAGCTCTTTCTGATGGAGTCAGAAAGTTCTTGTAGAGTTCTTTCATTTCTTTTAAGTCTCAAGTCTCTTTCTTCTTCCATCTGTGTAATTTCCAAGTTTCTATCTTTGATGTCACTGATTCTTTCCTCCATCTGGTCAACTCTACTACCTAAGCTGGTTGGTTCATTCTTAATTTCTTCTATTGAGTTTTTAACCTCCAGAAATTCTATTTGGTTCTTTTTTTAAAATTTCAATCTCTTTCGTAAAATGCTCATGTTGTTCTTTGATTATGTTTCTGAGTTCATTAAACTGCCTTTCTGTGTTTTCTTGTATCTCATTGAGTTTTTTAAGAACTGCAATCTTGAATTCTCTGTCATTTAAGTCACATATTTCCATATCTTTAAGTTCCTTTTCTGGAGACTTTTCACTTTCTTTCTGAGCTGTCTTGTTGCCTTGGTTATTCATGGAAATTACTGATTTATTATTTATCTTCCCAGACATCTACAGGACTGGCTTCTGCAACAGGTTGATAGAAAGTGGTCTTTCTTTTGTTTTCCAGTTCTTGTTGGCACAATGTTTTATTTTCTCTCCGACTACAGCCTTTTTTTTCTCTCTCACACAGTAGTGCTATGTTTTCTCTGCCTATTCCAGCTTCTCACTCAATGGGGGCACTCCCTGGGAGATGGGCTTCTCTTCTGTTAATAGTTGGCCTGGGTCACAGGGTGCAGTGTTCATGTGGGTATGCGGGAGCTTTTGAAGTTCCAAAGCTCCTCCTGCACTAGACTCAGAGCCCCTATGTTTCAACAGTTCTGTTTACTCCTGCAGGGATGGGGGGGGCAGGGGCAGTTTGAGTTGTGAGAGGTGGCCCAGAGCAATGGCTGCAACCACCGCCACAGCCGGTCCTGCTTCCACATCTCCCTCCCCTTTGCCGGAACTAGTTGGGCTGCGAATGTGTGTCTGCATTCCACAGTTTTCAGAATAGCAAATATTCTGTTCTTTTGATCTGACTCTGTTACTGTTCTGCTTCTAGCACCAGGCAGGTGAAGGCGGGGCCAGCTCTGGGAGGGGAGGGAGGGGGCGGCTAGTCTCAGTGCCTAAGGCTTCTGTTCTCTGCTCAGCAGTGAGCGCTTAAACTATCGTTTTCAGCCTTCTTCCCTCAGTCTTTTCTCCGAGGTCTCTGCTATGAGCGTTGCGTTCAGCCGTGCTATATGCTGCCCCTTCAGCCCTGTGGGCCGTAAGCGGAGCCCTAGTAGTCCAAATTCTTCCCTCTCCCATAGCACTGAGGAGGTCTGCATCCTGCGCCCTCAGGGCTCCCTCTCCGCACTTCTCCCTTCCCTCCTCCCCTGCTCTCGTGATTCTCCCTCCTTTAGGTGAATTCAGTAGTGGGCCTCTTTGTCTTGCCTGTCTGCTGTGCAGGGAGTCCTTTGTAAAGTTATTGTTGTTCGCTTAGTTGTAAATTCTAGGGGAGCTTTACAGAGGCTCACCTCACGCCGCCATTTTGAACATCCAAGAATATTTTTTTAAAAAACTATATAATTGCAAGTAATCATTTTTTACATAGGTCTGTCTTGTATAGAATGGATATCGTTTTGTCAGGCTTTTATGACCCCCATCCTTTATACAAAGGAGGTTTTATAGAGCTCTATGAAATATTCTCCATTTGCAACAGTTTATAAAGATGCTTTCTTAAGAAAATATAACACTATTCATAACCTCTATATACACAACATATATTTCCCATTTACTTATTTTGTTCCCAGGATCCTTATTGGCATGCTTTCACTCACTTCATTTCATCTATAGTTTCATCATGCTCCAATATTTTTTATTGTATCATTGATATATAAGCTTAAATCTACTTTATATTTCTGATCCTAGTCTGATATCCACTTCCTTCCTGATTTATTCAACTTTAAACTTGCTCTACACCTCTGAACATATTAACTCAACTGAGAACATATTGACCAACCATCAACCAAAAAGCACTCTCTCAGGTCTCTAATACTACTCAAACCCAACATACCCATTCTCCTCTTTAAGGTCAGATTCTAAGTACTTTTTGTAGTGTTTATGGAGTTTACATGGAAAATATTTCAGTTATTTACCCCAAATTCCATGGAGGTCATTTTTTATGAAACGAATGAATATATCACAAGATTTTGTTTCTTTTTTTCTTCTCTTTCTTTTATTTTATTTTATGGAGTATATGAAAGGAATGGTTTTGGTTACAGTAGTTTCACAGGATTAACACAGTGATGGTGTTTAGTCTTTGTTATTAGAAGTACTAGTAGCTATATTATGATCTATTAAAATTTTAATGTTCCTTTCTTATAATCCAAAATATTTAAGAAATAACCCAAGAAGATACACACAGATGAAAAGATATTTTAAAATAATTCATATATTTTGTAACATTGCCTAACACAAGATTTATGGTTTGCAAACAATAGCCATCATTAAATTATCAATTAGGCAAAGCACAGTGTATTCATAGAATGGAATTTCATGACATTAAACTTTGTGCACTTATTTTAATGTGTTGGTGTCACAATATGTGACTGTTGTTAAGGTGACAAGATCACACACACATGCACACAGAGAAAAACAGAAAAACCAAAACAAAAAACAAACAAACAAACAAAAAAAAAACAGAAAGAAAAACACTATGTGTGTGTGTGTGAGAGAGAGATTAAACACTTTACTGCAAAAATCTTGGCATAGAACTGCCTATGCCTAAAGTGGGAGTAGAATAAAAGACCAATTCATGATCAGGGTACCAGCTTTAGAAGCACACCTTTTGCTATTTCAGATACATTTGATTCCTTTCCTCTTCTCCCAAAGGAGTTAGTGACTGGCCAAAGTACCTCAAAAGCAGTACCATTCTGGGACGTAGGGAGTCATTATTTTCACCTGAGTCCATACACATTCAGGCCACGTATTTTCATAAAGGAGGCTAGGCTGCTCTGGGACCATGGCTCCATGGCTTTAAATACAGGATAATGAGCAAGTGTAGCCATTGACTTTTTTTTTTTTTAATGGAAGATTACCAAATACAGTTCTCAATATTTTTTTAATTCTTCGTATTAATTTTTAGATTTATATAAACCGTGTTGAAGACCATATCTTCCTCCCAATTCTTTTGGGTATATCAGAATAGCTATTAGATATCTGAGGATGTCTGAAATAATAATTGTGTACATTTTGACAATTATCATAAAAGGAGGTATTTCTGTCAGTTTTTAAAATGTGTGCTTTTTGCCATTTATTATATATGGTATATGCATGCTATTTTGATAAAATAACTGACTTAAAATAATAGCACATATTTTAAATACCAGGAAAAAAAATAGCACATGAGAAGTAATGATATGAGAAAACTATTTGAACATATTCAACAAAAAGTAATATTTTTATTATACAAATAAAAGCTATGCATTAGAGCTAGAGGATTCTTAAATGAACACTGAGTTTCACATGCAAAATAGTTACATAAAAACTCAGATTTATTAGAAATTAAAGAACTGCACAATATAATAACAAAGTACTAAGTTATGTTGCTCAAATTTCTAAAGATTTTCTTTAAAATGTTAATATTCTACATTGTAGCAGATGGGGGAAGATCTCATACAGTCAATACAACTGTAGATCATTACAAGGAATGATGGTAAACTTCTATAATTGCTCAAGAATCTTTAGTAGTATGTTTTGAACTAGTATTTTTATTTCTATGACTTTATTTATTGCATGTTTAGAAATGTATAGTATGATATATGGCAAATAATTATCTAAAGTGAGAAATTTAAACAGTATTATGTACAGTGATAGGAATTGATTAAAATAATAATTATTATTAGAACTACAATGTATTGAATACTTTTTATTTTATAAGCATTGTCCCATGTACTTTATATACGTTTTATTAATTAGAATAATAATGTGTACAGGTATTCATAATTATTATTTATGTTACAGAAAAGAAAACAGATTTAAGGAAGTTAAAATATATGCCCAAAATATAGGATCTGAAGTCAATAAGTTATTCAAAATTTGTTCTTTTGGGTATCACAAATACTTCCGTTCTTACATCAGATAAAACACAATATGATTCTAAAATATTATTTAATGGAAGTATTTAGAAAAATGCTCACATATTATCAAAAAAGACAATTTAAAATTTAATATGTAAATGTAATCCTGTTTCTGTGTTTTTATGAAGAAACAGATCAAACTCATTCTTGTCATTTAAACCTGGATGCCTAGAAAAGGTGGCCTTAAATGTTATTGTTATCATAAGACTCACTATGAAGTAAAATATTGTATACATTTTAAAGTATTATTAAATTTGATTAAAACAATGTATACAAAAATATAAATAAAACACCACGTGTATCTGAATCAGGGAACACTATTAGCAAATTATGACAAGAGTGAATATATACTCCAGTAATAGGCTTAAACATTTGTTTAAAGATGATGCCCGTTTCATTAATATCATCACTGCTTGTAAACAATATGGTTATTTTCACAAATATTGTAGAATTGCATACATTTTAAACCTCGCAGGAGGGCTCTGTAATCATGCAGAAGGTCCTCCTAAAATGAACAGTATTTCTTTCCCAAGAGAACCACAAATAGACAAAGAAAGATACTGGGATGTGTCACAGCTTCCACACAACAGCAGCAACGTTAATTTAGTATAGTTTAATAGTATATCTCTTGAATAAATTTTTGAGGATATAAACAATCAGGATTTGCCTGGAAGGGATTGCATGATACAAAAAGCAAAATAAATATTTTAGTATTAGATTAAGAAATGTATCAGTTGCCAATTTCTTAACTTAAGCATATTTTCTGAAACTTTATATGTTAACATGAAACATTTGTGAAGTACAAAACTATATATTCTTATGGATCTTAGTAAACTGAGGTTAGCACATGGATTGTTCATGGAAATTTCGCTTTGTGTAAAATATGTGAGAGGGAAACGTAAATTGCAGTGGCCAATTTTGAAAAGTAAACAAGAAAGTAATTTAAAGAACAGATTTGTTCTCCTTCCTTTCTCTCCTGCAATTTTTATTTTTATTTTATTTTATTTTTTTCAATTCACATAATGTTAAAGAGAGGTCATTCTTGGAGAAAACAGAAATTTAATTAAAATATACTTATATAAATATTGAAAACTTTATTAAATTCATAAATGTAGAGTAAAAATAACATTGAATTAGAAGACAAAATAATAGATGATAGATAGATACGTAGATAAATATATACATAGATAGATAAATGGTGAAGGATAGTGCACCAAAGGTTTTAATTCATGATATCTCACCATGGTTGTGTAATAAAGTTTCATTTATGTATTTTTGTTTTATTTAATTACTTTGATAAATTCCTTAAAAAAAAGAAAGTGTGCCATTTGGAAAAAATATATAGTATTTTATTGTCAACAACTATATTAGATCTGTCATTTTTGTCTACTAGCAATGTAACAAATTACCATATCATTTCATTGATACTGACAGAAGATAGATAAATCCTGATTCAGAGAAAAGGGACATCGTTACTCTCAGAAATAGCAGTAGGTCCAGTATCAGCATTTTCGTTTTCAATTTCTGGAGTCTCCATTCTCATGAAGTGACAGGAAGATGATCAGGTAATCTTTGAACACACAGTAGCAAGTGTTGCATGGGAGACGCCCTTATTTTGGGAACCCAAATGTTTTCAATTGAACAGCAAGCATACACACCTTTTGTTCTGGACGAAGACACTACCTCTATCTTCCAAGCTGTTTGTTGTAAAAACATCCTCATAAAGATATTCCACAGTAAAGATAACCATTACTCTTGATCACACACAAAAAAAATTCTGAAACACATGGACTCGTGAAAAATTGTCTCCTATCTCCTACAAATTGAAAAATAATCTCCTTAAGATTGTGTATTAGACAATAAAACCTGTTAGGTATGAGTCTACCAATTTGAGAACTATCATTACAATTTGATCACACACACACACACACATGCACACACACACACACACACACACACACACCATGGAAAGTTTGTGAACTTAATTGCCAGACTGTGTGAGTGTGTGTGTGTGTGTGTGCGCATTTATATATATTTGTGTTGAGTTCATGTTATTCAAAAAAACTTGCCTTTGTACATTTAATAAGTAAATGCATTTCATATTTTACATATATTTACACAGAAATAATTTAGCAATAATTTAAAAATGTACACATAACGGA
This sequence comes from Rhinolophus hipposideros, assembly GCF_964194185.1. Classification (NCBI taxonomy): domain Eukaryota; kingdom Metazoa; phylum Chordata; class Mammalia; order Chiroptera; family Rhinolophidae; genus Rhinolophus; species Rhinolophus hipposideros. The sequence goes on from NC_138050.1 coordinate 96,295,843, forward strand.
AAATAGGCAAGTTAATGTACTGGGTAGTACATAAACCTGGTGTCACAATACATGAAACAATAACCAGGTCCAACATTGACTAAGAAGGCATCCTTTGACAAGTCACAGAATAAAGCTTTGTTTTATTTCATTTACCTATAAAACATTTAAAAAATGGGCTAGATGATCTCTATAGAGCTTTTAAAATCAAGACGTTAATAAAAGCTATGAAGAGTGCTAGAAGTTTACAAGGTTTTGCTGTTTTCTTTTCATTCTTCGCAATGTAATTTGTTTCATTTCAAATCTGTGAAAATGTATTGTATATACATGGTGTGATCAAAAGATATGGTGAATGTTTAAATTAAAAAAAATATTACAGTAAAAGACACATTGTCATCAATCCCTTCAAAATAACCCCCCTCACTTCTAACACACTTATCCCAGCATTTTAGCCACTTTCTGAAAAAATTCATGAAAACCGTTTTTGTGAGTTTCTTTACATCATCCTCCATCGTGACACATCGTGACAATGTGTCACATATCGCTACTGGTACAGCAATTTCTGTCAAATGAAAACATCATGGTGTGTCATCCACCTTATTCACTGGATCTGGCACCATACAACTCTCTCTTCCCCAAAGTCAAAATGACCGTGACATTTAAACATTTTGAACTGATTCAGGACATCGAGGCAGCCACAACAGCACAACTAAAGACACTCATGAAGGAGGACTTCCAGAACTGCTTCAGAAAGTGGCAAGAAAGATGGGATAAGTGTGTTCAAAGTGTGGGGGAGTGACTTCAGGGGGATTAATGACAATATGTCTTTTACTGTAATAAATTTTTGTATTTAAACATTCACCATATTTTTTATCACACCTTTGTACATAGGCTAGTATACATACACAGAGGAGCAAACTAGGATCACTCTCCTCCAGGGAATTTAACATATGGGTAAATAGAACTGCCCCCTATTAATAATTGTGCATTACATAAAACTAGACTGTGATATAAATGGGATTCCCTATATTTGTGCATTATACAATGTGAACATTTTTATAAATCAGTCTACGTCAGTTTTCGATTGCAGTATAACACATCACCATGCACTTGATAACTTACAGCAACACATCTGTTGCCTCATACATCCTGGTTCAGGAGTCCAGGCCTGGCTTTTCTGAGTCCTGTCCTTCAAGGTCAATTACAAGGATTTAATCAAAATGTTACCTGGCCTATGTTTCTATCAAAGCTCAATTGGGAAAAGATCTCTGTTCAACTGTATCAGTTTGTTGGCAGAAATCATCTCCTGGTGGTAGTAGGACTGAATTAGGCATTATTTTGCTGGCTGTTAACAGGGTCCACTCGCAGCTCCCAGAGTCCATCACAGTTTCTTGCCATTAGATTTCTCCATAAACCTTCTCACAATAGACAATTTACTTCTTGAAGCCAGCAAGGATAAGCTGTCTACTTCTAGTCTGTTAAGAGAGAGCCTTATAAAACATAATGGAGGAGAGAGTAACATCCCATCTCTTTAGACCTGTAGTGTACGCTAATCAATAAATGACTTCTCATTACCTTTGCTATATCATGTTGGTTAGAAGGAAGTCACAGGCCCCACCCATAATCAATGGAATAGACACACAAGTCATGGAAAGCAGCAATTACTGGGGGCAGGGTTCAACCTAAAGTCTGCCCATCACACAACCCTAAAAGGAAAAAAATCGAGCTAAAGAAAAATGCATGTAGGTTATTAGTAGTGAGAGTCGATGGCACAATATCTTTGAATATAATATGTTGACATATTAATTAACATTAACTAATAAGTGTTGCTATAATATTGTTGATATTATTTTAAAAATGTTTAACATACGCTTGTACTCATAAATGTATGTATTCATATGATACAATAAAGCATCGTGTAAAAGCTGCTTCAGGAGAAGCACATACAGTTCTAGAGCCCACCTGTATGGGCAAAGCTAATATTTTCTTTAGAGTTGTGAAAATAAAATGAGATAAACATGGAACTAGGTTAATTGATTTGACGATTAAATATATAAGCAGAGAGTCACTAAATATCACAAGCATCATTATGCTTTCTCTGAGAACACTAAATTTCTTCATGCCCAAGATAATAGCTTTGCAGCAACCATGGTGTTTCCAGTTAATTATTAAAATGGACTCTGATCAACTGAGTTAGGTAAATATGCAAAGGCAATTCAATGGAACAAGGATACTCTTTTCAAGAAAAGATCCTGGAACATTTATAAACTAATGAATCTCAATACAAACCTCATACCATATACAAACCTTAATTTGATATGGACCATAGACCAAATCGTAAAATTTAACACTATACAACATCTAGAAGAAAACAAAGGAGAAATATGTTGACCATGACTTTGGTGATACATTTTTAGACATAATACCAAAATTCCAATCCATTTTTAAAAAGTTGAATGTTATCAAAAATCCATAAAACATTGGACTTCATCAAATTAAAACAAAACCTTGTCTAATGAAAGACACTATTAAAATACAATAAAACCAAGCCCCAAACCACGAGAACATATTTATAATAACATGTTTGATAAAGAACTCATCTGTAATATATAAAGATCCCTTTAAAATAATCAGTAAAAAATCAAATAATTAAATATGGGTACAATATATGAACAGTTTACCAAAGAACAAAAAAGACACCAGCCATCATTTATCATTATGGAAATGCAAATTAAAACCACAATTTGACACCACTAGTCGCCTATTTGAATGACTATAATCCAAAATGCTGACAATAACAAATGCTAATGAAAATGCAGGGAAACAGAAACTGCCATCAATGGTATAGGCATGCAAAATTACATTCTCTTTGGAAGACAGTTTGGCAGTATCTTATAAGTTTAAAAATAAACATCAGATGAACATGCAATTATACTTTTATGTAACAGAAGTGAGTTGGAAATGATATTCACAGAAAATTCTGTACATTACTGTTTAGAGCAGCTTTACTCATCAGCAGCATAAACTGGAAACAACCAATATCTTCTTCAACAGATACATGTAAAAACAATACATTATTACAATAGAGCATTACAGAAATAAAACGACTGACGTATTAATTCACCGAGCCATAGAGATAAATTTAAATGCAATTTGCTGTGGGACAGAAGCCAGAATCAAAAAGCAACATATTACGTTTTCTTTTATCCACATGATATTCTTAGATAAAGCAAGACTATAAAAAGGGATTTAAAAAAATAGATCAGAAGTATCCAGGTATTGGGCGAAGAGTTGGTTTTCTATAAAGGGGAATTTTTAGGGTGATGAAAACATGATTATATGCATTTCTAAAAACTCATACAGCTGTCCATCACCAGAATAATTTAAAGTATGTAAATTAAACATATACTGGATAATTAGATCACATGATGCTATAGGTACTACAAAAGATTAAATCTACCTTATACACTGAAAGGCATTAGGGGTAAACAAGCTGACCTATTTAATTTTTTTTATTGTTATTCTTTTTTTAATTTTATTTTAATTTATTAGTTTCAGGTGTACAAGACAAGGTAATACTTAGACTTTCATCATTTATATCCCTCACACTGTGAACCCCCCTCCCCCCATCCACTATCCCTCCGACCTCACACCGAGCCATCACATTATATATATAAAATTATAGTTGGCATTCATTAATGTTTAGCCTCTGGTGTACAGAGCCATGATCAGGCATCCACAGTATCCCTGAGGTTGACCTATTTAATTTTATGACAATGTTGAATTTACTGGAAATACTAAGGCTACAGGCAAACAGAACTGTACTCGGTATTTTTTTTTTTCACATGAGTAGAGTTCAATAATTCTGAAAGTACTACTTGTGAATATTAGTGCTGAATAAAGGAAATAAATCAAACAACATGGGAGCCAGGTTTCTTGTTGTGAGAAAAAGACATTAGAAATAAGCAAGAGAGGAAGACTAGAATAAACTCTGTCATGATGAATTAAAGTCTGGGACATCCTTATATATCCATGTGAAGTTTAATATAGACCCAAATATAGAGACACAGTAATAATTATAACTATGTGTGTATGAGTAGATGTGGGTTTTTACATTTCAATACACGTCATACTTCTGTCTGTTAAGAGGGCCTGGAAACAGTGACACAACCAGCAGCAACAAAAACATTTAGCCCTCAGATGTGGTTTCTAAATGCCATTCTACACAATAAACAGAACCACATTTCTTGAAAAAAATGACTGGGTCTAGGTCTGGTGCAAGGAACATGTAAGATGAACCTAGAGTATCTGTAGTGCAAGAAAGTAAGCAATTGCTCAATACACAAAAAGATGGCAGGTCAAGAGAATACAGAAACCAACCTGATAGAGCTCCTGATTGGTACAATAAAACAAATTATCTAGTATTGGATTTTAACACTCCATTAGTTTTCTATTACTGCTGTGAAAACCTAACACAAAGTTAGAGTCTTACAACAACACAAATATCTTATAGTTCTGTAGGTCAGAAGTCCAACAAGGAACTCATTGGCTGAAAACTGAGGTGTTGGAAGGGTTCATTCTTTTTAGAGACCCTGGAGGAAAATCTGTTCTCTTGCTTTGACCAACTCCTAAAGGTTATTCACTTCCCTTGACTAGTCACTCTTTTGCTCCATTTTTAAAAGCCAGCAATGTTGCAGTCCTCTGACTGTTCTTCCTAAGTCTTATCTTCCTGTGACTACAGTAAAGAAGAGGAACTCTACTTTTAAGGGCTTGTATGCGAACAGTGAACTCACCAAGATAATCACTCCAATTCAAGGTCTTTAGCCTTGATCACATCTGTCCCTTTTGCCATGTAAAGTAACTCCCACATTTTCTAAGAATTAGGACAGGACATATTGGGGGAACCATTATCTTGCCTACCATAAACATGAAATATAAAATATGTATCCATGATCCACAGTGATATAAATAGATGTTTTAATATATAAATAAATAGGGGAGATGAGACAATTTTTTTCTTATAGAAGAATTTCAGATAATTATCTGTAGATATGTTTCTCTTTAGGAGGTAGAGCCTTTTGGTGAGCTGGACTTAATGAATTATTTCCAAAGAATAAAGTATGCACAGGGGGATATAATAACTGTAGAGAGGAGAAACCTGTCAAACACTACCTTAACTCAGTGATCAAAGTTAACATCACCAGTTATAAGTTATATTTCTATCATGTGCCCCTGATATGATAGGTGGCCAAGACATTTTACCTCTGTGGTATTTTTCCCCAATATTCATAACTCTAGTCTAATCGTGACAGAAAAATGTAAAAACACACAGGTTGAAGGAATTTTATAGAATATCAGACCTGTACATGTCAAAGCATTCACGTTCATGAAAAATAAAGAATGAGAAATTGTCTGAGACCAGAAGAGACGAGGGACACATGGTAACTAAATGAAAGCTGGTATCCTTGAATGGTTTGTGATTTCTATTGATTCACAACCTGTCTGCTAAAATAATAATAGCTGACATTAATCATGTGCCAGCCGTTGCTGAAGCACACTTCACATATTCTAGTTCATATAATGCAATAGATCCCCATATTAAAAATGGGGAAACTTGACCAAGTTAATTATGATTATGATACTGATGAATGTCAGGGTTGCGATTGGAACCACGGTTGTTTGATTTGAGAGTAGGTGCTCTTCATTATTTGGCTTCACTGCCTCACTCACAGATGAAGGGCTATGTCCAGCTGCTTTGGAACTGTAGTTCACTCCTAATACAGACCTTTTTCCTCTGTCTTCTGGTCAACACATTTCCAGCCACAGCCTCTCACTGTAATGATTATTTTTTACAAGCTTTTTAAAACAGAATTCATACATCATAACATTCTTCAGTTTAAATGTACAAAATGAAGTGATTTTTAGGATATTAACAGAGTTGTACAAACATCACAAGTCTCCAATTTTAGAGCATTTAATCACCCCCTAAAGAAACTCCACTACACTCACAGCCATTTACCTTGGCCCTTTCTCCTCAGCCGCCAGCAACCACTAATCTATTTGTGTCTCTGTGGATTCTCCTATACTGAACATTTTATATAAATACAATCACACAATATGTGGTCTTTTGTGACTGGCTTTTTTCACTTAGCATAAAGTTTTCAGGATTCATTCTTATTGTAGTATTAGTATTTCATTCAGTTTTTATTGCCAAATAATATTTCATTGAGTGAACAGGCAATTAAATATTATCTACTTATTCATCAGTTGACCAGCATTTGAATTGCTCCCATTTTTTGGCTTTTCTGAATAAAGCTGCAATGAATATTTATGTACAAATTTTATGTGTATATTTTCATTTTTCTTGGTATATAACTAGGAATTTAATCACTGAGTCATACGGTAACTCTACATTCAACAATTTGATAAACTGCCAAACTGCTTTTGCCAATGTGACTGTATGTACCACTTTACCATTTTACCAGTTCCAATTTATCTACTTCCTCAACAACTGTCATTATATTTTTTATTAAAGCCACCTATTGGGTACAAAGTGTCATTTCATTTAGGTATCGGTTTTCATATCTCAAATAATTAATAACGTTAAGCATCTTTTAATGTGCTTGTTGGTTATTTGTATACATTCTTGGGAGAAGTGTCTATTCAAATTCTTTGCTAATTTCTAATAGGGTTTTTGTGTTTTTATTTTTGAGCTGTATGGATTCTTTTTATATTCTAGACGCAAGTCCATTATCAGATCTATGATTTGCAAATATTTTCTCCCATTCGTGGGTTTCCTTTTCACTTCCTTTTTGATGGGTTTTTTTCAAACAGAAATATTTTTAATTTTTGTGAAGTAAAAGTTATCTATTTTTAAAAATGTGTCCCTTCTGCTTTGGTGTCATATTTAAGAAACCATTGACTAACAGAAGGTCACCAGGACTTACTCCTATGTTTTCTTTTAAGAGTTTCATAGTTTTTGCTTTGATATTTAGATCGATGAATCATTTTGAGTTAACTTTTTGTGTATGGTTTTTCGTAGGCAGATATCCCATCGTCCCTTCGTTGTTTGTTGAAAAGACTCTTTTTCCATTAAATTATCTTAGAACCCTTGTCAAAAATCACTTGACTATAAATGTAAGTATTCACTTACCATCTCAGTTCTGTTACATTTAGCTCTACATCTATTTTTATCCAATCAGCACACTGTTTGGATTACTGTAGCTTTGTAGTAAGTTTTGAAATTGGGAAGTTTGAATCCTCCAACTTTGTTCTTTCTAAAGATTGTTATTATAGTTCCTGCAGAACTTATCATGTTTATTTACCAAATATAAACATTCATAAGTAATAATGTGCAATTTGCCTATGATGTAGAAATACTTTTCCTGTGAGTCCCCAAACGATGTAGATGATGTTGGATCTGCCGGCAGTTTCTGGGTGTGGGCCAGGATCGTGTCTCCTGAGAGCAAAGAATGGAAACACGGACCCAGGAGAGGCAAGGAGTTTTAAAAAGAGGATAGTTTATTGAAAGCAAAGAGTCAGAGCTCCTGCACTGGAGGGGGTTCGCTATGGGGGTGGCCCCATGACTGAGGCAAAAGCTGTTACTTTTATACCTTCCTTTGCCTGCTTGGGGAAGGAGAGCTGTTTGAAGAAGAGAACTTGTTTGAAAAAGGGAATTGGCGCCTTCTAATGAAATTCCTATACCAGTTTTGTTCTACTTGCCCATCTTGGAAGAATTAGCAAAGTAACCCACTCTTATCTATCAGATCTGCTCCATTTGTCACGCCAAAAGGAATTTTATGATTAACCTCAAGGCCTTGGAGTGAAGGAGTGATTTCAAAACCTGGAGTTTTAGGATATGACTGTCTTTGTTTATTCCACCAGGGACCTCCCTGTCTACCTAGCGACAGGCTAGGTAACCTGTATCACCTATAAATATAGGTATTCCATATTTCCCATGAGAAACCAGTGGAAGCCAGTTGAATAGAATCCACAAGTGCTTGTGAAATCCCTTTTACTTGGGGAAATCCAGTGACTTTATGATCTTAAATGGCTCTTAGCATTCATTAAATTTTAGCAGACAGTTTACACATTTGTATGGCAGCGTCTCCTTTCTCTTGCACTCCACCACAGGTGAAATAATTCACACTCTGCAGATCTCAAAAATGCTTGACCTCTCCTTTCTAGGAACTTAGGCTATGTGGGTGCCCTAAAACTTCATCTTGCTTATGGGTTCGAGAGAAATTATGATTTTGTAGTTTTCTTTTGACTTTTTGTTGTTAGACAGGAGGAATACTCTTTCCAATTTTCTACATGTTAGGCAGAAAGTGTAAGATGGTGACCCTTCAACAGATTAAAGTTGAGAACCACTGGTTCTAACAAGTAAAAATATAGCCTTGGAATTTCTGCAAACATAAAATGTACTTCAAAGAGTGTAGCAGAGCATGTATTTATAAGGCATAGCCAAGTGCATATGAAAATATTCAGAAGCTGACAGAGTATAGAATCACAGATTTGCTTTTAAACAACCTAATAAACTGGTGCATGTCCCTACTCAAAACCCTCCAACGATATGCTCTCAAATTTAGGACAATCTCCACACTACATAAAACATGGCCGACAAGGTCGTTATGGGCTGGCCCTTCATTTCTTCTTCACCCATCCATGACTTTTCCATTCTGATTTAGATATCTTTTTCTACTTATTCTTCAACCATGCTTCAAGGCTGTTGTAGTATTTTCTGCTTCTTCCAGAAATGCACATTTGCCCATATTCTGAGTCCCTTTCTTCAGGAATGTCTATCCAAAGATGGTTCAAAATTAAATGAAACTAAATTTTTAAAAGAAAAAAAAAATACTTCTATTCTCCATATTCTTTTTTTTTTTTTTCAGGTGTACAATTCTGTATTATATCGTCTATAAATCCCATTGTGTGTTCACCACCCAGAGTCAGTTCTCCTTCCATCACCATATATTTGATCCCCTTTACCCTCATCACCCACCCCCACCCCCTTACCCTCTGGTAACCACTAAATTATTGTCTGTGTCTATGAGTTTTTGTTTCTCATTTGTTTGTCTTGTTCTTTTTGGTTTATATACCACATATCAGTGAAATCATAGGGTTCTCTGCTTTTTCTGTCTGACTTATTTCACTTAGCATTATTCTCTCGAGATCCATCCATGTTGTCACAAATGCTCCTATATCATCTTTCCTTAACGCCGAATAGTATTCCATTGTGTATATGTACCACAACTTCTTTATCCATTCATCTATCGAAGGACATTTTGGTTGTTTCCATGTCTTGGCCACCGTAAACAAAGCTGCAATGAACATTGGCGTACACGTGTCTCTATAGAGAAATGCTTTTATATTTTTGGGGTAGATACCCAGGAGAGCGATTGCTGGGTCATATGGTAATTCTATTCGTAATTTCTTGAGGAACCTCCACACTGCCTTCCATAGCGGCTGCACCAGTCTGCATTCCCACCAACAGTGTATGAGAGTTCCTTTTTCTCCACAGCCTCTCCAACACTTGTTACTATTTGTTTTGTTGATGAAAGCCATTCTGACTGGGGTGAGGTGATATCTCATTGTGGTTTTCATTTGCATTTCTCTGATGATTAGCGATGTTGAGCATTTTTTCATATGTCTATTTGCCATTTGTATATCCTCTTTGGAGAAATGTCTCTTCAGGTCCTCTGTCCATTTTTCAATTGGGTTGTTTGTTTTTTTGTTGTTGAGTTTCATGAGTTCCTTGTATATTTTGGATATTAGCCCCTTATCAGAGGAACTGTTTGCGAAAATCTTCTCCCATTCAGTTGGTTGCCTCATTATTTTGTCAATAGTTTCTTTTGCTGTGCAGAAGCTTTTCAGTTTCATATAATCCCATTTGTTTATTTTAGTTTTTACTTCCATTGCCTTTGGAGTCAAATTCATAAAATGCTCTTTGAACCCAAGGTCCATAAGTTTAGTACCTATGTTTTCTTCAATGCAGTTTATTGTATCAGGTCTTATGCTTAAGTGTTTGATCCATTTTGAATTAATTTTGGTACATGGTGACAGATAGCAGTCCAGTTTCATTCTTTTGCACGTAGCTATCCAATTCTGCCAGCACCATTTATTGAAGAGGCTGTCTTTCGTCCATTGTATGTTTTTAGCTTCTTTGTCAAAAATTATCTGTCCATATTTATGTGGTTTTATTTCTGGGTTCTCAATTCTATTCCATTGGTCTATGTGTCTGTTTTTCCGCCAATACCAAGCTGTTTTGATTATTGTAGCCCTGTAGTACAAGGAAAAATCAGGGAGTGTGATACCTCCAGTATTGTTCTTTTTTTTTAATATTGCTTTGGCTATTCGGGGTCTTTTGTGGTTCCAAACAAATCTGATGATTTTTTGTTCTATTTCTTTAAAAAATGCCATTGGGATTTTAATGGGGATTGCATTAAATCTGTATATGGCTTTGGGTAATATGGCCATTTTAACTATGTTGATTCTTCCAATCCATGAGCACGGAATGTCTTTCCATTTCTTTGTGTCTTCTTCAATTTCTTTCAAAAATGTCTTATAGTTTTCAGCATATAGGTCCTTCACATCCTTGGTTAAGTTTATTCCTAGGTATTTTATTCTTTTTGCTGCAATTGCAAAAGGAATTGTTTTTTCTATCTCTTTTTCTGAGATTTCATTGTTGGTATATAGGAAAGCAATGGACTTTTGTACGTTGATTTTGTAGGCAGCAACTTTACTGTATTCATTGATTGTTTCTAATAGCTTTTTGGTGGAGTCTTTAGGGTTTTCTATATATAGCATCATGTCATCTGCAAAGAGTGACAATTTAACTTCTTCATTCCCAATTTGGATGCCTTTTATTTCTTTCTCTTGCCTGATAGCTCTGGCGAGGACTTCCAACACTATGTTGAAAAGCAGAGGTGATAGGGGACAACCTTGTCGTGTTCCTGAACGTAGAGCAAAGGGCTTCAGCTTTTCACCATTAATTATGAGATTAGCTGAGGGCTTGTCGTATATGGCCTTTATTATGTTGAGGTATTTTCCTTCTATACCAATTTTAGTAAGTGTTTTAATCATAAATGGATGTTGTATCTTATCAAATGCTTTTTCTGCATCAATTGATAGAATCATATGATTTTTGTCCTTTATTTTGTTTATGTGATGTATCACATTGATGGATTTGCGAATGTTGAACCATCCTTGTGCCCCAGGGATGAACCCCACTTGGTCGTGATGAATAATCTTTTTAATGCATTGTTGTATTCGATTTGCTAGAATTTTGTTTAGGATTTTAGCATCTGTATTCATCAGAGATATAGGTCTGTAGTTTTCTTTTTTTGTGTTGTCCTTACCAGGTTTTGGTATCAGGGTAATGTTGGCCTCATAAAATGAGTTAGGGAGTACTGACTCTTCTTCAATTTTTTGGAAGAGTTTGAGCAGGATTGGTATTAGATCCTCTTTGAAGGTTTGGTAGAATTCACTGGTGAAGCCATCTGGTCCAGGACTTTTGATTTTGGGAAGGTTTTTGATGACTGATTCAATTTTGTTACTGGTAATCGGCCTGTTAAGATTTTCCAGTTCTTCATGATTCAGCCTTGGAAGGCTATATGTTTCTAAGAACTTGTCCATTTCTTCTAAGTTATTAAATTTGGTGGCATATAGTCCTTCATAGTATTCTTGGATAATCCTTTGTATTTCTGTGGTGTCCGTGATAACTTCCCCTTTTTCATTTCTGATTTTGTTAATTAGTGTCTTCTCTCTTTTTATCTTAGTGAGTCTAGCCAAGGGTTTGTCGATTTTGTTAATCTTTTCAAAGAACCAGCTTTTCGTCACATTAATTTTTTCTATTGTCTTTTTGTTCTCTATTTCATTTAGTTCTGCTCTGATTTTTGTTATTTCCTTTCTTCTGCTGACCTTGGGTTTCGCTTGTTCTTCTTTTTCTAGTTTTTTAAGGTATAACATGAGATTATTTATTTGGGATTTTTCTTGTTTCTTGAGATAGGCCTGTAATGATATAAATTTCCCTCTTAAAACTGCTTTCGCGGCATCCCAAAAATTTTGGTAGGATGTATTTTCATTGTCATTTGTTTCTATGTATCTTTTGAGCTCTCCTCTAATTTCTTCTTTGACCCAGTCGTTCTTTAAAAGTATGTTGTTTAATCTCCATGTATTTGTGTTTTTTCCTGTTTTCTTTTTGCAGTTGATATCCAATTTCAAAGCTTTGTGATCAGAGAATATGCTTGGTATGATTTCAATCTTCTTAAATTTGCTGAGGCTGATTTTGTGTCCCAATATATGGTCTATCCTTGAGAATGTTCCATGTACACTAGAAAAGAATGTATAGTCTGATGTTTTAGGATGAAGTGCTCTATATATGTCAATTATGTCCAATTCATCTAATGTGTCATTTAGGGCTGCGATTTCGTTATTTATCTTCTGTTTGGATAATCTATCCATAGCTGTCAATGATGTATTTAAGTCCCCTAGTATAATTGTGTTTTGGTCAATTTCTCCCTTGAGTTCTGTTAGTAGTTGCTTGGTATATTTCGGTGCTCCCTGATTGGGGGCATAAATATTGATGACTGTTATGTCTTCTTGTTGTATAGTCCCCTTTACCATTATGAAATGTCCATCTTTGTCTCTTGTTATCTTTTTCACCCTGAAGTCTGTTTCATCGGAAATCATTATGGCTACGCCTGATTTTCTCTGGGTACCATTTGCTTGGAGTGTCAATTTCCACCCTTTCACTTTGAGTCTATGCTTGTCCTTGTAGCTGAGATGTGTCTCTTGTAGGCAGCATATGGTTGGGTTTAGTTTTTTGATCCAATCTGCTACTCTGTGTCTCTTTATTGGTGAGTTCAGTCCATTTACATTTAGGGTGATTATTGATATGTGAGGATTTCCTGTCATTCTGTCTTTAGTTTTCTGGTAAGGCTGTGTCTCCATTGTTTCTTTGCCTTTTTGTTGTTGTCTGTTATTTCTGCGTGGTGGTATTCTATGATGTTTCCCTCTGTTTCTTCTTTTATTACAGTATATATTTCAGATTTGGATGTTTTTTGAGTGGTTACCCTTGAGTTTATGTAAAAGAAAGTTTGATATTTAGAGTATTCCAGTTTCTTCAGTACGCTCACTTTCTCTATTCCCATATTCCAGTTCAGGCCTTTACGCTTCCCCTTTTTATGTTTCGGTTGCCACAAGTTGTCCCTGTTGATGGTGGTCTAATAGCCTCCTTTAGTATTTCTTGTAGTGCAGGTCGTGTATTAGAAAATTCCCTCAGCTTCTGGATGTCTGGAAAGGTCTTTATTCCTCCTTCATATCTAAAGGAGATCTTTGCTTGATATATTATTCTTGGCTCATGATTTCTCTCTTTCAATAGTTTGAATATTTGGTTCCATTCCCTCCTAGCTTGTAGAGTTTCTGCTGAAAAATCTGATGATAATCTAATGGGCTTTCCTTTGTAAGTTACCGTCTTCTTTTCCCTGGCTGCCTTGAGGATTCTTTCTTTGTCATTGATTTTAGACAGCTTCAATACAATGTGCCTTGGTGAAGGCCTGTTGGGATTGAGGTAATTAGGTGTTCTATTTGCTTCTTGGATTCGAGGATCCAGTTCTGTCCACAAGTTTGGGAAGTTCTCATCGACGATTTGTTTGAATATATTCTCTGTTCCCTTCCCTCTTTCTTCTCCTTCTGGTATGCCCATTATTCTTATATTGCTCTTTCTGATGGAGTCAGAAAGTTCTTGTAGAGTTCTTTCATTTCTTTTAAGTCTCAAGTCTCTTTCTTCTTCCCTCTGTGTAAATTCCAGGTTCCTATCTTCGATGTCACTGATTCTTTCCTCCATCTGGTCAACTCTACTACCTAAGCTGGATATTTTATTGTTAATTTCTTCTATTGAGTTCTTAATCTTCAGAAATTCTATTTGGTTCTTTTTCAAGATTTCAATCTCTTTTGTAAAATTCTCATGGTGTTCTTTGATTGTGTTTCTGAGTTCATTAAACTGCCTTTCTGTGTTTTCTTGCATCTCGTTCAGTTTTTTCAGAATTGCGATCTTGAATTCTCTGTCATTTAAATCACAAAGGTCCATATCTCTAAGTTCCTTTTCTGGAGACTTTTCACTTTCTTTCTGAGCTATCTTGTTGCCTTGGTTATTCATGGCAATCACTGATTTACTATTTCTCTTCCTAGACATCTACAGGAGTGTCTTCTGCAACAGGTTGATAGGTATGCGAAGAGCTTTTGGAGTTCCAAAGCTCTTTCTGCACCAGATTCAGAGCCTGTTTGTTTCAGCAGTTCTGTTTACTCCTGCAGGGATCCGCCCAGATAGGTGGGGCCAGGGGCGGGGTGAGTTGTGAGAGGTGGCCCAGAGCAATGGCGGCGACCACCACCACAGCCAGTCCTGCTTCCACAGCTCCCTCCCCTTTGCCGGAACTAGTTGAGCTGCGAATCTGTGTCTGCGGTCCACAGTTCTCCACCACCACAGCCAGTCCTGCTTCCACAGCTCCCTCCCCTTTGCCGGAACTAGTTGAGCTGCGAATCTGTGTCTGCGGTCCACAGTTCTCAGAGCAGCAAATATTCTGTCCTTTGATCCGACACTGCTACTTTATCGCTTCTAGCACCGGGCAGGTGGGGGCGGGGCGAGCTCTGGGAGGTTAGGGAGGGGGTGGCTAGTCTCCGTGCCTAAGGCTTCCGTTCTCCACTCGGCAGTGAGGCCTTAAACCACCGATTTCAGCCCTCTTCCCTCAGTCTTTGCTCCGAGGTCTGCCGTGAGCGAGCGTTGGGTTCAGCGGTTTTGTATGCTGCCCCCTCAGCCCTGTGGGCCGTAAGCGGAGCCCTAGCAGTCCGAGTCCTTCCCTCTCCCGCAGTTGCGGAAGATCCGGGCGCAGCGGGCTCCGAGCACTGAGCTAGGTCTGTGGCCTGCGCCCGCGCGGCTCCGTCTCCGCACTTCTCCTCTCCCTCCTCCCCGGCTCGCGCGATTCGCCCACCTGGAGGTGAATTCAGTAGTCGGCCTCTTCGTCTTGCCTGTCTGCTGTGCAAGGAGTCCTTTGTGGAGTTATTGTTGTCCGATTCGTTGTAAATTCCAGGGGAGCGTTACAGAGGCTCACCTCACGCCGCCATTTTTCTCCTCTCCGATTTTTCTAGTAAAAGTATTCTCCATATTCTTATAGTCTTACCCTGCCTTAATTTTTTTTTCATGGTTCCAGTCCCTAAAACAACATTATTTGCTATTTTTGATCCCTGAATTGCCCCAGTGTAAAACACTGTCAATTGCATAGTACTCACTTAACATCTATTTGTTAAATCTATAAACATAAATGTGTTAGTGAAGAAATCATGCAGGATTAAAGACAGTACAAAAGTTTACAATCAATGGAAATTTCTAGTGTCATCCTATGCCCTATGGTGTTGGTACATCACTGAATATTTTGGTGAAAACTTGGTAATATTCTTTAAATGAGCCAGGAATTCTCTAATATTATCAGGTAATGCTTTTTCTTTCTTTCTTCATTTCTTCCTTCCTTTCTTTCTTTCTTTTCTCTCTTTCTTTCTTTCTCTCTTTCTCTCTCTCTCTCTCTCTCTCTCTCTCTCTCTCTCTCTCTCTCTCTCCTTCCTTCCTTCCTTCCTTCCTTCCTTCCTTCCTTCTTTCTTTCTTTCTTTCTTGCCTTCCTTCCTTCCTTGCTTCCTTCTTTCCTTCCTTCCTTCCTTCCTTCCTTCCTTCCTTCCTTCCTTCCTTCCTTCCTTCTCTCTCTCTCTCTCTCTCTCTCTCTCTCTCTCTCTCTCTCTCTCTCTCTTTTTCTACAGTAAATGAAATAATTATGGGATATAAATATGACCTTTTAGTAAAGTACACAAAGTTATACATATTTTTGCTAAAGAGATAATTGTCTTAAGCAAGAGTTTCTCTTGGTTCTAAAGGTTTTCTTTTCTTTCTTTTTGTCCCCCCTACAAAGCCCTGTTTGCTGGAAAATTGTGATACACTGATTATCCCTGTAGGTATCAATTTAGTCATCCAACCACTCACCTATCTATCCATCTATTCTGCTACCATTATCTTTTTATCAAGCTGGTCTTAATATCCCCATTAAGTTAACTGAATTTTAACAGTTTTCTTCCTGATTGTGGTCCTCTGAACTTCTTTTTCTTGGAGCATGTACTGTTTTTGCAATTGTAAATTCTTTCTTTGTCCATTTGAGATGCAAATCTTTTCCCAGTGTCCTGCCAGTTTCACAACCAAGAGAATTTTCTCCAGGACCTGGTAGTCATCCCTTTGAAATAAATGCAATCATCAAAATAGATAATGTTTTTGTCTTCAGATCTCTGTGGGAGGGCAGAAGCCTGAGTTAGATTAATGCCAATGAGCAGCACAATGGCTTAATCACATTGACCAACCTCCCCACTTATATGACTGTGTTTCCCCAAAATAAGACCTAACCAGACAATCAGCTCTAATGCGGTCTTATATGATATAAGACCAGGTCGTATAATAAAATAACATCAGGTCTTATGTTAATTTTTGCTCCAAAAGATGCATTAGAGCTGATTGTCCTGCTCGGTTTTAGTTTTGCAGAAACAAGGTAGTGCACTTCCATTTACTCACTCCAGGATTTAAAAAAACACAAACAAACAAAAAAAACAAAACAAACAAACAAAAAAAAAACCGCTCCCTTGCTTTTGTTCCTGGGAAATTGAGTAAAATCTGTCCTCTATTAGTATAGTGTTGAATTAAGTCTTCCTTGTCTGTTTCACTAGTGCAGAGCAATTTTTCTCTGATACTGTCCATCTAGTTCTTGACAGAGACAGCCTGAGTTTGAATCCAGATGCCACCATTTAGTGACTATGTGACTTAGAAAATTTGTAATCTGTCTGTAATAAATTCAGTTGCCTTTAATAAGGAGAAAATAATGCATCTACTTCAAAGATGTGTTAAAAGAAGTTAATGTAATAATGTAATGCACTTATATAAAAATGTGATGAGGTAAATGTTAACTATTGTTTGTGAAACAGGATGAACAGAATAAACCATCCCAAAATATGTTACTTTGGCATGTAGATTATTTTGCGCTGAAGGCAATCAAGACCTAATTTACTCAGAAAGAGTTTTTTTGTTTGTTTGTTAGTTTACCTCTCTCTTAACTGCCTGAAAGAATTAGACAGGGGTCTGTACCAGAAAGAGAGCTAATACTAGAAACCAGACATAAATTTATATCAGAAAGACTTGTCTTCCTGGCATGGCAAGCATCTGTTTCCCAAACATTTGCTCTTCCCATCTTCCTGTGAATTGTCTCCCTGCCCTTCCAAGTCTCAGACCCTCACCCTCTTCTCCTTATTTCAAGAAAGCATATAAGCCTCAATTGCCGACTGTTGGAGAGCCTCATATCTTTGGGGTTTCCACACACACAAAATGAAATCTGTTTTCTCCCCTTCTGTTATGTCAATTTATGTCAATTTAATTATGATACCATCTGAAGAATTTAGAAGGGAAGAAGAGAAACATTTTTCTTTCCCTATAAAACTTTCCAAACAATTCTCAGATAAACTACAGTTTTATTCAGATGTTACCATGGACCTTCTTTTTTCCCAACTTAAAAATGGAAGAAGTATGATGACTTCCTAAATCTGCATCGTTATCCTCACTCCCAAACAGAATATCATCTTGTCATAATTGCAGAAACTAAGACCCTACTCATTTTCACTTTCACTAAGTATATTCAGGGTCCACAGAGAGCTAGATTTCAGAAATATTAGTGATGTAGAGGATGTTGGATCTGACGGAAGTTTCTGGGTGTGGGCTGGGATAGTGTCTCGTGAAGCCGAACAATGGAAACACTGACCAGGCAAGGCAAAAAGTTTTAAAAATAGGATAGTTTATTAGAGGCAGGAGAAGAGGTTGCAGCTCCCGAGCGGGAGGAGGTCCCAAATGGGGGTGCCCGTGATTGAGGCCAAAGCTCTTACTTTTATACCTTCCCTTTGTCTGTTTGGGAAACGGGAACAGTTTGGAGAAGGGAACTGGCACCTTCTAATGAAATTCGTCTACTAGGTTTGTTCTGCTTGCCCATCCTGGAGGAATTAGCAAAGTAACCCACTCTTTGTCTATCAGATCTGTTCCATTTGTCAGGCCAAAACAAATTTTATGATTAACCTCAAGGCCTTGTTATATTATGTCCTGAAGTGAAGGAGTGATTTCAAAACCTGAAGTTTTAGGATATGACTGTCTTTTGTTTATTCCACCAGGGACCTCCCTGGTTACCTAGGGACATGCTAGCTAATGTATCATTAGGAGTTATACAGTGCAGATTATATCTAGTATATCTAGTAAAGAGAAAATACAATTTTAACAATTTTACGTGTAGTCTTCTTTCTCTTTGTGTCTACAATAAAAGAAGGTCTGGAGTTAGGGATTTTGTATTATTTTTAAACTCAAGCACGTGACTTTTTCAAAATCAGGGTATATAGACACATACTCAAAGGACACAATGCAAGATAATTAAGGAAGAGAGAATCCCTATAGCTTGCTGGGATACAGCAAATGCTTTTGGTTCAAAATGCCACAAGGAGATCAAAACAGGGCTTCTTTCTAAAATCAACATATCATATAATTTCTAAAAATACAGTCCTTAGCAGCAATGTTTCTTGTTTGTCTATAATACCTGCAGAATTGGACTTCTCTTACATCTCAGGACCATGATTCTTATGGCAATAAAGAGATAGGACATTTTGTGATTGTTTTCCTTCTTAATAAAAATAATGGGATTTGCTTGAAAGTCTAGTTTGTTTATGATTTATTTATTTATCTTTGCTTAAGCATTTTTGCACATTTACCCAGGATTTATGTTTACTTCCTCTCTCTAGCAGATATGACATCCCTTCTCAACATTTGTCTGTTGAATTAATGGGTTAATTTAAATTATGCAATGTCCAAAATATTTCTTTTAAAGAAGTCCAACTTTATTTAAGAATTATTCTTGCTTAGGTAGATATTCACACCATATGTGGATTATTTCAGGAAAGAAAACAAGTATATTAAAAGTTTTTACCTTAAATTGACTATATACATATCCTACCAAAGAACATTAATCATTTATGAAAGTAAACCAATTTTGTAACTATCCATCTTTTTTCTCTAGTGACAAGCAACAAGACATATTTCCTTCAAACTTCATCAAATATTTGACCAACACCGAGGTTGATTTAGAAAGTTTATTTCATGATGGGGATAGAAAACTTGCAATTTCTATCATGCATGTACAATAAAAAAGCTACAAAGAGAGTCCCTAATCAGTTGATCATACCTAAAGCTTCCTAACATTTGTAGAACAGTTATTTTTAAAGGGCGCATATGAAATCAAGCAAGTGGCATTGACATTTGCAGGACTTTGTTCATTTTCCCGTCTGAATCCTCAAGGATATGCAGTAGCTTGCTGGGCATTTGGTTAGTCAAGTGTTATTGCTGGCTTCTGTTTCAGTGTTTCATTGGGGAATTTTTGTTCTAATCAAAATAAATAGGCTGTTTCATAGCAAAAGTGATCTTATTGACTGATCCTAAAAATGTTAAATGAGCAACCTATCCTAGAAATGTTCTGTTCTAATTTAAAATCATTACAGCACTGGATCCTTGACATGAAGTTATTTGTTATAATTTCTTACTCAGTTACTGTAAGCTACTCCAGGTATTTCTTCTTTGAGTTTTGCCTTTTATTTAAAATTATTAGCACAATAGTTACATTTATATTTACAGTTTTACTCGGAAAAATACATGGCACGAATGGAAACAATTTCTACTCTATTATTACATTTCACAATTGCTAAATTGGTACTTAGGTATTTCAGTATTTAGCCATTATGAGTTTTTCAATATGTCTATAATTTATCACATTCATCATGTATTAATTTTTTCTAGACATGTAAGGACAATAGTGCTTGATTTATTTGATAATTCTAACTCACCCCACCACACACACACACACACACACACACACACACACACACACACACACTGCAAGCAAAAAACAGCACCATAAACTTTGGTTACCAAGAAAAGACTTTTGAATATTATTTTGTATTTTAACTGTTTAACACTTGACTATAAGTATTATTTTCATTGTTAAGAGATAGTTAGGAGGCAGCAATCACTAAAAGCATGTCCATTATCTAAAATATGAACTATATTTTCTCCTGTAGGAAATATGAGCTATTTGTTTCTGTTATTGAAAGTTTCTTCATTTGAGAGTATATTGTAGTGAGTAGGAGTGCAGAATCCAAAAGCAAACCATGTGATTTTGAATCTCAGTATTCACTCTATAAATTTTGACAGGTTGAAAAACCAATAACAAAACCTATTTCATAGGGTTGATATAAGGGTTAAATAAATTAATTTATATGAACATACTCAAATAGTGCCTAGCATATATAAAACATTATGTTAATATGACATCATTACTGTTATCTCATTTTGACTTGACAAACTTTTATTCAGTTGACTTCGATGGATAATTTTATTATGTCAGTCGTCATTCTTCACATTGTAAAAAGAAAAGCATAAAAAAGAAAGAAGGTAAAAAACAGAAGGAAGGAAGGAAGGAAGGAAGGAAGGAAGGAAGGAAGGAAGGAAGGAAGGAAGGAAGGAAAGAGACAGAGAGAGAGAGAGAGAGAGAGAGAGAGAGAGAGATGGAGGGAAAGATGTGGATGAACTAGTTTAAAGGATATAGCCATATGAAGCCAAAATAAATAAAATAAATTATAATTTGCACAGTGTTCTATAAAAGTATATAAATTATCATAAAACTACCTAGTATTATACAATGAACTACTTATTATGTTATTAATAAGAGTAACACAATAAATATTTTTGGCTATTTTTATACTCTTGATTTTGGGTATTCTGAACTTGGTTATTTAGAGTTCTTCAAAACTCTGAAATTCAAATATATTAATAAACTAAGCATATGGAAAAAGTAACATAGACAATTTTTAAAAACATCATTCATTGAGAGTGAAATATATTAACCCAGTTAAAATTACTTCAAGTCTTTTTCCTTGAATTGTCATGACTAAGATATATATTGAAACTGGGTATGGAAAATAAAACTTCAAATTATACTTTAATTATATTTTAATTTTCTTATCAAATCTAATTTGAAATATCTTGTAGATAAAATTGTTTGACACTTGCCTTGTGTCTTAGGCTCTTAGTACCTGACATTTTCCTAACAAGGATATGAATCTATTGCTACATCAAGCTGGAGGATCCAGCTAAAATGCTCAGAATTCTGATCTAAGAGTTAGTCTAGGAATTATTCTCTCTAGCCATCATGTTCTTTATCTGTGAAATTGAGCTAAAAATTGTTCTCCATGCCTTTTTTAGATGTTTGTTCAGAAGAATAATATGAAATGAATAAAACCATTTTATTCAATTCAAAGCTGTGCATATTTATATATTGTAATACTATTTATGAATTATGATGACCAATTAAATGTATGATTATGATAGACATCCAATACATCTTTTTAAGTTTACCACATTTTTTATTAATATACTATATTTCAATACCATTTTTAAGTTTATATTATAATTGAGCACAAAGTACAGAAAGATCTCACATACCTCTTCTCCCTCCAATCTTTGTTTCCTCTGTTACTAATGTCTTGTATCAGTGTGAAGTACTCATTACAACAGATGAAACAATAGTGGTCTTATCATTACCTACATCCCACAGTTTACATTTGGGTTTAGTCTTCATGTTGTCCAGTTTTATGGGTTTTACCAAAAGCGTAATGCCATGTTCTATGATTGCAGCATCAAGTAGATTAGATTCCCTACTGAAAAATCCCATGCTCCATTCTTTCACCATCATCACCCACAAATAACTCCTGACAAACACCTATCTTTTTACTGTTTCTATAGTTTTGCCTTTTTGTGAATGTCATACAGTTTTAATAACACCAGATATAATATTTTCAGTTTGGTTTCTTTCACCTAACAATATGAAAATAAATAAATAAATAAATAAATAAATAAATAAATAAATAAATAAATAAAATTACACACCACAACCAAGTGGGGTTTCTTCCCAACATTCAAGGCCCATTACACGTTCAAATATCAATTTATGTAACCCATCATATCAACAAAGCAAAGAAGGAAAAGCATATAATCCCATCAATAGACACGGAAAAGTAATTTGAAAAATGTTGGATTTTATTTACTAATATTTTATTGAGCATTTTTTGCATCTATGCTCATGAGATATTGGTGTGCAGTTTTCCTTTCTTATAACATCTAGTTTTGGTATTAAAGTAGTGCTGACTTCATACAATGAGTTATAAAGTGTTTTCTCTGTTTCTATTTTCTGGAAGAGATTGTAGAAAATTGATGTCATTTATTCATTTAGTGTTAGGTAGAACCCACCAGTGAAACAATTTGGCCTGGTGCTTTCTGATTTATAAAGTTTTTATCTATTGATTTAATGTATTTCATAGACACAGACTTATTAAGATTATCTGTTCATCCTGTGTGAGTTGTATTAAATTATGTGTTTCAAAAAATAGGTATATTTAATGTAAGTTATTAAACTTGTGGCCATGGAGTTGGTCACTACCTTTATTCCCCTTTAAATGCCCATGGGATTTAGAGTAATGGCCCTTCTTTATTTCTGATATTAAAATAAAAAAAAGGTGTTATCTCTGTTTTGCTTGGTTTAACTGGTCAGGGGGTTATCAAATTTACCAATATTTTCAAAGAACCATGGCAAGAGTTTAGCTAAGCTACTCCATGGTATTGTTGCCTTGGCATCCATTTGGTTTGCCAGGTGACTTGCATTGATTTCAAACTGACACTAACGCGTTATAAAAAATCATGCTCTAGAGAGCAGCCCACAGATTTTGAAATAAATGTAAGTTTCCAACATGACTTCCCCAAAACCCATGCAATCAACAGTCTCCCTTGCCTGCCGGCACTTTCCTCTATGCCTTCCTCACAAAAAAAAACCCTTGGGAGTTTATGAACTCCACTCTTGGTTTGAATTGACCAATCTAGCCCTAGCCCTGTACCGCAAAACACTCCACCCACTGACACTAATAAAGCCATTTTTGCCCAGTTCTCTCTCTATCTGCCCTCTACGCTGACCTCCCTACGTAGACACACAGGCATACCTG
Organism: Rhinolophus hipposideros; assembly: GCF_964194185.1. Lineage (NCBI taxonomy): Eukaryota > Metazoa > Chordata > Mammalia > Chiroptera > Rhinolophidae > Rhinolophus > Rhinolophus hipposideros. Next base: position 96,318,976 of record NC_138050.1, read on the forward strand.
GTGCTTCTTCTAGGACCTGTGAATAATAAACTTCTGTAATTTAAATTTCTCTGTGGTCTGTTGTTGAACTGTGGCTCACTATCTGGCACCCTGTGCTCCACCTAACAAGCATTAATTTGACAAATTCATAACAAATTAGCTCTTGGTTTTGTCAATTTTTACTCTTGTTTTCCTCTTTTTAATTTTGTTTGATTTGTATTATTTATTTTCTTCTGCTTGCTTCCATTTTAATTTGTTCTTTTTCTTTTACTTCATAAAGTAAAGCTTAAATGATTGGTTTTAGATCTTTGTTCTTTTTAGTATATGCATTCAATCATATAAATTTCTCACTAAGAACTGCTTTTGCTGCACCACACAAATATCAATAGCTTGTATTTTCATATTTAATTTTTTTAAAAATTCATTTCAGACCTTTATGATCCATGGGTTATTTACAACTATGATGTTAACATATACTTTGGGATTTTCCAGTTATCTTTCTATTACATATTTCTACCTTAAATCCATGTAATCTGAGATCATATTTTGCATTGTATCCTTTATATGTTAAGATATGTTTTATGACCCAGAAAGTAGTGCATCTTGGTAAATATTTAATTTACCAAGCTTGAGCTTGAGAATAATGTGTATTCTGCTGTTGTTAGATACATTGTCCCCTAAAAAGATCTCTATATGTGTTAAACAGTCCTTGAAATATATCAAGTGTTTAGAAAAGAGACTCAGAATATTTTATTTATTTGTAAAAAATAACTCATGGAATAATAAATTTAGTTTAAAACCAATAAGGACGTATCACCACAGTTCCAAATTTCAAATTGTTGTGTGAATATAAAAATATTCTTCTGCTATCAGTTAATAAATATAGGTTCTATATAATCTGAAGAAAGAGGAGAAAGTGGAGGATAGGAGGAGAAGGAGAAAGAAGAGAAAAAGGATAATTTTCCTTGTTTTAAAGTTGCTTTATCTGAAATTAATATTACTACTCCAACTTTCCTTTGATTACTTACAGCTCAGTACATCTTTCTCATTTACTTTAATCTATATGTGTGTAATACTTAAAGTGGGTTTGTGGTAGACAATACATTGTTGTGTCTTATTTTTTTATCCACTCAGACAGTGTCTGTCTTGTAATTGATCTGTTTAGACCAATGAGCTTTTCAGTGGTTATTTGTATAGTTAGCTTACTGTCTAACATATTTGTAACTGTTTTCTATCCATTAGTTTTTGTGTTGTTTTTTACTTTGTCTTCTCTGTTTTTAATCAGCATTTATGTGTTCCTCTTTTCTTTCTTAGCATATAAATAATATTTCCTAGTTTGCTTTTCATTAGTGGTTACCAGCAAGTTTACAATACATATTTATTTATAATTAATTCAAGTCCCTGAACAGCATGAGTTTGAGCTTCATGGATTTATTTACAGGCCAATTATTTCAATAAATATACAGTGAACTCTCCATATTCCTAGTTTTCACATCCATGGATTCAACCAACCATGGATAGAAAAAGGTACTTTTGATCTATGGTTGAGAATCTGTGAATGCAGAGGGACAACTGTATGCATTGTTCTATACCGTTTTACATAAGGGACTTGAGCATAGGCAGATTTTGGTATCTACAGGGTGTCCTGCAATCAATTCCCCATGAATACCAAGGGACAACTGAAGTTTTGGAGAGAGAAAAATTATACAAGTAGATTTTCAACTACTTAAGTGTCTGCCTCCTTAATATCTGCATTATTCAAGGGTTAACTATACACCACTTCATGGGTAATGTAATTTATAGTATTTCCAATTCTTTTCTTCCATTCATTCATGGCATTGCTTTCATTTATATCACTTGTCCATATGTTGTAATGAACAAATATAGTGTCCATATTACAATTTTGAACACTGTTATCTGTTAGGTATATTTAAAAACAAAGGAATAAAAGATTTTTATTACACTTTCATTTATTTGTTTTCCTACATTCTTCTGATCTGAGTTTCTGGAAGTCTTCCGAATTATTAAGTATGAATAAATGATATTTTTATAAGAAATACTGTAGTTTCATTTATATATAACAACATATGATTATGTCAAAGCTGATTAGAAATTTGGAGATTCTCTAACACACTCATTGTATAAACCAGAAAATTAGCATAGTTCCAACATTATGCTTGTGGCAAAACTACACATAAAACCTAGCTATCCTGAGATCTAACTTGGGATTCGTTTCTCCAAATATATAACTAAATTAAAGGAGACAGGTGAACACATATGGGATGCCTGAAACTCTTGGATCTGTTGTGATAGTTGTGCTCTCTGAATGAGAACATGTTAGAGGAAAAACAGAGTGAATCTAAATCTAAAAAAATTATCAAAAAGAAAGTAGACTGAATTTATTGGGATCAGTAAAATCATAAATGGCTGGGTGCAGGGATTTCAAATGGGGTCAGCTTATGCCCATTGTTTTTATAGAGGATGGACAGAAAAAGATATGACAAATTTCAAGAACTCAGCATACTTATATGACATATGATAAACTGACTGGTATTTAAATATCTGAAAAATTAAAGGTTTAGGATAAACCTTATTAATAAAAAGTATTTCTCTGGCTAAAAGGTAACAATAGCTTATTAGCATTAAGAAAAGATAGAAAATGTTCAATCTGTGTTTGAATAACCTGGTTCTTGACATTCTTAAGAGGAAAGGTTGTTTCATCTGGCTTTACATTTTTATTATGCATTTTATCTTAGGGAGTATAGCACATCTAATTAATGTACCAAGACAAATGGAGTTTCTGTATCATTAGAACTCACTTATAAAGAATGAAAAAGGACTTCCATGTGCAAACACAGAAAAGTTAATCCCTGGCTATCAAAGGTTCATCTCCTGCAAAGTCATTTCACTTTGCTCATACATTTAATGGGAATCATTTATATAATATTCAGACAATGGGAAAGAAACTGCAAGAAAAAAAGTTTTAATTTAGTTATTCAACCATCAATTCAGGCTTGACAGATTTTAAGAAGAGAAATTGAGATAAAAATCCTGAGAGAGGATTTCCTACAAAAAAAAAAAAAAAAAAAAAAGGAAGAAGAAGAAGAAGCCTGGAAAAACCCAAGTGTATAATTTCAGCGTCCTGTTGTCAGATGAGGAGGAAACTTGCCAATTATTACCACTTTTAAAAGAGTGAAACTTTCAGTGACATTCTATTATGCTTAGATTTCTGAGAGCCAGCTTCTTCAGCTTCTAATCCATGCAACATTATTTAATATGCTTATCTTAAAAAAATGACCTTTTAAAAATATAAAAATATATTAGATATAGAAAAAATATAGGGTGAAGACAAGCTGTGATGTACACTTGCAAATTTTACTTTAGAAGGATTCTTTATTAGTCACTGTATAATGGATATTTTTAAAAATTCATTATAGGGAAACTTTGAGATATGTTACGCTTATCAATGAGAAGTTGAATTTAAGGACTGATTTAATTTTCCATGGATACAAGAAAGAAAGAAAAAAGAAAAGAAAGTCACTGTATCTGTGCAAGTTTACAAGCTAGATCTTCGTTATTCCAAGTCACTTCATATATAATATACTGATTTATATGCCAATCCGTAGGATACACTTCTCTTGTCTGTCTCTATCGTTGTTTTTCATCCAAAGTGTCCATTCTTCACATTTGGACTATTTGGAGATCATACAAACCAATAGAATCCTTTCATGCTTTTGCAGAAAAATTAATAAAATAAGGAATTCTGTATTGTGCAACTTGAATAAAGAAAAAATATACTATGTCACGTGAGTTTTTTGTACATTTATCTTAACAACTTTTTTAACAATCATTGACAGGTTAAATATGCAAATTAGAAGAAAATAGATAAATTATGAGGAATATAGCAGGTTAGAGATATTTAGGTGTTTTCGGTGTTATATTTATATCTTTTAAGGGTTCAAATTATATTTAAAATATAGAATGTTATTGATGAATTCCAAAGCACAAATCTAAGATTGAGTGGGTGTCATTGTAGACAGTTTCTGCTTTAAGTCATTATTTTAAGTTATCATTCTCATTTTAAGTGGATAATACTATATTAAAAAAAGTGTCACTGTCTCTAACATAAGCTACATACGCTATCTCTAACACAGCTTCCAATATAAAAGTTATTGGACTCTATAGGTTAAAAATGACAGTGTTTTTAAATGAAGCCTCTCCTGTCATTTGACCCATTCTTTAATTAGCATATCACTTCCTACATAAACATAAATGTTCTAGATCTTTCAGTCCCCTAACATATGCTGTAAACATGTGTTACACATCATTAACATAATATTTATGTAAATATCTATGTCTCTAGTATTATTTCAGGTTACCTGATTCTTCCAAGATGATAGCGGTGATCTGTTCTATTATCTTTTTCATCTCAGTTTGGTTGGCTCACATGTTGTTCTCTTGACTAAATAGCGTCCTGAAACAAGTTCTTGTTATCCAATTTAATGAAAAAAAAAAAAAAAAACAACCACAAGTTATTTAATCATTTGTTTTAATCCATAAAGCATTATTTCCTGAGCAATGACTGTGTACTAGGCACTGTTTAAGGCATTGGGGATAAAGGTGAAAAACTCTATTTCTTGATTAACCTTGAATTGAAGCTTCATTTTCCATCCCACCTTTCCCCACTTCTTACTTCTTAAAGGGTATAGATATTGGAATCAGAGATCAAATTAGGAGAAAGAAATGCCTTCAAAGACATCCAAATTCTGCATATGTTTATTTAACACTTTGGACTTACTCTACTAGACTGTAAGTCTTTTGAAGACACGGCCATTCCTTATTATTCTAGTGTCAAGTGTGGAACACCCTGAATATATTGAATGTTTGTTGAATAAGTAAGTTAATGAGAGAATGAATGGGTGAAACTGCCATAACGTTCTCTAAGTGAGATGAGAGAAGAAATGATAAAGATAGAATTTGGCAAGGTAGATAAAATAGGGAACATAGTTACATTTAAACTTATACTATTAAAAATAACACTGCAATGTTAAGTTAGACAGAAAAAGTAGAGAACCATGTGATTTCACTAACATATGGTATATAAAACTGAAAAACAATAAAAGAACAAGACAAACAAATGAAGAAACAAAAACTCATAGACATAGACAATAGTTTAGTGGTTACCAGAGGGTAAGGGGGAGGAGGATGGTAGATGAGGTGATGGAAGGAGAACTGACTCAGGGTGGTGAACACACAATGTGATATGATATATATAGATGATGTACTACAGAATTGTACACTTGAAGTCTATGGAACTTTACTAACAATTGTCACTCCAATAAATTTTAACTAAAGAAAATAACACCACTGCAATGTCCTATGCCCTCTGAAAATATTAGAATAAATTTTGGATATTAAAATCAGGCATATAAAAATGATATCACTGAAATATAAGTTCCATGAGACAGGGTCATTTTTTTTTTCTTTTAGCCTCTATTGTAATGCCCACCTTGCAAAGATAAATGGATCAAAAAGGGTCCTAATAAATATTTGTTGAGTGAAGAAATGAATAGATGGTATGGTATAATAAATATTAAATGCTTTTCTAACCTTACTTAAGGGAATCAATAATTCTCAATAAATTTATTAAATTCCTGTAACTACTTACACAGAAGGGCAATGTATGCAACTGCTTTTGTAAAGCAAAGCTCCTTGTAATCCAGATCACTTATTTTTATGATATTCAATTTGGAGTACATATGTAATTCTTGTTTGTTTTCTATACAGGTGCTATGACATATATGGCATATCATTCATAACTGATAGTTAGTCTTTGTATTTTAGCTGCAGTTCTTCAAATGTGCAATTGAAGGTATAATTGAAAGAACCCTGGAATTATCCTGTAATTAATAATTTATATTTTAAAATCCCAATCTCCTAATATAGCCTTCATATGCACTGGACATTCATGAAAACATGTTCAAGTATTGAGAAAACAGACAGAAAAATCTTGTATTTATGTATATAGATTAATCCATGAAATAATACATTTACAAAGCTCATGGTAGAAAAAAAGGTTTAGAATTAGTTAGGCTTAAACTAAGTTCAGAATCAATGCTATCACTAATATCTCTGAGAAAGGGAAGCCCAGTAGTGAATGTTCATGGGTAAACACAAGAAAAGTTTAAAGTTAATCAGGGCAAAACATGAAAACCAGGAAATTGACTCAGAATCTTGTAATCTCTTAGACATTCCAGAATTTATTCTGAAGATAGGATACTGATTTCTTGAAAGGCATACATGTATGTCTCTGGGATAGATGATTAATAATAGATTTCAAAATAATTCTAGACACATAAGAGTATATTGGTTCATATTTTATTTTTAAAATATATTCTGTTTTGTATTTTTGAAAAGGTCTTATTCACCAATGTTAATTGGTATAGGTGTATTTTTCACACTGTGGATTTTTTTTTTTAATTTAATGTATGAGTTTATTCAATAAAATATTTAAGTCAAACTTTCAAACCAAAATAGCATTTCTATAGCTATTGTTATCATAGAATTCCATGTGTTTACTTGTAAATAATTGATAATGCAATCTACTTCCATAATCTGAAATAGTTACATATACCATACACACTTAATTATTTTATACTGACATTTTATTAACTTTATCCATATATTTTGCCACTTCTCATGTAATTAGCCAAAGTGTGAAATCCTGACACGAGCTGAGACACCAACTAAATTTTTATAATTTTCCCTTTTCAAATGTATACACCATTGCTATCAACATTATCTTTCTGGTCTCACAAGTGAAATGGGGAGTAAGTTATCCATTTAGGTAGGAAGATTTATTCCAGTATATTAAGACATCTGATAGAAGTTTTTCAAATTGTGGTCAGAACATTCAAAATACTTCAGTGGCATTCTCAGCAAACTCAAATTCTAATCCCTTAAAAACAGTATTTTGTGGTAAGAGTAGGAAACCCTGTCCTCTGAAAATAGAAGGACTTCAATCAGTCCTTTTGTATAGGTGAATTATTTTAATGATTACAATTAGACACCTGTGAAGATAAAGAAATACATCTAATTATTTATCAAATAAAGGAAGACATTTCAGACACCATGATGTGGCCACAATTCTTTGAGGGAGAGGTTTGTGGATATATTTAAACTGTAACTCATCATTCTTAATACCAGTCTAGAGATCTGCGTTGTACTCTGTTATCAATTATGGTATAAAAGGGTGAAATTTCCTGAGCCACTGTCTTTTGCTAAGAAGAAGGAAGAAGAGGAGGGAGAGGAGGAGAAGGAGAAGGAGAAGGAGAAGGAGAAGGAGAAGGAGAAGGAGAAGGAGAAGGAGAAGGAGAAGGAGAAGGAGAAGGAGAAGGAGAAGGAGAAGGAGAAGGAGAAGGAGAAGGAGAAGGAGAAGGAGAAGGAGAAGGAGAAGGAGAAGGAGAAGGAGAAGGAGAAGGAGAAGGAAAAAATGGCATCCTTTAGAAACAAACTATAAGAGATATCAAGGACAGCTAGGGAGATTTAAGAAATTTTGGTTTATCATCACCAATATAGTATTTGTATGTTAAATACTTTAGATAATCATTAAAAACTTAGGAGAATAACTTGATGTGTCTAAAACTCAGGAAAAATTGTAAAAATAGCAAGATTGTGTTTTATTTTTATTTTGGAGAAAAATAATTACTAGGCTCAAAGATAAATGCTTAAACTGGGAAAGAATGTAGCATGATGAATTAAACTATTGATGAATTACATTTTTCTTTGTAAAATTTAGAAACAATGAGATGTGGAACATTTAGATACGTCCTGCGATCCCAACCTGGCCTCTGTCACCGCCACTGTCATCATCACAAGCAGTAGTTCAACAATTTACTGAGAAAAGAAACTTCATGTAGAATTTATAAAGTACACAGAGAGTATATTTACACTTACACAGAGCAAAACTGCAGAGAAAATATGACATCTTTAAGAAAGTAATATTTATGAGCCCATGGAAGTTTGAAATATGGTAATAGATACCTTATTTTCGTTATTTTATTCTTAAGATATTTTATTCTTAAGATACCCTAAAATCAAACATACAGTTTTATTCTTTAGGATTACAGTTTTATTTAGGTACAGTTTTATTCTTTAGGATTTGCAAAGCTCAATTATGATAAAGTGGTGACACTTTTCTTTGGAACGTGACCTCCCGCACCCCGCACAAGGAAATAACAAACGACAAAAATACATGAAAAACTACGATTTAGCATGTTAAAATTATAAAACAGTGTCTACATTTATTTTAAGAATAGTAAAAATATAATTTAAATCATTGAGTTCAGGTATATATAAACTTCATGTAGAGGACGTTTTTCACTTTCCACTTATGTGACTTAATCAATTTCTGAAATTTGGTACATCAAAGAAAGTACTGATTGGTTTGGACAGGAACCATTAAATGTGTTTTCCCAAAATTGTCTATAAATTATTCACTCCATCTAATATGAATGTATATAACATTATTTCAGTAACTCACCTGTAGAAGCTACAATGTTTGCGTGATAAAAATTTTATAATTTTTATGATCAGATAACTTTTCATCTGAATAAAAATTGTAAAAATCCTAATCAGCCATTATCTGTATTATATCTTGCAATGATAGACATAGATTACAGTTAAAAAGATTGAGATGCAAATAAGCAGTGGGAATCTGATCTGGAGGTTCACTCATTAGCAGAATATGATTTTGTTAGCAAAAAAAAAAAAAATATATATATATATATATATATATATATATATATATGCAAACCTTCCTCTTAAAATAAATGTTTGATGAGGTCAAAACCTCAATATCAGATAATTTATTTCCTAATATCTGTATCCTCTCCATATCAAAAGAAATATAATAATGAGCCCCAAAAAAGTATACAATTCATTACTATATGGAAACAAAGCAACACATATATTACCATCTATAGTGATAAATATTTCTAAAACTAGTCTGTTTTATACATTTGTGCAATTGTTGAGTAATTAATTATTTCTATCAGTCATTTTTTAGTTTTATATCAAACAAGAGAAGTTAATAAAATAGTGAAGATAATGCTACGTGTTATAGTGTTATGTCTTAAATGTAAATATCTAAATTTCTCATGAACTTTTGATAACATTTTTTTTTTGTAATTTGTATCCCTGTATATTTTGTGATGAAACATTACACTCATGCCTCTTGGCTAAAACACATTTCACATTGATAATGGCTTCAGGGAGAAAGCAGAATAAAACCAAAACGAAATTTAATTAATCTTGGAACATCTTTTCATATCATAGTAATCAAAGAAACTTATGTATATATATATGTACATATATATATACATATATATATGTATATATAAATGGCTTGCTAATTATATGGTAGGGAGTCTTGACTAATAAAGTCTACTGACAAAAAAATAAAAAAAATATTCTACAGAGTCAGCAAATTACTAAACTAATTCTCAGTGATGAGAATCCAGAAAAAGATGGTATTTTGCACCAGATATATATATATATTTTTTTCTTTTTTTTTCTTAACTTTATTAATATACGTAGGGTTTAAAATGCTGTTCTTCATTTTTCTCCACTTCCCCTCACCATCTAAAAAGTTTTCTGGTTATCTATTACTGTAAAACAAAAGTCCCCAAAACTTAGTGGTTTAACACAATAACCTTAAAAACACTTTGGAATGTAAGGGCCTAAGAAAACAGGCTACCTCTTCAAAACAATGACAATTTTGGCAACAATAGTCAAAATGAATTTTTTCAGCACCCACAAAATAACCAAAGTTTAATTGAAAGAGTGGTTAGTCGAGAAAGGTACCTGAATCACAAGAAAAACAAGATTTGTGGTACTTTAACTTGCCTTATCCCATCTCCCTTACCTGGCTCCACTGTAGCCTTGAATTCAGCAACCTTCCGTTATGATAACCATCAAAACCAGCAGTAGAAACTCATAAAGCTTTTTGGAGCATTATTGAGGGATATCAAAAATATATATGTGTTTAATCTATGAACCAGAAATTGTACTTTTAGAAATTGAACCTTCAGAAATACCTGTGCCAGTGTGTAAAGATAAGTGTATGCGGATATTTATTGCTTTATTGTCTATAATCACAGAAAAAAATGCAATTTAAGTGCAAAAAACAAAGCAAACAAACAAATACAATGCCCTAACAGCCATTAGAGAAAAAAAAAATGGCTTTGGACTTTTCTAGCTTCTCAAACAGCTCCAAAGTTAGAGATTTTCAATAATTTTAGCTTGGCTGACAGTTTCCTGAAAGAGTCACACTCACAGAGTTTGTCTGTATTGATGTCACGGCTCTCTCACAATCCCCAGGGCATCCATAGAAATCATTCCATAGCAATTGTTTAACATCAAAGCTGTTTGAGGTGGAATTACTAGTTGGGACAAACAAGAGATTTGCTAAAAAATTAGGAAATCTGGGAAATGAAATACCTAAACAATCACTGAGAAGGTGCACAATATTCTGAGGCTCCAGATGGCCTGACACACCTCACCTCTGCCCAGCAGTAAAAACGCGCCACCCCTCCTCACCAGCAGTGTCAATAAAGATTTAGTGGGTAACCTGGATTTCTCTCACCATTTGGCGGTAACAGGCAATACACTCTCTTATAAGAACAGTATCAGAAAAGACCAGTTAAAACCGAACATTTATATAAATCCAGAGTTTAATAACATAATGCAAAAATGACCAGGCTTCAGTTGAAAATCAGTCATTATACTAAGAATCAGGAATATCTCAAATTGAAATTAAAGAGAAAATTGATTGATGACAACATTGAAATGATAGAGATGTTAGAAATATCTGACAGATTTAAAACAACCATTTTCAAAACTCATCAATGAGCAATTTTGAACACGATTAAAAGAACTGAACATATAGAAAGCCTCTTCAAAGAAATTGAATATATTAATATAAAGAATTAAATAGAAATGTTACAACTGAAAAGCACAATAAGCGAAATAAAAAGCTCAGGTATGAGCTCAATAGCAGAATGCAGGTAACATAGTGACAGGGCAAGAACAATGACAAAAACCAGTGAATTTGAAGACAGAAGAATGGCAACTATATAGTTTAAACAACACAGAGAAAATAGGCCAAAAAAGAAAAGTGAACAAAGTTTCTGGGGCTTTTGGGATTATAACAAAAGATATAATATTCATGTAATTTAATTTTTCCTGGAAGGAAAGATTTTTTAAAAAAGGAGCTGTATAAGTACTTGAAAAAATAGTGAATGAAAACTCTCCAATTTTTGCAAGAATAAACGTACATGTTTAAGAAGTTGAGTTACCGCCAAACAGTATAAAGACAGATAAATCCACACCAAGGTATATCATAATTACTTTCTGAAAGGTAAAGACAAAGAATGTCTCAAAATCAGCCAGAGAAAAATGACAGTTTACCTGTGGAGGAAAAACAATTTGAAAAACAATATATTCTGCATCAGAAACCATGGATGTCAGAAATACTAGATAAATAATATTTTTCATGTGTCACAAGAAAAGCATGGTTTACCCAGATTATACCCTCTGAAAATACCCTTCAGAAATGAAGAGGAAATGAAGACATTATCACATGAAGGAAAACTAAAAGTATTGTCAGCACACCCACCACAAAAGAAGGGCTAAAGAAATTTCTCTAAACAGAAAGGACATGCTAAAAGAAGGAATCTTGAAACATGAGGAATGAAAAAAAAAACACAAAACAAAACACAAAACACAATAAAAAAATATAAGCAAATAAAATCAGCATTAATTTTCTTTTTTTGTTTCAGGAGAGGAGAAAGAAGGTGGAACCAAAAGTATGTTAGAAGTTATACATGACCTATGAATTCTCAAGTTCGGCAAATTATATTTAATGGTTAAGCAAAAACTATAGCACTGTCTAAAATGGCCTTCTTTCCTCCATTCTAACACTCCAAAATTGTTTCTTTTTTATCCTGTCATTTGTTTAAGAGAATTCCTTCTTTAATGGAACTATCAGTCTTTAGAGGTATATCTACTAGTAACAAATGTTCTTATTTTTCATTTGTCTGAAAATATATATTTTCTTTCATTTTTGAAAGATAATTTTGCCAAATATACGAGTAGAATTCACTACTGACAGAATTGTCCTTTCAGCATGCGAAAAATGTGCCATTTATTTCTCGCCACTATGGTTTCAGAAGAGACATCTGCTGTTATTTGAATTGGTGTTCCCCTGATAGGTAACATATCTTTCTGGTTGCATTCAAAATAATTACTTTTTTTTCCATTTTCAAATCTTTAATTATGGTGTGTTTCAGTGTGCATTTCTTTGCATTTATCATGCTTAAAACATATGTAAGATTATGTTTTTTGCCTAATTTGAGAATTTATCAGTCATTTATTACTTCCAACATACTTTTAGTTCTGCCTTCTTTCTCCTCTCCTGGGACTGAAATGATACAACACTGGATTTTTTTATAAGTCCCTCTGCTGCTTCTCAACAAATCTGTAATTTCTAATTCTTTTACAAGCCAGAAAAAAATATTAGCAACAGTGTAAATATGTCTGTTCTGTCATTGTCTTTCCAAGCATAGAGGAACTGCTTGACCTCTACCCATTGTGAGAATTTACTGGCTCCTTAGGACTACCCATTAAAAAGATTTTTAGGATATATTTTTCATAAGCTAATCTAAGTTAAACTCATTTTTGATAAAACTTTAAACAAGGTATTTTGGTAACGAGACAAGTTAATGATGAATTATGATTAGAAAAGTAAGCAAAATATTCACATATATAGTCTAAGGTACAAGAAATGAAAATTACACCAATCAATGAAATTTTGTTCAAGTCCACTGAGCAAAAGAGAAATATATTTTTAAAATACAATTACATGCAATTTTTCATGTGCCAGTAAAAAAAATGCCCTCATATATTGTTGCTTGCAACATAAGTTGATGATCTTCCATAAAGGGGAAATGAAACTTCCATAATGTTATCTTAATATATGTGTGAATATAAGTACATGTGAAAACATAATGTGTACATAAAATATTTATTGCAGTTTTGTTTATAATAGGAAATTGTTTGGAAAGAGCCAAACTGATTATCAAGGAAAGAACTTTAAACTAATTGGATAGATCAGAGTTGGACGAGGGTCTGCCTATTCATATATATGACATTTCATTGGAACAAGACCCTATCCGTTTATTTACATATTGGATAGGACTGTTTTTATGCTCCAACAACGTTGAGAAGTTGTGAAAAAGACCATTTAATCTACAAAGTCTAAAATATTTACTAGCTGATCCTCTGTATAAAGGTTTGTGACCTCTGATACAGGTTTATGTCATAGACTTTGCAAGAAGAAATAAATGACCTTTAAACATACTGAAATAGATCCATCTCCATGATGTATTAAGAAAATAAAAAAAAATGAAGAAAAATGCAGATAGTATGATATATATTTACATGTATATCATATATTTGTATAAATAATACTATATATAAATGTATACATTTGTTGACTTGTGATTTTATACAAATGTACCTCTAACATATATTTTAAAAATCATTATAAAATTTAAAAACACCTAAACAGACTTTATTCATAAAAAATAAAACACATTACACACCTATTTATGTTTATGTTTTTGTCTATATTTATATTTATATTTGGATGTGTCTTTTTCATATTATTGGCTTATTTTTCATTTTATCTAATTTATTTAACTCTAAATCCAGTCTATTCATTTGTTTTGTGTTCAGTAAGATCTCCATAGCCCATAGTTATAGGGATTTTCTCACATCGTACTGCTTGCTATTGTTACAGGAGAATTTTTGAGAAGTGAGATTCTCAATTGTTTATTTATTTATTTATTTATTTATTTATTTATTTATTTATTTATTTATTGTAACATTGTAATAAGTGCATATCTCCTGGTATGGCAAAAAGTAAGTTTCATGTGTACAGTGTGATAGATTATTCATTATAAAGATAGGCTACCCAAGAATATGTAGGTATATATTATTTAATACTGAGTCTAAAATTGCTTTAAAAAAAATCAACATTTTACCAAAACATGAGAATATCTTGCTTACTTGTGTATAAATGACAACTGCTCTTTAAAATGAAATTATTTTTTCTCTCTTTCCTTTTTTTCACACATCTATCTAACTTTTCATTATCTCTCTGCAATTGTCTATACCTCATTCTTTTTCTGAGATCATTTTCACACAGAGAGTAACAATTAAATATATCTCTGTGTGTCTATATGTGTGTGAAGTTTATTCAAAGAAGTCAGTATAACCTTAGAAAACAGATTTTAATGAATTAAATTATAAAATTGTGGGTATGTTTTCAATAGCATTAAAGAATAACATGTTATAGAATTACTCTATTTCATTCATACCACACTCAGAAAGAGACTTTAAATCCATTCTACCAGAGAACATATTGGCAATTGGTGATCTTTGTATTTTTAATTATTTCTCTACATTTTTTACATTCTGTTTTGATATATATACTCGTTTCCAAAATTGTAAATTAGTTAAGTGCGTTAAATATGAATAACTAGTTTATATGTTTACATCAAAGTCTTAACTATAATATCAAAATGTCTCAGTGTGTTTGCACTATTATAACAAAAATATTGTCGACTGGGTGGCTTAAACAACACATTTATTTCTCACAGTGCTGGAGGCTGGGAAGTCCAAGATCAGGCCTTGACAATGTTGGCGTCTGGTGAGGGTGGGCTTCATGGTTCAGAGATTATCATCTGTTGTTATGTTTACCTTTTCCTGAGCCAGGTTAGTGTGAAAGTGATCTTAAGTGATTCAGACAAGACCTAACTGAATCTCAGACAAACCTCATCAGTTTCCTTGTAGGTAAATCTTAGTTTTTGTTTTTGTTTTTTTTCCCTAAAACAAAACCAAATAACTCCCCCATCCCCTATGAAAGAATGTGTATATTATTTAATATTATTCACTAATATGTAATACTGTTCATATATAAGTGTAAAAGAAATGCCCTTTGAAGTAAGTAAACTGTAGTTCTTTATACCTCAGAAGTGTAATATTAAAATTCAGTGGCTCTCTTGGTCAAGGTTTAATGCAAGAAAATGTCTTTGGTGTTTTAAGCTATGGAGAATTATGTACAGTGACTATAAAACCTTTTGAAGGGATGGATCAGAAGCAAGGGGGCGGGCACTGGACATTTGTTTTCAAGATCCCATCTCGGGGCTTGTTCTTCTGAGGTCAGGGGTTCCGTTGTTATTGCTCCCACTGCAATCATTGCCAAAACTGCATCACTCTTACAATATATGTGAATTGATTGTCTAGCTGCTGCAAACACTTATCTTGGGATCTGTGTGTGTGTCAGCTGCCATGAACATCGAAGTGTTTTGTGTTTAATTTCTGCCACCAAATCTTGTACAACAACCTCTAACTGGTATAACTTCATTCAGCTACAGGAGATTTTAAGAAAATTAGTTTTAGGTTTCTACCTCAGTAGTTAATGGGATTTAACCCAACATTTTATCATTTATTATAAAAGTCCCAGAGTGAAAGGCACTCCTGCTAAATTTCTTACACATTTTCGTGTGCAAAACCTTCAGTAATTGTATCATCCAAGATGTCCTAACTCTACTTTTAGAGTGTTTCTGAGAGGTGTTTGATAATAAGAATTAATACCTTAATATATATAACATATCAGAAATATTTCTGATTTTGCACCTCTTTTCAAGTGTTCTAATAGGCTTATGGTTAACAAAACAAAAATCGGACTGCAAGTTATACGCCATTTCTCTTTACAAGATTATAAACATTGGTTCATGCTTTGTGATTGGCCAGAGATGATGTATATTTAGTTTCATTCAGCTTCTATCAGAAGTATGGTTGAATAATGCATAATGATTTATTTTCTAAATTTTTATTTTTTCAAAAAATACTTTATCTTCCAAGGTTTTTTTTAGTCTGAATATAACAGAAAGCTCCCTGTGATTAACAACTAAAATAGTTTTTACTTTAATCTCATTGTATATTGAACATTATAAGGCAGAGTTAATATATCAATAAGTGGGTAGTAGACATAGATTATAAATATAAATATTTATATATTTATAAATATATAAATAATAAAAAATATAATCTATGTCTACTACCCACTTATTGATATATTAACTCTGCCTTATAATGTTCAATATACAATGAGATTAAAGTAAAAACTATTTTAGTTGTTAATCACAGGGAGCTTTCTGTTAATCACAGGGAGCTTTCTGTGACATAGATTATAAATACTTTATAAAGTATTTTTTATAATCTATGTCTACTTCATAATCTATGTCCACTTCACTTGAATGAAAGGGATTTATAGTAATGTTATCAGTAGCACACATATGAAAAGAGTAACTTGGTTGTTTTATAATTAATATTTCTTTCCTCTAAAAACTTACACATAAGCAATAGATTTAAAACAAAATATAGGTACTGAATATGTGCACTGTTTTTTTTTTCGCTTATAGCAAGGAAAAATAACATGTATTCAACCATCACACATTCAAAACTTTAAAACTAACCACATGTCCCATGCAATGTTTCTTTTCCTGTTTTCACTACAAATATATTCACAAGGAATTAATTAGAAAAAAAATGTAGGTGGGCCAAAGAAACAAACATAAGCAGGTACAATTTCCTAAATTGTACAGAAAAGCTTAGCAGACGGTCTAATAACTTTCCACAGCAGACATTTATAAGTGAGCAAATCCTCCAATATCTAGATGAAGTAACTGGATTCTACTCATGGAAGGTAATATAATTTCTATTCAGATTTTACATGGAATTATACCTCACCAATAGTCCAAATTAGAAATGTAATGTAATGATTGAATTTATTGATATTTTCGTATCAATGTTGATATTTTAATATCTCCTTTTTGATAATAATCAGTAACGTGTTTGAAGCCAGTGCTCGTTCACCTGTCAATTAAAATGGCTCCTATATAAATAATTCATTTTTCTTCTCTATATATATCATGATGCAGACATTTCTGCAAAGACCAAGAAAAATCTATTCTTCACATATTTTTAGCTTTATAGTTGTAAAAATCATAGCTATATGTCCAAATAAGACACAAAGTTGGAGATTTAATTACTATGTTTTAAACATAAATTTGAATCAAAACGTCACTTATATTTGTTTTGTGAAGATGGATGCATGTGATTTTTTGCAACTCACCAAAACTATTGATAGAATTACATACACCTAGCTCAGTACACAAGATGAAAAAGGTAGTAAGAACTCTCTGGCACAAAATGATATGCTGCTTATTTATTACCAAGATGGCACAAAAATTATTATCCCCAGTTTCTATTCTTGATTTCTACTTAAGAACACAGGAAACAATGAAAAGAAACTATTCAAAGTCAGAAGTGCTCATAACAATGAAAAATAAATATCAAACTAATTCAAAAAATTTCCATGGTCCTTTGCTCCATCATTTACCTCAGTAATCAATTACCCAGAAAATAGACCATGTATGAGGCAAATGTAATTATTAATTATATTTTGTACATTCATAATAAAGAGTTAAACTTTGATCATGATTTTTTCTAAATATATATGTTTGATTTAATTCTTTCCTGAATTGTTACCATTTCTCAGTTTTTTCCAAGGCTGTTTCTTATATTAGTTTATTCTTCTATCACTCTATTAACATCTCCACTCGTAGCAATAGAAGTGAGTAATTTTATATCTGTCTTGTGAGCAGATATTTTTCTAGCATGTCTTCATATCCTGTAGTGAAGTAATTCCGTTCTATTTTTTGTTATAAAAATATTTAATGGGATTTGACTTCAGTACTTTCATGTTCATTTTTTTGTGAAATTAGTTTTCTTGGTTGTTTAGAATGAAACATTTTCAGGACAGCTATTCTGATTTCACAGTGTACCCTCTTCTGTCATTTTTAACTATAATATTCCAAAATATAGTGGCATGGCTTTTCAGATTTCCTGGTTCCATTATCCTCCTCCACCATTCTTGCTGGTGTTTCTTGTTCCTTTGTTTCTGTTTTCCCTACAATCCTCAATTTTGTTTACTGCCCAACATTTTTTCTTTACCATGGATTCCTGTGCTGAAACAGATCTGGCAACTCAGTTTCACAAGATCACGGGCGTTAAACTGCTTCCATTCCATTAGTCCCTGTTGCAAACTTGGCTTTCAGATGCTAGTGCAAAGGGCAAAACCATCTTCTACTAAGTAGTCTGGGGTCCCCAGTTCTCTGGTCTGTCAGGCTGTCACTTACATCCTTCTGCTCTCCTTTGTTTAAACATGAATAACACCACATGTCTTGTAAATCTTGATTTGTCCTTTTCAGTTGTTACTTTGAATGATTTGTCACTTAATGTCCTGTAAACACTCTTGATGTAGTCAGGTATTGCTACTTAATTGCTTTGTCTCATTTTACATCCGGATTTGCACCACCTGCCTAGAAACTACTTTTTTTAAATATCATTACAAGTGAGATTGTTTATTTCACTATTAAATTATTAAATACATCATCTCTGATGGTTAAGAAATTTAATGATTTTTAAAGGTTTATTAAACAGAGTATGTGTGTGTGTGTGTGTGTGTGTGTATATACTTATTTATTTTGTTATCCATTTATTTCTGTTTTGTAAAGGAAAACTGATGTCTCAACATGTTTGTCTTCCTTGTTTATGGGTCTATTCAGATTTTTCAATACTGTCTATAAGTCACCTTTAGCTAAATATTCATTTCATTATTTGAAATTTTATCCTTATTGCAGATATTTCCTGTTTTTTAATTTGGCAAAAAAAAAAAGGATATTTTAAATAAAATTTACTCAAGAAGTTAACCATTTTATTTCTTTACAAAGAATGAATCTAGGGTTCAAATATGTCATGACAGATTATTTTTGATGCTGTTATGCTTTTTATCCATTGAGTCACTTTTTACCTCATAAAGCTATTTGTTACATGTTGTTTTAATATCTTTCTAGTTTTTTTTAAAATTCTACCTATATTTATCTTAGTTTTTAAAAAAGCATTTTAATACTTCCAAGGCAACAATTCTAACAAAACAATTCTTTTGACTCTCTTTGTCTGTTTTACTAACACAGATATACATAAAAAAATGATTAGACTTAGGATTTTATGTATACTCATGTATTTCTTAATGACAGGGATTCATTGTGAGAAATGTATCAGTAGGTGATTTCATCATTTCACAAATATCATAGAGTGTGATTACAAAACCTAGATAGTACAGCCTAATACACACATAGGCTATATTGCATAGTCAATTATTCCTGAGCTACAAACCTGTACAGCACATTACAGTACTCAATACTGTAGACAATTGTAGCACAATGATATTTGTGTATCTAAACATAGAAAAGGTACAGTAAAAATGTTGTATAAAGGATACAAAATGGTCCAACCATATAGGGCATTTACCATGACTGGAACCTGCAAGACTGGCAGTGACGAATAGATGAGCAAGTGAGTGTGTGTGGGGGGGTGACTGTGAAGGCCTAGGATGTGACTGTCCTGTGACTGTCCCATGACTGTCCCCTACTGCAGACTATAAACATTGTACACTTAGGCTACACTAAATTTATACTAAAATCTTTTATTTAATAATAAATTACCCTTAGCTTACTGTAATTTTTTAACTTTATAAACTTCCTAAATTTTAAAAAACATTTTGACTCTTTTGTAATAACACTGCTTAAAACACAAACACATTGTAAAGCTATACACAAATACTTTGTCTTTATATCCTTTTTATTCTATAAGCTTTACTCTTTTTTTTTTTAACTTTTAAACCATTTCTGTTAAAAACTAAGATACAAATCGATACATTTAGCCTAGGTTTACATGGGGTGAGGATCATAACTATCACTGTCCCTTGCTGCCATTTCTTGTCCCACTGAAGTGTCTTCAGAGACAGTAACACACATGCCACCTCCTACGATAGCAATGCCTTCTCCTGGGACACCTCCTGAAGGACCTGCCCGAGGCTCTTCTTGAGGAGGGGTCACTCATTTCAGAAACCTGTCCATGGTGGTTTACTTGGTTTCTTTTTCTCATTGTAGATTTGTTTGTAAACAGATAATGCACCAGGAACCTTCCTCTCTATTAGTGAAAACTTTTAACAGTTGGGGTTAATGTCAAGATTTCTAAGGAACATCTTGGGGTCAGCAAAAACTTCTGCTAACATTTTTGTGTGCATTTTCATGGGCTTTTCTTTTTTTTTTTTCTCTCCTACAATATCTTTTCTCCGTCCCCTTCGTCACCTCTGCATTCTTGTTTCTGTTCCAACACCTCCTCATCAGTCAACTCAGTAACCACCCCCAGAAGCTCCTAGGTGTCATTGCCACCCACACTCAGGTTCAAGTTCTTTGCCATCTCAGCCACAACCTTGTTGATCTGTACAATCTGCTCACCCTTGAAAAATCCTGAGAAGTCATGGATGAACCTATTGATTGTCTTCTTCCAAATGCCATTCTTTGGTGACCTCACCCCAAGCCCAAGCAAGGTGTAGGATGCCATCATAGATGTTGCAATCCTTTTGAAATCATCTCAGTGTCTTCTCATTGTCTTCCTTACTTTCAGCAATAGCTTGGACAAAGGTATTTCTCAGGTAGTAGACCTTAAAAGTTGCTGTAATGTTTTTGTGCATTGGTTGAAAGGAGAAATATCACTTGATTTTGGGATGCAGATCACCAAAGAAAAGAAGATGTGCAGGAGCATTATCAACAATAAGCAAAATCACGGGTCCATTCAAAATGGTGGAGTAGGAAAATACTGTGTTCATCTCCTCCCATGGTCACATCAAAATTGTAACTAAATTAGAGTACAACCACTATTGAGAACTACCATACTCTTTGGTAAGTGGCCCCAAAACAGGAACTGCTAAAAGCCAATGTCAGTTTGCAGCTGAGTCTCTCTAAGGTGCTTCCAAGCCCAACACCAGTGACAACCATCTTCCGTTCATTTTGTAGCCCCTACCAGGTACTTCAGATCATTTTGTAGCTCCTACCAGGTGGTTCTGGACTGGACAAAGGCAGCAGATAATCTTGGCCTGCAGAGACCCTCCCAAAAGGCCCCAAAACCAACACACCTGGCAGCTGCCTTCACACTACAGCACAGCACCACTCAACCACTTCCACAAACCACACACCCAAAGGGTAGACTGGGCAGGCACCAGAGCTCCACTAAAGCCAATCCCACTTTGTGGTGTCAGCCCTGTACAACAGTTCATCCACTGTAGTCACAGCCAATCCTCACAGCCAATAAACCTGCAGGTCAGTCACTTTAACTGACATGCCAAAGCTCAACTACAACAGGAGGGCACATACAACACACACAAGGGACGAGCCTGGAGCCTGCAGCTCTGGTGACCAGTGAGTTTGCCCCACTGGGCCCCATAGGACACTTACTACATAATTCCATGCTGCCAATACTGGGAGAAATAGCAGATATATTTCATATGGAGAGACAAACACAGGGAATCAGCCAAAACGAGGAAACAAAGAAACATGTCCCAAATGAAAGAATAAGACAAAACTCCAGAAAAGCACAAACAAAAAGACAGCAAGCACTCTAACAGATGCAGAGTTCAAAACACTTGTTATAGGGATGCTCAGTGAACTTATGGGAATAGTAGATGAACTCAGTGAGAACATTAACAGAGAGATAGAAGTTATAAAAATAGAGATAGAAAACATAAAAAAAGAGCCATTCAGATATGAAGAATACTATAGAGAGAATTATTAGTAGATTAGGTGAAGCAGAGGATCGAATCAGTGGTTTGGAAGACAAAATAGTAGAAAACACTCAGTCAGAACAGGGGAAAGAAAAAATAAATAAAACATGAGGATGGTTTAAAGGACTTTCTGAGACACATCAAGCATGCAAACATCCACATCATAGGAGTACCAGAAGAAAAGAGAAAGCAAGGAATTGAAAGCCTATTTGAAGAAATGATGATGGAAAATCTCCCTAGCCTGGTATAGGAAATAGATATACACCCCAGGAAGTGCAGAGAGTCCCAAGCAATATGAACCATAAGAGCCCCACTCCAAGATACATCCTAATTAAAATGCCAAAGGTTAAAGACAGGGGAAGAATCTTAAAAGCAGCAAGAGACAAGCAGTTAGTTATCTACAGTTACTTATCTACTCCCATCGGACTGTCAGCTCATTTTTCATCAGAAACTTTGCAGGACAGATGGGATTTACACAAAATATCCTAAGTGATGAAAAGTAAGGACCTAGAACCTAGACTGCTCTATGCAGAAAGGTTATCAATAAGAATTGAAGGCAGATTAAGAGCTTCCCAGACAAGAAAAAGCTGAAGAAGTTCATGACCACAAACCAGTATTACAAAAAATGAAGAAATGAAGAATGAAATGAAGAAAATGAAGAAATGAAGAAAAATATATAAAGATATGAATAATAAAATAGGAATAACTACATATATATCAACAATCACCTTAAATGTAAACGGATTAAATGCTTCAATCAAAAGACATAGGATGTACACTGCAGTGATCAGGCACCTACACCATCCATGAAGTGGTCTCCCTAATAAGACAAGTGTCTATCGAATACCGTACAAAATCTTTACAATGTTATTGATTATATTCTCCAAACTGACTTTTGTATCTCAGTGGCAATTTTGTGATTACCCTTTGTGATTTCTAATCTCCTCACCTTCTCCCTCATCCACACCCCCTTCTCCCATCTAGCAACCCTCAGATTTTTCTCTATATATCTTGAGGCTGTTTCTGATTAGTTCATTCATTTATACTATTCTTTAGATTCCACATATAAGTGAGATCATACGGTATTTGTCTTTCTCCTTCTGACTTATTTTACTTAATGTAATGTTCTCTAGTGTATACCTGAAGCTGAATAATAATGAATGTCAACAATTATATATATATATATATATATATATACACACACACACATATATGTATGTATATATACACATATATACATATGTACATATATATGTGTGTGTATATATATATATATATATTCACAGGATGTGGAGTGCAGCATAAGGAATAGAGTCAGTGGAATTGTAACAGCTATATATGATGTCAGAGGGGTAGTAGATTTGGGGAGGAGGTGTTATCACTTTGTGAGGTATATAAACTAAAAAAAAAAAAAAAAAAAGGTGCCTGAAAGGATAGGAATAGAAGACCCATATATAGGGTGCCTACTGGAAAGGATAGGAATAGAAGACCCATATATAGGGTGCCTACTGGAAAGGATAGGAATAGAAGACCCATACATAGGGTGCCTACTGGAAACCCACTTCAGATCGAAACACATACACAGACTGAAAGTAAAGGAATGGAAAAAGATATTTTATGCATATGGGAATGAAACAAACAAAAAAAAGCTGTGGTAGCGATATTTATATCAGAAAAATATAGATTTTAAAACAAAGGCTATAACGAGACAAAGAACAACATGCATAATGATTAAGAGATCAATCCAATAAGAGGATATAAGCCTTGTAAACATTTATGCAACCAATATAGGAGCACCTAAATTTACAAAAAAAAAAAAAACATTGATGGACTTAACAGAAAAGATTGACAGTAATGAATAACAGTAGGGGCCATTAATACCCCATTGACATGAAAGTATATATTATCCCAACAGAAAATCAACAAGGAAACTGTGGCATTAAATGACATATTAGATTTGACAAATCTAATTGATATTATAGAACATTACAACACATGTCAGCAGAATATGCATCTTTATAATTGTACATGGAACATTTTCCAGTATAGACAATATAGTAGGCTACCAGAAAAGCTCTGTAAATTTAAGAAGATTGTAATCATATCCAACATCTTCTCCAATCACAGTTGTATGTAATTAGAAATCAATTGCAAGAAGAAACCTGAAAAAACATGCAAACACATTGGAGCTAAATAGCATGCTACCAAATAATGACAACAAGATTAAGAAAGAAATCAAAGATACCTAGAGACAAATGATAATGAAAACAGAATTACCCAAAATCTATGCAACACAGCCAAAGCAATTCTAAGAAGGGAAGTGCATGTCTACCTTGAGAAACAAGAAAAATCTCAAACAATCTATCCTTACACCTAAAAGAAGAAAACAAACATGCAAAGCCCAAAGTGAGTAAAAGGAAAAAAAAAAAAAAAAAAAAAAAAAACACTAAAGATCAGAATAGAAATAAACACAATAGCATCTAAGAAAACAGTATAAAAGATAAGTAAAACAAAAAGTTGTTTTTTTGAGAAGATAAATGAATTTGGTAAAATTTAACCAGACTCATCAAGAAAAATATAGAGGTCACCCAAATAAATAATATCAGAAATAAAAGAGGAGAAGTGACAACTGACACCACAGAAACATGAAGAATTATAAGAAACGTCTACAAGCAAATATTCTCCAACAAACTGGGCAATCTGAAAGAAATGGATAAATTCCTAGAGACATACAATCTTCCAAGGCTGAATCCAGAAGAAACAGAAAATCTGAACCGATCAATAACTATTAACAAAGACAAATCAATAATCAAAACACTCGGAACAATGAAAAGTCCTGGAACAGAAGGTTTCACAAGTGAATTTACCAAGCATTCAAAGAATAATCCTTCTCAAAGTATTCAAAAAAAAGGGGGGGTGTGGAGAGGAATGAAGGCTCACAGGTTTATTTTACAAGGCTTCATTCAAAAATCAGACAAAGACATTATAAAAACAAAAAAGAAAATGATAGGCCAATATGCTAATAAACATAGATGCAAAAATCTTCAACAGAATTCTAGTACACTGAATTTAGCAATACATTAAAAATGTCATACCCCATGATCTAGTGACATTTATTTCTGAGATGCAAGGTCGGTTTAATACCCCCAAATCAATTATGGTGATACACCTCATAAACAAAATAAAGAATAAAAATTATATTATCATGCCAGTAGTTGCAGAAAAGCATTTGACAAAATCTGGCTTCCATTTATGATAAAAACTTTCAGCAAAGTGGGAATAAAGGGAACATTCCTAAACATAATAAAGGACATATATGACAAATCCACAGCTAATATCGTACTCAATGGTGAAAAGCTAAGTGTTTTTCTTAAGATCAGGAACAAGACATGTATGTCCACTTTCACCACTTTTACTCAACGTAGTATTGGAAGTCCTAGCCACAGCAGTCAGACAAGTAAAAGAAATAAAAAGCATCAAATTGGAAACAAAGTGGTATAATTGACATGATAATAGATATAAATGACATGATAATAGATATAGAGAACACTAAAAAGTCAATCAAAAATATTATAGCTGATAAATATAGTCAGTAAATTAACACATACAAAATCGATATTCAGAAAATGGTTGCATATTTATACACCAATAATGAACTGTCAGAAAAAAGAAATTAAAAAACAAACAAACAAACAAAAACCTCATTTAAAATTGACTAGGAAAAAAAATCAATCAGTGGATCAAAGACTTGTACTTGGAAACCTATGAGACATTGGAGAACAAAATTGAAGAAGGAACAAATAAATGTAAGGATATACCATGCTCATAAATAGGAAGAATCATCATTGTTAAAATGTCCATACTACCCAAAGCAATCTACAGTTCAATGCAATCCCTATCAAAATACCAATGACATTTTTCACAGAACTAGAATAAATAATTCTAAAATTTATATAGCACAAAACACCCTGAATATCAAAAGCAATTTTGAGCAAAAAAGAGCAAAGTTGGAAGGATCCCCCTACCTGATTATAAGGCTATTGAATCAAAATAGCATGGTTCTTGAATAAAAACAGACAGATAGATCAACAGAACAGAATGAAGAACCCAGAAACAAAGCAATGCCTACATAGTCAATTAATCTATGACAAAGGAGACAAGAATATACAATAGGGTAAGGATAGTGTCATCAATAAATGGTTCTGGGAAAACTGGGCAGACACATACAAAAAAATAAAACTAGATCACTTTTTTACACCATATATAAGAATACATTCAAAATGGATTAAAGAGTAAAATGTAAGACCCGGAACTATAAAACTCCCAGCAGAAAACATAAGCAGTAAACTCTTTGACATCGCTCTTTGTAAATTCTTTGACAGAGTAAAGTTTTTTTGGATATGTCTCCTCAGGCAAGGAATACAAAAGAAAAAAAAAATAATCAAATGGGAATACATCACACTAAAGTTATTTTTGCACAGTGAAGGAAACCATCTACAGAATGAAAAGACAACGTACTGAATGAGAGAAGACATGTGCTAATCATACACGTATAAGAGATTAATACATGTAAAGAATTCATATAACTTAATACCAAAAAAGCAAACAATATGAATACAAATGGGCAGAGGATACTAATAGATATTTTTCCAAAGAGGATACACAGATGGCCAATAGACATAGGAAAATATGCACCACTGATCATCACAGAAATGCAAATTAAAAGCACAATGAGATATCACCTCACTCTTGTCAGAATGGTCTCATCGATAAATCTACAAACAACACGTGTTGGCAAGGATGTGGAGAAAAGAAAGCCCTTGAAAATGTGTGAAGCCACTATAAAAAAGTAGTATGTAGTTTCCACAGATAAAGAAAAATAGAATCTTCATATCACCCAACAATTCCACTTCTGGATATTTATCCGAAGAAACCCAAATCACTAATTCAAAAAGATATATGCACCTCTATGTTCATTCCACATTATTTACAATAGGTAGGGTATGAAAGCAACCTAAGTATCCATCGATAGATGAATGGATGGTATGTATGTACAATACGATACGAATTTGCCATTGGAAAGAAGGAAATTCTACCATCTGCAACAACATGGATGGACCTAGAGGATATTATGCTAAGTGAAATAAGTCAGAAAGAGAAAGACGGATACTATATGATTTAACTTACATGTGGAATCTGAAAAAACAAAATAAATGAAAAAGCAGAACAGAAACAGACTCATAGAATCAGAGAACACTTTGATAGTTGACAGTTGGGAGAGAGGTTATGGGGGATGGTTGAAAAAGAGGAAGAGATTAAGATGTACAAATTGCCAATTATAAAAACAGTCAGATGGATGTAAAGTACAACATAGGAAATATAGTCAATAATATTGTAATGACTGTGGTGTCAGATAGGTACAAGACTAAACGGGGTGATTACTCTGTAAGTCATATAAATATCTAAGTTGTACAACTGAAACTAACATAATAGTGTATGTCAACTGTAATTGAAAACAATATTAAAAGCTATAAGCAAAATTTAGGAAGTTATGTTATTATCAAAACATCACTTCTCCATTATGCTGGCACAGCAATTTGGCAGGGTATCTTGGAAGAGGAGCATGGTCATCAATGAGTCCTCATTGCTCCTGTGTAGGCTTATTGATTTGCTGCCAGGCCCTGGGTTCTCGATCTGTGCCAAATCACAGAGGGTTTCAATTTGGAGGCTGCAACATTGCCCCCAAGAAAGACGGTTATCCTGTCCTTAAAAGCCTTGAAACTTGGCATTGACTTTGCCTTCTTATGGATGAAAGTCCTTTCAGTCATTCATTTACAGAATTGATCCATATTGAATATCTACTTTGGCAAATAATTTTCCTCTACAATTAACTTATCTAGAGTTTCCAAAATTACTTCAGCTGATTTCACATCAGAACTCGCAGACTCACCACTCACTTTCACATTATGTAATGAATAATGGTTCTTGAATCATTTAAATCACCAAAAGCTAACTGTAAATTCAATACAATAGCCTGCCCCAAGTTTTCCTTTCAACATCGCAAACAAAATTTTGCTTTGGCCGTGATGCTCATGGTGCTGAAAGGGATAAGATTTTGTGTCTGGTATTCATACAGGTCATCAGAAGTTTCCCAGTGTCTGAAATAGGCCTTTCTTGAATTTTCATTTGTCTCATTGTTTTTAGTGAAGCAGATCCTTTAACAGTTCCATCACTATGTTCTTGTTCCAGAATCATAGCTGTGGTGGAGGGGGACATGCCTGACTGGCAAAGAGTAACTATCACTGATCTGCCATCTCTGAAGTCTTCAATCACTTTTAATTCTGTTTCCATGTCATCCACTCCATGTGGCCTCTAAATATTAGGCAACACTAGCAGTGGACTTTTTACACTTAGGGGCCATGATGAACAAAACAACATGAGATTAAAGAAACATAAGAGAAAGTGACATAATCAAGAGAAGCTGTAAACAGAAGATGTATGAGTCTGCTGCCAGCAAGATGGCATACTGTCTTACAGCAAACTTTTATTTTTATAAGTAGAAAGGGTACACTGTAAAAGAACAATGGAAATATTTACAGTAAATACATAAACACAGTTGTTTATTATCTGGATTAATTATTGTGTAATGTACATAATTGAAAGAGCTGTGCTTTTATATGACAGGCAACACAGTAGGTTTGTTTATACCAGGATCACTACAAACTCGCGAGGAATGCACTGAGCTAGGGCATTAAAATGGTTGTCAATTCACTAGGTGAAAAGACTTTTTCAGTTCCATTATCATCTATGGGAGCACCTTATAGGAGTATATTTGATCCAATTTACCGAACCATCACTTTATGGCACATAACTGTACCTTTATTTTTTAATGTTAAATTCAAATTATGTCCAAGTCAGTCAATACGTTTCATAGAGTAATTAATTAAGCAAATTATTGACATCTTTTGCCAAGAATTTTACAATGTGATATTAGGTTGAAATATTGCTCATATATGAGGAACACTTATTGTGGGCTCAAAATTTTCACATTTTAAAAATGTTGTATTGATAGGACGGTAAACAAGTAGTTGACTTCATTTTCCCTTTTCATTTGCCTCTATGAAGTAATGAACACATAGTATATCCACTATTATTCTCCTGTGAAATTGACACTGCTCATCTTAAATGCTGCTTAAAAAAAATCTATCACAGCTTGCATAAATTACAGTCATACTGTTTGAAGATATGAAATTAAAACTCAGGAATTTCTCACATTTAATTTTAAACTCAATGCTCCCAGATGCACATCTTCTGAACAGTCCATTAATCAGAAAAGCTAGAAACTATTCATCATAGTTCAGTTTAACAATTCTTTCATATGCTCCTATCTTTGTTGGGCTATACATTTTGGAAATTGCTTACTCTTGGGCATTTTCTCCATTTGAAGATAAAATATGCCATCAACCTCAAATCTCTACTATAATGATCTGAAATGTGCTGTTCACTTTTTGAGACATTTTGGAAAGCTGACAAGATCAGTCAGCATTTGAAACATTACTAGCTTGAAAGATTTGGTTATTAAAACATGTGTTCATTATTATAAATTTAATTCACATATATATATGTATATATATATGTATATGTATATATATGAAAAAACATTTTTCATAATGGAAGAATAAAAATTATGTGGTAAAGATTGCACGTACTACCTTTAATTGCTGTAGCCTTTTAGGTCTCAAAGACAGCATTGGAGTGGTAGAAACGATTAGGCAGTCTGAACGAAACTGATATTCCTGAGTACGTAACTACCACCACACTAAGGGAAAGACTTTCATTGTACAGTATCTTCTCCAATCTCCAATCACGTCAATTACCTCTCTTCTCTTGACAACCCAGTAAAAAGGGAGACTGTTGGTGAAAGCTCTTCTTATGTACCTTACAAAACTTTTATCCATGAAAACAAGTCTGCCTTCTCTGGTGACAAATGCTACAACTTGCCCCATAGAATTCCTGACACTGAATCCACACAATGTAAATACAGGTCTTGATTCAGGAAAATGTTACATCACTCTACTGGCTTCTGATTCTCTCACAGGTGCATCTAATTACCCAAGACTTCATTCTTGCCCAAGCTATAGGGAGCTGCAAGAGAAACTTGGTAACCTGTTCTCAGCTTTGTAGGGTAGAGTTCCATAGTTGCTTCAAATGTAGGGGATTACTGAAGCATCCACAGAATGGAAGTCAGATACCATGCAGCGTCCAAGGATGTTAGTCATAAATCATTTAAAAAGGGATTTTGTTTTAAGTCTGCAGACATTTTTGCAACCAATTATACATCAATCACATTATAGACTTGTTTTTCAAAGAGCAGTTATGCTTGTTTTTTGTGTGCTTTTAATGTTATATATGAATATGGAGGCAGAAAGGTATAGTGTAATTCTCTCCACCTTTCTTATAGTGTGAAAAACATAGTAAATACAAATAAAAACACAGTAAATACAAATAATATTGAATGGTATTACATAGGAATAATCTGGCAAGACCTCCATTGCAACTCTAGATTTAGCCCAGATGCCCCAATGCCCAAAGGTGGTCAACATCTTGGCTCACCTGTCATTTATTCACAGCATTTCACTTGGGAAATTGTATTTACCTTATGTGACTCAGTTAATCTCTAAGTTTTTCTGTTGATTAAATGAGACGAAAAATATATATCTACATTTTAGCAACACAAATATGTAAATATCAAAATAAGTAAATATTGATTCAAAACAATTAAGACCATTATTGAACTAAACAGAGAGGCCAAAATAGTAATGTTACTGTTATGTTAGTATTATGAAATATAACTTCTATTAAAATTGCCTGGATTCGGGCTGGTGGCTGAGGCGGTTGGAGCTCCGTGTTCCTAACTCCGAAGGCTGCCTGTTGGATTCTCACATGGGCCGGTGGGCTCTCAACCACAAGGTTGCAGGTTCAACTTCTCAAGTCCCACAAGGGATGGTGGGCAACTAAGTTTGCACACAGCACCTTGAGCTGAGCTGCTGCTGGACTTCCGGATGCCTCAGTTGGTTGGAATGCGTCCTCTCAACCACAAGGTTGCCAGATGGACTCCCACAAGGGATGGTTTGCTGCGCCCCCTGCAACTAGCTATGGCAATTGGACCTGGAGCTGAGCTGCGCCCTCCACAACTAAGACTGAAAGGACAGCAACTTGAAGCTGAATGGCACCCTCCACAACTAAGATTGAACGGACAACAACTTGACTTGGAAAAAAGTCCTGGAAGTACACACTATTACCCAATAAAAGTCCTGTTCCCTATCCCCAATAAAATCTTTTAAAAAAATTGCCTGGATTCATTTTAAAAACAGATATAATAAGGGTGAATACATACATATATATAATTTAAAATATACATAATTTTAAATGACTTCATTCCAAAATAGATTTTGAAAAGGTAGTACAGAGTTCCAATATAGACCATATCATATCCAGCATTCCATAGTATTAACAGAATTCAATAGTATGGTATATTTATCACAATTAATGAAGAAATAATGAAACATTGTTTTAACTAATGCCCACAATTTATATTTCCTTAGTTTTTATCTAATATCTTTTCGTAGTTCCAGAATCATATCCAGGATAATATATCACATTTAATGATTATTTCTCCTTAGTTTCTTATTGTGACATTTAGAATGTATTATTCTTATCTGTATGAATCTTTATATAATATGTACTGCTGATTGGTATAGGTGAATTTTTAAATTGTACAAATGATATTTTGTTACAGATATTATTTCTTTATCACTCTTTCAGATAAAGATAAATATCTTTATCACTTTTTAAGATAATATTTTGTTTTGTGTTATTACTGCTAAATGATATATTTATATACACTTTTACTTACCTATTATCCTTTTCA
This sequence comes from Rhinolophus hipposideros, assembly GCF_964194185.1. Classification (NCBI taxonomy): domain Eukaryota; kingdom Metazoa; phylum Chordata; class Mammalia; order Chiroptera; family Rhinolophidae; genus Rhinolophus; species Rhinolophus hipposideros. The sequence goes on from NC_138050.1 coordinate 96,350,703, forward strand.
TGGATAAATACATAGCTTTCAATTCCCCGCAACCAGCATTATTTTTGCAATGAATATCATTATTTATATCCCTGTATGGATTTTTGTGACAATTTAACTGAAATATATACACAGAAATGAGATTTCAGAGTTTTAACTTTTTCTTTACTTACATTGATATTTTAGGAAACAATTGGTATTATCTATTTTTCAGGTTAGAAAAGGTTCCTTTTACTGATACCATGATCAAATTTTTTTAAAAAGTTATGGAACAAATATTATGACTTCATTTTCTTTTTTTGGCTTACAATATAATGACATTGATGGTTTTTCTAGCATTAAACTATCTTTGCATTTTCTAGTGGACAGAATTCTATGATGACACCCTAGATTCCGACTCTTCTACATGCTCTTTATAATTCCTTCAACTGGAATGTGGACAGGATATGACAGTTTACATCTGTGACTAGGTTATAGTATATGACAAAAGGGAAGGGATTTCCATGTAATTAAATTCCCTAATCAGCTAATTTTCATTGGGGGATTATACTGGGATTGTTTAATTTAATCAGTAGGAAAGGAGATTATCATCCATAGACCTGACTAAATCATTTGGAAGTTTTAGTAAGAGGACTTTGGCTCTCCCTGGAGTGAGTTTCCACTGTAGATAGTGGCCTCTTCCTGTGGTTCATTTTCTTTCCTTCCTGATGACCTAAACTATGCACTTTGAACTTGCTTAGCCACCTCCTGCTCAGTTGTGTAGGCCAATTTCTTGTAATAAATAATATACAACTAAATATTAAATAAGTAAGCAAATATTCACTAGTTTTGTAAGTATGTGTATAATTGTCCAAATATTCTCAAAATTAACAGAAAATAGAGTAAATTATTAAATATATATTTGTTTTTCAGGATCTTAATATTAGCAATCCATTACTACAGTACTTTCTTAAATGAGTACTTTGGTTCCTGTTTAATATTTTGCATTAAATTTTCTACTACATGAACCAATGTACATCTTAAGCGAACAGTTCCTCATTTATAAGTGTAGTTTTATTCAAAATCTCAAAATATTGTATATGAAAAACATCCATAACTAAATCAATTAACTGATTTTATTATTTTAAGTAGAATTAAACAGGCCATTTGAAACTTCTTTTGAAGTTTCAAAGAACTTGCAGTGTTTTCCTAAGATATTTTCATCCTATGTAAGACAGATTGACATGGAATCTGATAAGCATCTGAACATTGAAATTGATTTCAATACTTGCAAACTAATATATTATTCATCAGTGAAATCACAGGGGGGTATATTAAGCGGACACTGGTTTGAAGTGTTGTCTTCAATATTGTTATCAAGCTTTTTCAATCAATATTCTATATAATTTGTTTCCATTCTCTAATCAACATTACAGTCCAATCAATTGTGAGGTTTCAAACAAGGAACACACACAAAAAGAATGGTGATAGTGGCTAACATTTCTAGATTTTTATATTTAAATGATTATATATTATGACATTGATTAAATTATAGTCTCTTGCTTATACTCTACTTACATTGTATATTCTATCTATGATACATAATGCATCATAAACATTTTATATAAATAAACTCAGAGGTATATTTTTTTCATAAATCCTTAAAAGGTAATATCAGGTGTCATTATTCAACTAAAATAATACATTTCAATTGGCTTTTCTTTTTAGATATTAAAATTAATTGATACTTTCTAGGCTTAAGAGTACAAAATCTGGTAGTATGTTGTCTAGATTTCATTTGTAACCTCCACCACATATTCCATGATGACCTCATGCAAATTACCTGTAAAACGAAGTATTGCCAATTGTATGAAGCTGTGAAGATAAAGTATTTAATGGGTAAAAAGTGCTTAGTATATTGAGCAATTCACAAAATGCCCTCAGTATAAATGATATAGTTTTAGTACTTTAGTGGTAGAAATATTTTATTTTTATCTTCAGTTGTAATAACACCTTCCATGTTTCCAAAATGTTTTCTTCATTGATTGATACACATGTAAAAGAAAATAGCAAAGACTTATTTCACTTCTCATGGATAATTACTGTTCATTCTGCTCCTAGCCCAGTGGCTATTTGCAAGTCTCCTTTAAAAAACTAATTATATATATATGTATATGTGTGTGGGTGTGTACACACACGCGCACACACACAATTTTAAGTAAGGAAAAAAACTGTAATAAAATTATAATACTCAATACATATCAATAACAAAAGATGAATACAAGTTACATTTGACTTCTGCAATTACAAGAGGCCTCAAAGTGGTTAACATCAGTGTCCAGACACTTCTGATTACAGCGAACTACTGCTCAAGCAACGTTGACCAAAGTGTCTACTTGTGTACATTTTTCTGGCACCCCTTGTGTATGTGTGCATGTGTGAGTGTATGTGTGTGTGTATGATGAGAAACATATATTTACTTGCAATATACTTTTGCACATTTGTGAGAGACTAAAGAGAAAATAAATGTGTTCATTTTATTTATCATTTTTGGTTTCTTTATTTGCATCTTTGGAGAGAGTGTGCTGGGAAATAATTTAGTGAATCATTTGTAGGGAGAAAGGAATGTTGCATAATAAAGTTGTTGAAATATATTCAGTAATATATTTCTTTTCCAGATATAGTTTTCATTATCTCCCTTTAAACTTGTTTATTTCTTTTAAACAATTTGTTCTCTAAGAAAGTATAAAATTACTAGTTCTCTGTTTTCAGATTACTTAATGTGCTCTGCACTCCCATGTAGCCTTTCCCTAGGCTATTTGTTATAGCACCAGCAGATAAAATTTAAATGTCAGTTAATGATGCAAGATGGGTCACAGTGATGATTTTTATTGGAAAATGGGATAGCCTAAGAAAATGAAAATCTAAACCTATGCAATTTATATGGAAAAGTTAAATGACTTCTTAACTTTGTTTAAATGTTGAAGACTGTAGCAAGTGCAAATATTAATGAGTACTTCATATGAGCTTCCAACATGTACTCTCACATGTATATGTTTGCCTCAATGTTAACCTATATTTCTATCCCTACCTATTTTCATGGTTTAAAGCTACAATTCTTTAGGAATCACTCTGACATATAATATAATTTTTAATATATAATCTAAAAGTTTGTTTATAATCATGATAGAAGAACAAGAAGCTAAGTTAGCTTTGGCCAATAAAGGGTTATTCATTAGCTAACCTACCAAATACCTGAAGTCAGATACTCTATGAGTCACAGGTAATTCTACTGGAGAGATCAACATCAAATAGACCATACTTAGATTAGATGGTCTTTGCACCTTAGCTCTGATGTATGTAAATATTGAGTATGCTAATTAAAACATACTTTAAAAGTAGCTCTACACTTATGGAAAGATACCGTTTTCATTGAGTGATTCACAATATCATTTGAGAATCAGTATCACTTAAATCATACCCTAAAATCTGAATGTGTATCATACAGGTGGGGAGAGGGATGATGTTTTTAGTATACTGTGTTTACCCTAAAATAAGACCTAGCCAGACAATCCGCTCTAATATGTCTTTAGGAGCAAAAATTAATGTAAGACCTCGGTCTTATTTTACTATAATATAAAACCAGGTATATAATATAATATAACATAATATAATAAATATAATAAATATTATATAATATTATATATATTATATAATACATATAATACAACACAATACAATGTAATACAATACAATATTATATAAGACAATACAATACAATGTAACATAATATAATAAATATAATATAATATCGGGTTGTATATTAATTTTTGCTCCAAAAGATGCATTAGAGCTGATTGTCGGGCTAGGTCTTATTTTAGCGGAAACATAGTATCTACTGTGAGAGGTATTCTACATGAATTCTTATTCATACTCAATCTGAGAGGTATGACACTGATCACCATTTTATAGATGAAGTAACTAAGACTCAGAGAGAGTGATTAAGTTGCCCACTGTTTCAATGGAAAGACTGATTTGGTCCCATTATATATGACTTCTCAAGTGAGTTAACTCAAGTTCAAAAGTGTGCAGATATGTATATTTTTCTTTCTAAATTCGTTTTGTTGAGATGCAGTTCCCACGTAATAAGATGTACCTGTCTTAAACAACCATTTTTTTATTAAATTTAGACAGATGTATCCCCACATATAAAGACCACCATCATGAATATGTAGAATACTTCCATTCTCCAAAATATTCCCTTCTGTCCCTTCTCAGTCATTTCCCTCAAATCTCAGCCCTAGACATCCACTAATCTGTTTTCTGTCATGTTTTGCCTCTTCTAGAATTGCATGTAAAGAGATCATACAGTATGCATAATTTGTTTCTGCCTTCTTTCATTCAACATATTTTTTTTGAAATTAATTTATGTTCTTATGTTTATCACTACTGAGTTACCCATTATTGCTTAGTGTTCAAGTGGATACATATACAATATTTAGTTTTATCCATTCATTGTTTGATGAATATTTGTTTTGTTTCCAGATTTTGACCAATGTCATCAAAGCTATATGAGTATCCATATACAAAGTTTTTGTGGACCTATATTTTTATTTTTCTTGGGAGTTATCTAAGAGTGGAATTGATGTGTCAAATGTTAAGTGTTTAGAAGTGGAGAAACCTGGTTTGAATACTTGGAGCATTCAGCAGAGATCCCAAATGGTGCATACCTTAGAGTGTAAAGGCCACTCTAGAACTTCTCTTACAAAACAAAAATATATAGAAAAGAAAAGGATAAAGCTCTGTTCCAAGTAACTTACTGCAGAAATAAACCTCCACATTCATTAAAAGAAAATCAAAACACTTGAAACCATAACATTCACCACACCCAGCATTCCACCGAGCTTACTGTGTGTGCAAAAAAGCAGGAGAATGTGACACATAACCACGTAAAACAAATAAACAAAGAGGAAATTAAAGCAGACCTAGAAATAACATAGATAATAAAATTATGGATTTAGCAAATAAGAACTTTTTAACTCTACAACGATTTTTACTGCAACTCATAGTTTATAACTAAGCTACTATTTCCCAACCCTAGATCTTAAAACTAGTCAGTCCTGCAAAAACTGTAGGTGTTAGATAGTTTTCTAGCCATCTAAAACAAACAAACAAACAAAAACAAAGAAAGCTCTATTTGAAAAAGATGCAAAGAAAGAGGAAGATCCAATCAATATTTGTGACTTTAAATTGCAATATTTGTGACTTTGCTGTAAAATAGATTTTTTTCTTTTCCACTTTGCATGTGCTACTCATGAAAAAATAAGTTTATTATTAATCTTCAAATACAGTAATTTATATAAATATTCTAACTGAGGTGTAATAATATATGTAAAATTTGAAAGTTATAGGTCAGTAAGTATGTTGACAATTATATTAATATTTCTCTTTATTCTGGGTTTCCGTGTGGTCTATGTATTCTTCATGAAAAATAATTCCTGATTCAAAACACTGATTATGGTTGCTCTTCATCTCTAAACACTGTTTCTAATATTAAATTATATTTCTGCAATGAAAAAGATAACAACTTAATGTTCTATATTTTTAAAAGTTGCTGTATTATTACTTCAGTATGAAATTAAATATTTATGAAATAATTGTAAATTTAAAAAATTGTTTAAGGCAGCTCTCTTCCAATTGAACACTAAACCAACCGAAATCCTTTCCACTGGTCTATACATGAAAGTAATAAGAATACACCTTGTGTATTTGCATATGCCAATAAGTCCCATAATTGATTGCATGAGTAGTATGCTTACACTCATTTGTTGTTGTGTTGCTGACCCATAGCATTACAAACGCCCGTCTTGGGGCTCTAGCCTTTGGGTATTTCACGCTTCTGTGTAGTTTCCTTGTATTTATGTAATAGAACATATTCTAATTGGAGCTTATGTTTTACATTTCTGCTTCTATTAAAATGGAAATATAGTATTTATCACAGGCAATTTATGGATGTCTAAAAATGTTATTCAGATATTCTTTTACCAAACATACTCTAAGATAATTCTATAAGCAGTGACCATCCTTGGTTATTATTTATGATAAACTACTCTCTAAAGCATACATTTACGTTGTTTAGCTTAAAGTGATCTTTATTAAAATTATTACATTCAAATCCATTGTAATACCTGACATAATATTCTGAACAGTTTGCATGATAAGACCATTTTAGTATGTCTTCCGTTGAACAGAAGAGGCTGTCAAAGGTATGGTGAGTCCTTATGTCTTTTTGCATAATTTTCTTCTCTATGTTTCACCTAATATATTTACATGTGTAACAAAATCTCCTCTGAATCCTAATGTAAAGGTCTTTTGAAATACTTCCCTATATTAACATAAAACAAATTAACAACAAGATCACTTCACATGGTGATGTTGTTTTTCCATCAAACTTTTTTCTCATCCTTTCAGTCCACAAAACTTTAGTGCCTTTTCCCAGTAGAAAGCCTTCGGCAAAGTAAGGACACTTCAGAGCACAGAACAGAAGAATTATAAAACTGTCATGGATGTCACAATATATTGTAATCAGCAGCAGAGTAGCATTGCCTGGAAAACAGCCATTTCATTTAAGGAATTCATTATGGTCTGGTAAATTGTATTACATTTAAACAAAATAGAAATGGCATTCTTACACAAAATAGTTTAATCACTCAGTACATGGTTAATTTTTCTGACACGTCCTGTTTCTTCATTTTATGAAACATGTGTTTTTTTTTGTTTACTTTGAATTCAATACAGTATATCAACATAAACTTTATTTTACTAAAGGGGATGTGAAGATAGTAGTAAGGGAAGGGAAAAAGAAAGCCCCTCTCCCATTAAAAAATACATATATATATATTTTTTATATATATATGAGAGAGAGAGAGAGACTTTTAAAGAGTCCATGAAAAATAATTTCAAATATTAAATCTAAATAATGATAAATGTGTGTGTTTGTGTGTGTGTGTGTGTGTGTGTGTGTGTGTGTTGATAGAGAAACAGGATGAAAGGAAAAGAAAGACAGAGAGAACATAGAGATTAGACAATGCTAAGTGGCAATACTAGTAAATAAAATTGTTAATCACTACTTGTCTTGCTAATTTTAAAATCTTGATATCCAGAATAGGACCAATATGAATGGAGATCCAGGATATTGCATATATTGTCCCAGTTAGCATGATTTTTCGTCCTTCATTTACATAATTTTATTCTTCTTTATTCCATTTTTTTAACTTACATTTCAAGGCATTGGACTCATTTGGTCATGTCATTAAAAAGTGCTGGATCCAGGATTTTATTATTTGATTATTGAGTGTTTTGCACACTCTGAAGCAAATTAATATTCCATCGTTGCTGCCCACTGCTAGACACTGAATGCAGATAGAACATATTATGCATTAGACTAGTTAAGAGGTTTTAAATTAGATTTCTGACTTGAAAGTTTGAATAAGAAACTAATAGAACACAAAATGTAGCAGAGGGAAAATTAGATTAATTATCTACATCATTCAGTGTGAACGGCTGCTGATGTATTGTGTTGCTGAGTGGTATTTTGGTACTAAAATGTACCTTAGTTTTGCCTACATTAAGTTGCTATAATTCTTGTGAAAACACGTATACATATTTACAGATCATAGTGTCCTGGAGTGTTTTTTAAATCAAATATATTTAAATAGGTCATTCCTTTTCTCTCTCCCTCTCTCTAATTAGAAATATTTGCATTTGTGATTAATCCAGACAATTATCTTGTATAATTCCCTCCATTATTGCTCGAATGTATTAGTTCATGACTCTGTATACTAAATGTAAAGACATATATTTTTCTAGTCAATTTTATTCTCGAACCCTCTCAAAAGATGTTATTATCCCATTCACCCAAAGAAAATGCAGAATAATGGCATCTGCAGAATTGCACATTTCTCTGTAATAACAAAGGCCAGGCTGTCTTGATGGATTCCCGAGGCTACTTCCTCTTATTTTAGGGAATCCAGGCAAACCGAACCCATCCTCCTGCAAATCAGGTTCAGTTCCGAGGCCTTAAATTCCTACATCACATGTGCATGTGCGTGTGTGTGTGTGCGTGTGTGTGTGTGTGTCTTTTGCTCTTGTTTAGTCTTCGCTAATGGCAATGACATTGATATTTAACTGAAATCATTCCTGCTGGTCTATCCAACATGCCTGAATAAACATCCATCTGTTCTTCATAAATGACATCAGGTGCTCATTCTGTGTGACAAGCTATATTTTAATTTCAAATATTCATATCTTTTATATACTTAACCTAGGTAGGGTAAGATTGCCATAATGCCCTCTGGTCGGTAGAATAGTGGGATAATCAGGAAAAAGGTTTGCAATTTCTGTTTGATAATGAGTGAAGATGACAATTATTATTGACGTAATTAAAATATAAACACAAGATAGTTTCGAGTTAAGATTTATTTCGAGTTAAATTTATTTAGAATTTTATGGATTAATTATATAAATTCAGAGTAAGTGACAACCTGCTATCTCTCTAGGAAACAACCAAGTGATTGTAAATCATCTGTTATTCTTTTTCAGGTTATCGGCATTTTTATGTAATTTAATTGGTTTCAATAACTGTAAACATTTCAGTTTAAATTTCAACTGATTAAAATAAAATGATAAAGACTTATTTTCCAGAGAAAGGAAGGTAGAAAGATATGGATTATACAGATTATTATTTTTTAAAGCACAAATGTAGCATTCGTGGATAACACAAAGTATCAGAACATCAAATGGAACTATCACAAACCAGAAATTTTACCCTCTATCAAGCTTTACTGTTAATTGTAAGTGATATCTAAAGACAATTTTCAGGAAAAGCAGGGTGAGGTATGGGGATGCCTCTACACATCCTCAGGTCTTATCCTGCCTTATCAGGACACACTCAGGCCAAGATTAATACTTTGAAAATCTAAGTTCTATATGTATCACCATGACTTCAAATAGAGATGTTCAACCCTGAAACATCCTCCTTTTATACTCAGATAGTTGCACAGCTTATGTGATACTTTCTATGAAGCATGCCTAAACATTACATGACTCCAGGTTTACCTACAAGGTATTCTACAGAGATGAGAACTAGAATATTCTGGTGAAATCTTTCCATACACAAGCACTCTTCAGCTACAAAAAAAAAAATAAAAATAAAAATTGTGATTTGAAGGAATTCTATCTTTAGCATGTGTCTGTGAAAATTTGACTGGATTATCATTATTAAATTATTTCTAGGGGACATTCTCCTTCTTCTACCACAATTATAAAATGATAGAAGATTTCAGACTTGTTAACCATTTATAGGTAGCTTTGCCATTTGTGTTTGTTTGCTATGTGAAGGATTTGGAGGAAAGAAGAATAAATGTATGTGGAGAGCTTATAGCAATGCCCAATGCAGAATATGTCCTGCATATGTGTTAACTATTAGTAATGTTATTGCTATCATGTTAAATACAAATAGTTCTCATTTCTATAAGCATTTAAACAAAATACCTATAATTTTAGTACTCTTTTAAAATTTGCAAACATTTTATGAGTCAATGCAAAATGTAAATTTCCTGGTAGATAAGAATAGAAGAGGTTGAGCATGATGGTTGATAATGAAGAACAGTTTTTATTAATTAGATATCAGTTTTAAATGCTACCTACAATAAAACAATGTCTTCTTCAGGCGCCACCTGAGACATAATTTTTATAAACTCACGAGACTTATTAAATATATGCAAAATATCCATACATAGCGGTTATTATTCTTAAGAATTGGAACTATTCCAAGGAAACTATCATTATCATAAGTGCTTAAACTTCGTGATTTCTTCTGTTTAGAACTTAACAAACTGTAGGCTATCAATGTACTAGATGCAAAACTATCTTACTATTAGTTCAAATAATGAATATTTTATGAACAGAGAAAATATGTGCAATGATTTTTACAAATGTCTACTTTAACCTTTACAAATAATGTCTTTAAAATATTTGTGGATTACAAGCTATTATTAAGTGGGGGAAAAAGATGTTAACGGCAGTGAAAGCACAACAAAGAAAGAAAACAGATTGGCACAAGCCGACCGTACTGGGGAAAAGACACAGTTTATATGGTTCATTGGCCAGAACAAAAAATGGCTGAACCTGTACTGTCCTGGCTGAAATGCTCTCTTACAAAAGGAACAGTAGCATTAGACTTCCTAGGCCCGAATTTATTTTCTATTACATCAGAACTCATTTAATAAGCATAATAGAACTTTAACCAATAAATTAGTATGATACTCTCCTTGATTACCTTTAATTTTTTAGACTAGTAGTCACTAAGTAAAGATATTTTGAACAATTAGAATGTTTTTCTAGGTTAAATGCTCTAGAGAGTGACATAAAAAAATGATTCTATGTAGTGACTGAAAATAAAAGCTGACATCTGGTTTATGTATTCAAATTGGTAACCTAACTACACAGAAAACCATAAAAATCTTTTCTTTTTTTATTAAATTTATTGAGGTGACAGTGGTTCACGTGGTAAACACACAATTGGATATATACAGAGAGAGATAATGTGTAATAGAAATGTATACTTGAAACCTATATAATTTTACTATTTTCACCCCAAACATTTTAATTTAAAAATACGTAATGATTTTTCCCCATCAAATTTGGAAGTTTTCAACCTTTCAATCTTTAATATGTTTATCATAGCACTTTGAAGGTTTTTCTTTCTTTTTTCTTTCCTAAGTATGACAATTAGGCTACCTCGAAGGTAGTTTCTATTGCCTGCTTTACGAGTATTTTTCTTTGCATAGGCACAATTTTCCTGTTTCATATGTACGAGTCTGGTGAGTTTTGTTTTTTTTTTTTAATTGAAAACTGTTTGCTTGTTTATTTGTTTCATGATTTTAATTGACTCAATGAAATCTATTTTCCCTGCAGTTTTTTGAGTACAGAAATTCCCTGATACCAAACCATGAAAAGATTGCAAATAACAAATCAAATAATTTAAGCATGCCACACTTAATTTTTAAATATGTTGTATATCAATCAATCTATGTATCAATCTATCTATGAATTTATAACTGTGTATGTATTTTTTCTAATTTTTTTCTTTATTTATAAGTTTTGAAGCAACAGTGTCCCAGTAGGAATAAATACATGTAGCTCCCAGATTTTGGTTCATAATATAATTACCCACTAAAAAGATCCAAGATTACGAGGACAAATGGTTTAGACAAGTTCTGATTCATGACAGTTCTAGGTAAGCTGTTAGTACCTTTCTGTGCCAGACACTAGGTCTCAGAGACTAAAGGAATTTTCAAAGGACTCAGATGAAAGTGCCTTGGTATTCACAACAGCCCCATTATAGCATTAAATGAGTCAAATTAATTTAAAATATTACATATAAGTTACTGATTCCATAGTGATACCCAAGATGGATTAAAAAGACTCACTTTATACCATTTGAAATACCTATGACAGCACATGTTTTTTGAGAAAATTGGTAATTAAAGGGAAAAACAGGAAGCATTTGCCCCGCCTTTTTAGGAGGATTATATTTGATGCTGGAAAACTTATCCATTTATTCATAACTTTCTTTAATCTATTTATATTATTGTTGTTATTATTATTATTATTAACCTCTTAGGTTGGAATTATTCAAGGTTATATAGGTTCAGCAATGTTAGGCCATATTCTGCTTTCAATCAAAAAAGAAATAAAAGAAGGAAAGAAGAAAGGAAGAAAGACAAAATGAATAAAATTCATATGAGTATGAATTAAAAGTTATGTAATGCATATAACTGCGTGCATGAAACAAAGGGATATTAATAGTTCTACACAAACAACATCAGTAAATGTTTAGGGAAATAATGGTCCTTATAAAAAACAGAGAGAAAATATAACTGTTGCATCTCTCTATTTCCTGCTAGTACAAAACAGGCCATTTATATGCACTCACATGTATATGAGGAAATATTTTAATGACCATAAGCATTACATAGAGTCATAAAATTATCAAGTACTCATTTTTTCAAATTAATGACTATTAAAAATACTGAGAAAAAGAGGGAATTAAGAGGATAATTTCCTAATGACCAAGTAAACCTCATTTCAAAATCCATAAGCTGATTTTTCTCCCAAACAAACTAAAATGTAGTGTTTTTTAAAAATAAAATCTAGTCAGTATTTAATATTAAACTGCTGTTTATATTGTCACTAATGTATTATTATAGTACTAAATGTTCAAGTTTATAGACAGAGACTGCTCTGGCCTCTTGTTGGTCTTGCCAGAGATCATATTTCCTGACACAATGGGTAATCCTCTTCATTGTAAGAAGCAACTAGAGCAGTGAAACCAAAAAACAGAAACTGAGGTGAAAAGTCACAACTGTCTTGAATAGAAGTTTCTATCTGTCCCTAAACGCAGGTCCATTTCCTGGATTTCCAACTTATCTGAGCCAATTAAGTTCCCTTTTGTTTTACCTATATGGAGTTGAATTTTGGTCACTGGTACCAGCAGATTCCTGACTTACAAAGCAAGCTGTGCAGATTTTATTGAAATTGTGTGGCAGAGGGAGTTCCAAAGACAAGAAAGTCTAATATTAATTAGTGTGAGGAGACTAATGAAACAAAGATATAAGAGGGAGATAGAGCAGTTGGTTACCGAGAGTATTTCAGGATATGTGTGGAGAAGAGAATGATTTAATCTACATTTTAAATTAAATTTTGCATTATTAAGTGGGCTATAGCCCTATCCTCTGTATCTGCAGCTGAAGATTTAGTGAAATCATCCCACAAAGTGGTAAGTGTCGGTTGGCAAGTGGGCTGTGGAGAGAAAATCTTTTATTTGAAAAAAAAATGTTAATATAAATTGTGATCCAAATACTTGATTCATTTTGAGAAGCACTTTAAGACTGGTTATATTACTGAAAAAAACAAATCGGGGGGAGGGGTGAAAGTATTCCATTTTAACAGAGAAGAACTGGAAGCATATATTTAAATGACTCTGAAGGAAAATCTGTGTTAGGCAGAAATATTCAGTGTTTGAAAAAGCCCATTATGACTAAACTCACAAAACAAGAACATTTACTGTGAAGGTTAATGTACTATATATTACATATTCAACAACATTCAGCCATTGTCAAAGATTTTGAAATTGAGCTAGATGTTTCATACACAAGAAAATACATTACTTTGAAATACCCACACACTTCAGAATAGATAAGGGTGAAATCCAAGGTAAGACACTTGCTATATTATTTGTTGTTCTGTATTAGGAGCACGAGGAGTTTTGCATATTCATATAATTCTGTGCATGAATATTAAAAGAGACTTTTACACTGACATCTTATTAGATTACCGCCAGCAAAGTCAAAAAGGAAGATTTGAAAATGGTTAATATTTAGCTTCTATGTTGATCATTACCAGAGAAGGTTATTATTACCTGACATTGAACCAAAATATGCCTTTTTAACATTCTGCACCATTGTCATAGCCAGTTAAAACATACAAAAGAAAAGACTTATAAGATACATGACAAAAGCAAATCAGTGCAGAAAAAGATAAAAGGATTATTTCTTCTGTTGGGTTTTACTTCTAAGCCATCTACTTCTAACTTTTATTTACAGCAAGTAATTAACATGAAGCCTATTCCATAGTGGCACATGGAGTGTAATTTTCTGAATCTGGGGTATGAAGGACAGTGCACAATTCCTGTTTAAACATATTAAAGCTTCACCTTTCAGCTACATAATGTGTTAAAAAGCAGGTGACCTGGATCCCTTTAGTTGTTTCTTCTTATAAAATTATTTAAATCATATAGATTTACAGGAGAGAACTACAGCTTATCTAGATCTCATAATACCAGAAACCCAATTAGTTTTGGCAAAGCAATATGAACAACTTTCTATTTGGGATGATGTGTTGCACTATCACTAAAAATGCTGATATATTGCAGCTCAGAAGGAGAAATTTATCTTAGATAGTACTGATAAAGCAGCAGAAAGTGACATTACCTTAAACTTGCTTCACTGGTTCCCATCAAAAGAGTCTTAAGGGGATTTAAGGTAACCCTCAATCTTCCCATCCTTTGTAGAAGAAATTTATCAGAACTCTGTTGTGACTTAGATACATGTTCCCCTTCGTAAGGAAAGTTCCTTCACTGCCCAGTAATGCATCTCCCAAGTGGAGTCATAAATCTTATTTGGAGATTGGAGCTGCCGTCTGAACCAAGTAAGAGACTGGGAATTTGTACTCCTTTGGGCTAGAGTGTTGTATAGTTAGTTATGCAGTTTATTTTTGTGTTACAGGAGTCGTTCACACAAATGTGATTAAATGTGTGCAATTATTTCCCAGAAGAACAACTTCAACAACCAATTAAGACTTACTATATTTATGAAGTGATTGAAAATTATTATAAACATTTTTTTTAGTTACCTAACACAATTGAAGCCTCAAAACAAATGTTGTTCCAAGAGACACTGAAGGGAAAACGGTCTGTTGGAGTAGGCCAGACACTTGGGGCCCATCTAAAGGCCACTGGATCTAATCAAGGGCTGCTGGGCTAAGTTTCAAACAATTTTAGCTGTTGTTAAATGACCACAGGCTTTTCTTGGACTGAAGGATCTCTTAGGAAGTGTTGGCCTCGGTAGCCCCCTCGTTATTCTGTCTCCCATGATATATGGGACATGCACACACAACCGTCAGACAGAAGCCCAACCCTAAATCTATCTGTCGCTTTCTGAGGCCAGGCTAGGACTGTGTTTGCGTGGGAGAGGGATATCAGTGATTAACAGTTTTCTGTGTAGCATGAAACAATTGCATATGGTGTTCTAACCTCTGTTGTGAGTTTGCAAAAACTGATTGTTTTGGTCCTGCTAAGGCTCTATATGTCTCACTAGTCCAAGTTTGTGAACCACTAGCCAAAGGGGGTTTGTCAGCAGGAATTGGTTGGAGTGGTCATTGGCACTAGGTCATGCTCAGTTATACTGGCACACGTTAATTGCTCTGTTGAGTTACCAGTTGCCAGAGGTTCATAGATTTCTGCCTAAGAATAAAATCTAAGAGACACCAGCTATGCAGCCTGTCACAATGAGCTTAGAGACACAATTCAGAATGTAACTATCTATTACTGAGAATGCATGTGTTCTCTTTGTTACAGCTGTGATTTTTATCTTTTGTGTCTGCTTCCTTCAAGGTTCTATGACTTTTGTCTATCTTTTATTTTCCTTATATACTGCACTATTCTGTTACATAGATTTGGTGCCTTGAACAGCAATGGGTGGAAAAAAACTGTCATTTTAGTTTTATGATTTAAGTAAACACCAAACTTTCTTGTTAGAAAATATTGATTAGAAAAGTTGGTAGAAGTTATGGTTCCATTCATATGACATATTTACCCAATTAATACGTCAGTAACTTTTGAGAACTTGTACATTTTAAAACTTGTATATCTCTGTAGAAACACAAAAATCTAGAAAAAGATTGTGTTCTGCATGCTTTGAATTTAGCTAATTGTAAAAACAAAACATAAATAAAACGAAAAAAAAAAAACAACCTTCCCTTTTTAACATGTTAATTCACAATAGTGTTTTGTAATTATAGGTAAAACGATATCCTCAGAATAAACTTTAAGTTATATCAGTATCTTGCATATTTTAAAGAGTAAACATTTTATTTTTCAGCAAAGTAAGAGATACTTCAAATGTGTTAAAGTGGCTTGTGATAGTTTCAATCTTTTTGTCAGAGGTTGCAAGTTTAAATTATTAAGAAGTGAGCACTAAAATATACTATTTATGTGGATGAGGATAAGTTCTGAGAACAAATAAACATATCACTTAATATGAAATGTCAGTAAAATAGACTGTCACCCATCAATTTTCATAAAAGGATTATAATGAGACAATTCATTTTAATCAAAGGAAAGCAATTTTATCTTTGAGCCCTTATCAAATCTCTTACACAAACGTATTTATCAGAATCTTATATACAAAAGAGTGTTTAAATGTATCTGATAATTGTGACCCTCATTTTTCTAAATTCTATTGTAAAGGTACCCAGCATTTCCCTCCTTTACCACTATATAAGGATATTGCTAAATTCTCCCAGTGCTGTTTCTATAAATTTATCTCACCATGGGAAACAGTGCCTCCTGGTTCATTGGAATTGGAGTGGGCATTTCTCTCACTCTATTCTTTTATTTTGAGTTCTTGTTTGTCATGTACATCAGAGAAGGGATGTTCATGTCTGTGATCTTGCAATATGCTATACATTAACATTATTCTACCTTTTGGGAAATCAGTACTTACAAATTTCTACATGTTTTTCAAGTAGACTATATTCTCATGTAACATGTAACTCTATGATCATGGTTTATCCTATCCCTGGTTTGAAAACAATAACATGCTATGACTATGGTAGCTCACTTGAAAGGATTCTGTCAACATAGAAATAGACACATGCCAACCGGAGTTGAAAGTTTAGGGCTGTTCCGTTCAGTAAAACACTACAAAAGAAGACATGGCTTAAGGCAATAAAGAAGCCTCCATTTGTCTTTGAGCCTTTTTATAACCATCCCTTCTTAACTGAGCCTCTCTCAGCCTACCAGTCAATCACTGTGGTAGTATTTCTGGGATTATTATTCTGGGCTGAAAACCTGGTTTGCTGTGCCAAAAGGAGCAAAGAAGTGTAATTATTATTGATTATTTATACTTTTTCTCATATGATTTTATATTCAACAGATAATCCTTTGACCTTCCCATTTGATTTTTTCTAACTAATTACTTTCCTTTATAACAATAAGACAGTGTCTTGGTTTGAGATGGCCAGAAACAGAATTTGAGGTGGAGATTTATCAATAAGTTATTCACTTAGACAGTGCTCTAGTAAAATCTGTGAGAACACAGCGGGAGAAAAAGTCAAGTAAATTTATGGTTTGACCTAAAATTCAGACTCAGACCGTTTCACAGGGATATTAATTGCATCACAGGGTTGTCCCACCTTGATATTTTACAACCTACCTATTATCAATTATGCATTAACTGTGGATAACTGGGGGCTACAGGAGACCTATAACCTTCCAGGCATTTTTATGTCCTTGGGGCAATTCTCTAGGGAAGGCTGCAGCTGGGAGACCAGCCAACACTCACAGAACCTGGGGGTGGGCAGACAGCTCTGGTAGTAGTGTGGGGTTATTACCTTTAGCACTCGCCATGTGGATTCCAGCATTTCACTTTGTGTTCTTTTCACTTACTAGTATCTCTGTTCCTGGGATTGGCAGCAATCAGCATGATGAAGGTCCAGCATTCAGCCACAGACACCATTACCGATGCTTTAGGTCAGCGTCTACGGCAGGGATCAAGTGAGAATACGATACAAGATTTTGGTCTTTGTGAAAACAGCATGTGCTCATGTGTATCAGGACCGCTGCAGGAGATTTATTCTAGGGACCCAGAGCAGATGGTACAGTTGCCAATTGACCTTTATGGAAGATTGTTCACTGCTTGACTTTACTGAAATAAAGAAGCAGGGAAAAAAAAAAAAGAATCAGCTTTCCCATTGTCAGGGATTTATTTAATCCACCTAACTATTTGTCCTGCAATCATACACAAACATTGAAATTCATGTTTTCCTCAATATTATTTTCTATGGGAAGGAAATATGGGATAGGTTATATTAAGGTTGCAAAATATAAGATTTTTAGTTAAATTTGAATTCCAATTAAAAAAGAAATATTTTCATAGTCTAAATATTCCCGTGCAATATTTGGGACATACTTATATAAAAGTGTACTCATTATTTATCTAAAATCAAATTTAGTTGTGAATCCTGTATTTCTTCCTGCTAAACTGGTAGCCTTGAGAGTAGCCAGAGTATTTGAAATATCATATATTTTTAGTGCAGTGATATCTTACAATTTCAAAACTGGAAATTTATTTTTTAAATATTTGTCCTGCATATAATATTATCAATATGCAAATTAAAAATAAAGGGTTTTTTTGCAAAGGATTAGGGAAAACATATAATATATAACATATTTATGTGCTTGAATTGTTGCTCGTGTCAACTTCTAAGAAACAGCAAATGTTAAACATACCTCTACACACACACAGGTACACACGGGAACATACACGCACCTTTTCATTCTCATTAAGTCTTAAAAGCTACTGCATGGTGGAGTTACAATGTCAATGTATAAATGACATATAAAAAGAAAAATGTCAGCTTCCCTGCAGTGCCGTGGAAAACACACTGCATCTCCTTCATTGCTGGGCAGAGAGGTACTGAACTTCTGGCTATAATAGTGCTTGGAATTGGAGTTGTCCATCACACTGAGGAAACCTACCAGCTGGAAAGAGAGGGAAGTTTCCTTATTTGTGATCTCCCTCTAGGAATGGGGAAAAGGAGGCAGATTTTCTTCCCCACCTTCTCTTTTGCCTTTTATTTTGGTTCAAGCATATGTATCACAGCCGTTATTCTCTTATCTACTTACATATCTCATTAGCAAGCTAAAGTGTTGGCATGCGTTTCCTAAATGCAACACTGGTACATTTGTGCTTAATTAAAAAAAAGTCCCGGGGGCCGGGGAAGTAAAGAAAAAAAACAGATAAAAAGCATCTTTAACAATTTAAAATAGGTAACAATGAAACATCTAGCCAGCTTAATGCGGTTTGATCCCATCTGAAGAGGGAACACTCTTGATTTTTGAAACAGACTTCCATGGCAGGACTCTACTAGTTCATCCAGTCTGATTTTAAATTAAAAAATAATTGAGGGGGGTGGGAGATAAGGGTAAGGAAGAGCAAATATATGGTGATGGAAGGAGAACTGACTCTATGTGGTGAACACACAATGGGATTTATAGATGATGTAATACAGAATTGTACACCTGAAATCTATGTAATTTTACTAACAATTGTCACCTCAATAAATTTAAAAAAGTAATAATAATAATTTAAATGAACCCGGTGTTTAGGAATCTTGGAGGCTTCCAGCAATAAAAAGAAATATTAAAAGGTTCAACGATCCATTCACAACACTGGGCATTAACGAGGCTTTTACTAAAGTGTACGTTTGGTCTTTTTAGTTTTAGTTTTTGTTTTGCTTGTTTGCTTCCTTCCTGCTTTTTAAGCTCTCGCTTCCTGAATTTCAATATACAAATAAGTTGAAGAAACATAACAAAGGTAATTCAAGTAGTAAACATACAATCTTATAGTAATGGGGATGATCAAATATAGAAAATGAAAGAATAGCATTGTATACTCTGTGTCCAATGTGGGGCAGTTAATGTTAAATACACACTTACACACGCAGGTGTACACGTGAGGGTAAAACCACAGCATCCCTGCATGGTGAGTGTGGCAGCATATGGCAACTGTGGGAATCATGGAGGGATGTGTAAAGCTCCCCTCCAACCTTCCCAACAAGGCGTCCTTGGAACAGAAAAGTCATTAAATTAGGGGTAGAGAGATAAATCCCAAAAGGCTTGGTCGATGGATTTGAGTCTTTGAAAGCAGAATCCAGGTGAGTCCTGATTTTAATGTCAATGGCTCTTGACCCCAAGTTATATCTGTTCCCTATTTCCTCTCCTCTCCTTAAACTCAGCAGAGGATGTGCAGACTAGGGATTGGGATATCATATTTTAGCCAAATTACACTGAGTCAAGTAAATGTATGCTCTCAATGTAGATAGATAGATAGATAGATAGATAGATAGATAGATAGAGACAGATTGATAGATAGATAGATATCTATATATATATATAGATATATACATGTATACGAAACAGTAAAATATATGAAAAGCACAATTGTAATAAAATAAAACAAAGAATAAAATACAAGCATGATAAAAACAAGGGAGGAAAAGAATTAAGTGGCCTGACAGAACAATAATTTCAATGAGTATAATAAATAAGATTAAGGTGAAAAAACAGCACACTGGGAATATAAGGCTGGAATGAGTAGTAGTAAAGAAGAAATGAACAGCTGAAAGTATAGGATGTAATACTTATCGTAGATAAATAACTATACCACAATGACAAAAATCACCAATATGTGTTCAGTAGTAAAATGGATTTTACTAAAGAATAAATCACTGACCTGGAAGGAACTCGACCAGAAATTTTCAGAAAGGTAAAGAAAGATGGGAAATAAAAAAGTTAGCAGATTTGGAATGTAGAGCAAAAATGCCACACACAAAGCAGTGAATAAAGAAAAACTACAGAAGGAGAGATACTGCACAATTCCACTTGCATGAGGTATCTAATCATAGAGAGAGTAGAATTGTGTTTGTCAGGGGCTAAGCAGAGGGGAAATAGGGAGTTGATGATCAAGGGATGTGAAGTTTCAGTTAAACAAGATGAACATGGTCTAGTGTTCTGCAGTGTACCTTTGTGCCTGTAGTCAACTATATGTATTGTACACTTAAGAACTTGTTGAAGGTAAATCTCATGTTAAGTGTTCATACCACAATTAAAAACAAAAAAATGCAGAATAATTGAAAGGCAATGCCTTAGGGTAGCCTAGAAGTAAAAATGTGATTTCTCAGATTGAAGGAAAATATAAGGTGACCAAAAGGACACGAGAAGAAAGAAAATAAGTCTAAACACATTACAGAGAAGCTACATTGCCTCAGAACACAACATACGTTGTTATTCCCACAGAGACACTACACCCACAGAGAGACAAAGTACATTGGTCCCGAATTGGTTAAGAGCAACACTGCAGGTTAAGAAAATGGGTTAACATTTCCAGAATATTGAAGGAAAAGCTACTCAGAAGAAGATTTTCAATGTAGTAAAATGCTGCGGCTATGCACTGGAAAAATAAACATAATCTTAAAAATTCAAGTCTTCAGAATATTCGCCACACAAATATCATCTGAAAAATATACCAAAGCCAAATAGCTACTCTTGTCTCAGTGCACACTTGTACTTTTATAGTCTGTTGTACATTACTGGGGTTAGAAGTTACCAACTACATTTTCCAGACTTCCTTGCCAGGCTCCTGGTTTGTAGGTCACTTGTGCAGCTTGGTTACATACAAGCGACAATCTTGTGTGCTTCAGCAGCTTCCACTGCATAGACGTCTAGGGAACGCAGTCATATAATTTTCCTAAAGTAGTCACTGCTTGCTGCAATTACTTCAGATGCTTGTTTGATTATTGCCCGCCTGCACTTTGATCACATTTGTACGTAATTTCCACTCTCAAATTCATCTGTTTAAAGCATGATAATAGGTTTCTGCTTTTCTGATTAAACACTGACTGAAACAATGCTTTGGCAGATGTATGGGAAGCAAAGAGGAATAATAACGAATTGTCTAAACTCAATCACAAAATCATCTACATTTTTATATCCTGAGAATTAATATTTTACTAACATGGAACAGAAAGGAGAGGAAAAGAGAGGGGACAATAAAAACTTTTAAATTTTCTTTGCGGAGGCAATATAAAAGTGAAATAGAGATATTCAAGGAAAAGGGGAGGTAAACAAAAGTATAGGTAGTAATATGATAGGAACGTGATAGGAGTGCAACCTAAGAATAAAGTAAAACTAACATGTAAATCACCATAACTTTAAATCTAAAAGTGAAGAATTAGAAAAGAGTAAAATGATATATAAAATTTAATCAATGGAAAATACAAGATGCATAAATGTGTCCTGATATAATTATTAGGTTGGTACAAAAGTAATTTAGGTTTAAAAGGATAAAAATAATTGCAAAAACAGCAATTAAGTTTGCACCAACCTAATATTTTCAGAAGTATAACTGAATTAACTATAGATCAAGAAGAAAAACTCCCAGATAGCTTATTTAAAACCTTGTAACAATATTTAAAGTTAAATCCAGATCTGGCACAAAAAAAAAAAAAAAAAAAAAAAAATATATATATATATATATATATATATATATATATATATATATATATATATATAGAAATAAATGTGAACAAAGTAAACAGTTCACCACCACCACCACCACCAACCAACAACAACAACAAAGTCAGTTATCCCAAAGAAATAAGCTTACAATAAGGATTTTATTAAAAGTTTAAAATAATAGCATGGAAAATTATATATCAAGCATATATGAACTAATAAAAAGAAATGTTATAGATAAGAGGCAAACTATGCCATGATATAGAACATTTGAATAGCATAATTAAAAACTTGAACTTACTTATCTTTGCTATGTAGAGAAAACCTTAAATGTATTATCCTTTGCGTTTATAAATGCAATGCTTCTGTATATGTAATTATTGAAAGACGAAGAGTACATATACGAAAACAATTTTAAAATAGGGTTGAAATTTTAAAAGGACAGTGTAAATAACTATATACCCAGTCTTCATTTTTGGCATGAATTAACATGGTAAAATGCCAAGTCTTCTCAGAGCAATCTAGAAATTCAATTCCACTTTAATTAAGTATCTAATGGATTTTTAATTAAAGAAATTTTACAAACAGATTCTTAGGAAAGTTCACAAATATCTATTGAAATGTTAAACATTTATGTAGAATATAAAACTGAAAACAACAAAATGAAAAGACAAACAAATGAAGAAACAAAAACTCATAGACACAGACAATAGTTTAGTGGTTACCAGAGGGTAAGATGGAAGGGGGCTGATAGATGAGGGTAAAGGGGATCAAATATATGATGATGAAAAGAGAACTGACTCTGTGTGGTGAACACACAATGTGATATATGGATGATGTATTACGGAATTGTACATCTGACACGTATGTAACTACTAACAATTGTCACCCCAATAAATTTTAATTAAAAAGGAAAAAAAGTGAAGCAGGAAAATTTGTTCTACAGGTTGTAAAACTTATGTAACCAACTTATAGCAATATAAATAAACAAATAAACAAGTGAATGAATGAATAATGAATAAATGAATGAATAATAAATACATGCAGGCAGATAATACTGTATAAAAATTAAAAAATAGAAATAAAAAAGACATCAGAGCACAATGAGTGTCCAGCAAGAGACATACCTTGTGAGCAAAGAAGCATTACAAATCAGTATGCATATTATTGTTTTAAATCTGGCTTACTGCATGAAATAAATAAGAAACTTTTATACCATAAACAAACACATCCTCTGGATAAAAGAGCTAAATGGGAAAGACAATTTTAAAATGTAATTTTAAAGAAATTTGGGGAAAATATATTTGTCTTTTTAAGGGGAGATGTTCTAAAGAAAAAAAGAAAAGAAAGTCACAAGATAAAATTTTATAGATTTGAATTGATTAACAGAAATGATATTTATTTAATGTTGAACATTATAGATAGAATTAATGGGCAAGTCACATTCTGGAGAAAATATACATAAAATCTTAAACCAACAAGGCAATATAAGTACTTCTATACGTGAACAAGAAAAGTACAGAAATCCAGTATCAAAAAAATTGATCTTTGGCTTTATTTTTTAAAGATATTTTCCATTTATTTACGGACATAGCACACATATACATACACACAAATATTAATTTAGGTGTTCAACATCAGTAGTATATAGAAAAATGTAATTTTAAATAACCATAAGGTTCAGTTAATATACATCATATGTAAAACTAAGTTTGTATCATTGTCTCTAGGGATATGGAGAACCGTGTGCCTTACTTGAACTCATAGAGCAGTATGGAGACAAATCCTGCAGTGCTTAGTAAATTTAAAAATGCTCATTCCCTATGAGATATCAATTCTTCTGCTCATTATGTACTACAGCAAATCTCTCACATAGCTCCACAAACAGACATATATTTGGGTTTTAGTTAAGCCTTATTTATGGTAGCAGTGAGCTGGCAGCAACTCCGATATCCATCATTAAGGCAATGGATGAGAGCAATATGTTAAGTGCCTATGATGGTAGAGTATGAAGTAGATACAAGTCTTGAATTAGAGTAGATCATAGTATAGTCTAATTCTATATTAGTATAGTATAGACTAATTCTATATTAGACTAGGCAATATAGATTGATCTTGAAAACTGTGCAGGATAAAATAATTATCAAATTGAATGCAATTACTCTCACAATGGCATTAATACAAATTAAAATGAATACAAAGCACACTAACATTTTCAAGGATAATGAGCAATGTCAGTAAGCATGTTATAGTGGCAATCTGTGGAAAACTTCTCCAATGGGAGAGAGGACAGGACGAAGCAAAAACAAACAAACAAAAAAGTAAAACTGAGTGTAGTGCCTTTCATAGATGAAAAAAGGGTTTTGAAATGAGGTGTACGATGAATTTCATACTGTATTTAAAAATATATATTAGCACATAGTAGCTTCATTAAAAATGTGGATAAAACCTTTATAGTAAAATCTAAAATAATTAATGTATTCCACCCTTAATAATCCATATTGTGTGAACATAAACAGAGCCAAATAAAATTATAAACATTTTTGAAAGTAAATTAAAATGCATTTAGCAGTCTTGTATTTTTTTAGGAGCAGATCCTCCCACTCATGTTCCAAGTAATATGTATAGTACTTTTATTGTAAGATTTTCAAATAAATACAGAAAAATTCTGAGAACAGCATGCACCTAAGAACTCTTTCAGTTGTTAAACTATTAAAGCCAATTTTAGAATAAAGCCTATCATATGCTTTTAAAAGTAATTAAAAGGTATTATATGGATGGCTCATTTTATTAAATGTAAAACACCTATCTATCAATCTAATGATCTGTTTGAACAGATGAAATGATTTAAAGCCCCATTCTACATACATAAAAAGGACCTAAAATGACTGCTACAAATGTACAAATTGTTTCCTGTAAAGATAAATTTTAAGTTATTATTTTTATAATTTTTATGGAGAAAACAGAGTGGAAAACAAATTGTTTTGGAAGCGAAGAATCTGCCTTTACTTCCTGTGTCCTCAGATAAGTCATCTAAGTTTTCCGAATTTCAGATTTCTCATCTGAACATATTTGATTTTTATCTCTTTAAAACATAATTTTTAAAATTAAAAAAATTGAAACAATTAAGGCATATGATTGCATTTAGTTAACAATGTTTTAGCATTTTATATATAGAAATGTGATATATATATATATATAAAATGCTAAAACATTGTTAACTAAATGGATCATATATATGTATGTATATATATATATACACACGTGTATGATATATATGAATACATACATATATATGTGTATGTATACATATATATGTATATATGTATATAATATGCTTTCACTCATTTATTAATCATCCAAGCATGTACATATCACTATTGACATACATTTCATCTATTCTGATTTTAGTGCTACCGCTCTTAAACTCTTCTTTAACATCATAGCCAAATGTTTCCTTTTATGGCTTTATATACGTTTATTGTTCTCTATTATTAACAGAATAAAACTTAATATTTTACATGTCAAAGGCCCCCAAAGGACTCGATGTCACTTAGTTCATCAGCTTTATCTCTCAATGTTTTTGTTACTTGACTATTACATGAAGTGCCTGGATGTCTACTCTGCACATTATAATGTATTGGTGCTTTTTCTTATGCTGTTCTCACAGACACAAATTCATTTTCCATCTATGTATGCCTTGATAAAAATTCTATTTCTCTGTAAATTACAAATGTCATCCTACATACATGAAAGTCTTTCCTGGTCCCATTATTTTGACTTTAGCATTCCAACATTTGTGCTCCCGGAGTCTTACCATAAACTTCATACTTACCTAATAATTAAAAAAAAATTACGTTGTCAGTATATATGTCAAACTCTCCCACTGAATGCAGATTCCCCAATAAACAAAGTTTTCTCTCATCAATCTATATGTTACTAGTTAGAACATATTGCCTAGAGATGAGCATGAGAGCAATAATTATTTTCTTTTAATATCTCAATTAGTATACTATAAATTAGCATGGGCAGTACATTCAATAAATCCAAAGACCCCTGAATTTTAAAGCCCAAGTTAACTTAAGCTCCAGCTAACAGGTTGATTTTCAAAAGAGATATGCAACTATACAAAAGAGCATTGTCCAGTAGAGTTGTCTATACCTGAGAGCGAGCAATTGTGTTTTTTTTAAATGATTCATACATCGTTTATGTTTTTAAAATGTACTTAGAAAAGCATCATGGAAGAAATATGAAATGGTGTTAGAGTACTTTATTTACACAATGTATAATATAATAAATATTATAGAAATATACTGATTGGTCCTGGACATCTTCAACAAAATTGTATTTTCTTCTGTATCTTATAAAAATCCATGGTAAAGCATGTTTCCTGGCAATGCTAAACCATCTGTTTTGTTCAGATCTTATGGTTGTTTTGCACTGTACAACAATAATTAAGTATGTTGGCAGGAATAGAAATAACAGTTGGATTTCTTTAGAAGATTAACAGTATGAACAGAACAGTTAGAAGGGAATTTTCTCATAGATTTCAAAAATATCCCACCTTTATAACTTTATAGCAAAGGGACCTGGGGAGCCACCCACTCTCTCCTACCTACCACCAAATGGCCACAAAACCTTCAATGTATGCAGCACATTCCAGAGCATGTCCCCCCACCCCTTGGGAAACAAGAATGTTTTCACTGTTATATTACCTCTACCTTGCAGCTGTCGTTTTTCTGTTTCTTTTCCTTATTTCTATGTTTCTATTTTATATAACAGTCTCCTTTTCTTTCTTTTCTCATTCTCTTTAATGCTGTCATCTATTTTGGGGTATGTCTATTTAAAGTAATTGAAAATTCAACACCAAAAGCATAGGCAACGAAAGCAAAAATAGACAACTAGGATAACCTCAAAGTAAAAAGCTTCTTAACAGCAAATGAAATCCATCAGCAAAATAAAAGGGCAGCCTATGGAGTGGGAGAAAACAATTGCAAAACATATATCTGATAAAGGGTAAATATACAAAATATAACAGGGACTCACAGAAAAAAAAAATAATCCAATTAATAAATGGGCATAGGACCTGAATAAACATTTCTCCAGAAAATACATACAAATAGCCACAGATGGTATATAAAATGTGCTCAACATCACTAACCATCAGGGAAACACCAATCAAAACTGTAATGACATATCACCCCATACCTCTTAGGATAGTCATCATACAAATAATCAATCAATCAATCAATTAAATAATAAGAAAGATAAGCTTTGGAAAGGATGTGGAGAAAAGGAAAACAGTATACACTGTGGAATGTAAATTGGTGCAGCCACTATAGAAAACAGTATGGTGTTTTCTCAAAAAATTCGAAATAGATCTACCTCATGATCCAGCTATCCCATTTCTGGGTATGTATTCAAAAGAATTGAAATCAGGAGCTTGAAAAAATATCTGCATTCTGGTTTACATTGCAGCATCATTCACAATAGTCAAGAGGAGGACCTATATGTTCACTAGTTGACATCTGAGAAGAAAAAAAAAAAGAAAGACAAAAAGAAAAAAGCAAATGCAGTATATACATAAATTAGACTATTACTCAGCCTTAAAAAAATAAGTAAATTCTGTGATTTGTGACCACGCTGATGAAATTGGAGAACATTGTGCTAAGTGAAATAAGCCAGACACAGAAGGACAAATATGTGATACCTCTTATATGAGGAATATAAAATAGTCAAAATCATAACAGCAAAGAGTAGAACTGTGGGTTGTTAGGGCAGGAAAGAGAGAGAGAAGGAGTGGAAACATCAAAGTGTTAGTCCAAGTTTCAGTAGTTCCGGATGTATGAGTCCTAGATTCTTAAGCACAGTGCCTATACTAACAATACTATATTAATAATACTATGTTACAATACTATTGTTACTATTATGTTATTGTTAACTATTGTTACTATAATTAACAATATTACGTTACATAGTTAAAATTTTTCTAAGAGGGTCGATCATATGGTCAATGTTTTCATCACACTCAAAAATAATGATAGAGTGGGAATACAGGGTGGAAACATTTTGAGTTGACGGCTATGTTTGTGGCATACAAGTAGACTGTGGTTATGGTTTCATTTGTGTATATTTATCTACAAACTCATTGAATGGTATATGTTAAACATGTACAGCTTTCTGTATGTCAATCACACCTTAATAAATTGGTTTTAGAATTTTGACATTCATCTTGCAATTGAATCTCAAATATAAACTTCTGTTTTTAGAAATATGAATTCCTTCTATTGTTTACTATGAAGAGTTACTTGCAATCAATCATAAACATTTACATTATCATCTTGGTTATGATTAGAGAAACAATAATGTTTAAAATGAGAATTCTATTTACACGCCCTATGGTTTCCTCTAATTATTTTTTATGAATAAAATGTAAATATTTTAATTTAATCCTAAATTGTTGAGAACTACATGGTTCTTAATTTTCTCATTACATCAGTATCATGTTCAGTTTTCTTCAACTTCATTAAATCCTAACTTTGAGGTACATATATATTTATAAAATCAAAGTCATCCCAAGGAACTAGATGAAAATAGAAAATTTAATTCAAAATCCTGATTTTGTGTGCTTAATATGAATATTAAAATTTTAGTTAAATTTTTCAATAATTATGTGTTTGGTTTTACATAAAAATTCAAATATGTATGTCACTTCATTGCATCTTAATTTGTGTGTGTGTGTGTGTGTTTATGAATTTGTGCATTTTCCTGCCACAAACTCAGTACATAATTATGTATACATTTCACCAGATTTCTGTAAAGGGCAAACCAGTTTCAGGTCATGTTTCTTTTCTTGTTTGCTGTAACCTTCAGCATAATACTATACTGTATTTGTAAAATACATTGCAATGGAAAATCCAACTGAAAAAGTTGTTCCCTGGGTATCTCTCAGAGTATTTTATGTATTATATCTAAGTGTTTCTTTCTTACTAAATTCTTTTGGCTTTTCCATCATAAAAATTGACCTTGTGGTTTTAATGTTTTAACCAATTCAGATTTTGGATGAAATTTCATTTTCTACATTTTTATTAAAATATATTTAAAAAAGAGACATCTCCCAAGTATATGGAGGGAAAATTGCCATATGACTCTACGAGGACAAAGTTAAAGAAGTATATGTACATATGCACATATTTATAGATATTATTTAAAGTATTTCATTTATAGACTGATTTTGTTAGACATATTTCAAACTAAATATCAGCTATTGGTTGCCTCATGATTATGACTTTAAATAATCCCTTATACTCTTAAACTAGGTTAACATTTGTGAAATCTAACATTCTACAGTTCTTTTTTTTAAATTTAAATTTGTTCTCTATCATTCATATATATTATGCGGTTGAACTTATCAAGTGAATTATTTTTTAATATTCAAGTACTTTCTTCACTCTTAGATTTTCTACTTTTTTCTTTATTATTATAGTTTCTATTTCTCTGCTGAGATTTTTCTATCTTTTCATTCATCTTAGGCATATTTCATCCCCGTTTTTGCATTCTGTAAGTGAACTTCATACCTTTGTAACGTTATGTGTTTTATTTTTAAACTCATTGAAATGGTTTCTGCTACTAATTCTTTATTAAATACTACAATAATGGATTACATTTATTGAATGCCTAATAGATATCAAACTCTATTATACTATGCATATGTGTATCACCATAAAATACAAAATGTGTATTTTTCTGTACAACAAAATAGTAGCATAGTCTTGACAACCAAATTCCTTAATTGTTATTCTGGTTCACCCATGGTGTCATCGGTGACTAGATGATTATAGAAATCAATTTCCCTTCTATACTAAGAAACTTCTACTGGAAACTGGCTGCTATAATAAGGAATATATTTGATCATATTTTCTCACATCTCATAGATGGGACCATGGACTTAAGTCTAACTAATGTAACCTGTGTCATATCCAGGTCCCAGTTTTAAGTGTATTGTATGCTTCCTCCTGGCTTTCTTCACCCTGACCACAGACTCCGTGGTGTCAAGGTCAACCTGAAGCCACAAGATGGCAGAGTTACAACATGCCATCAGCTACTGTCCCTCCCACTTCAAGGAGGGTTTCCTAGGGGAGCTTCCTGACTAGAAGCATTTTCACCAGATTTAATCTAAATAAAACTCAACTTTTATTTTATTATTTCACTTAGAACTTGGATTTGATTGTTACAGAAGTTAACCAATACTGAATAAAGTATGAATTTTACAAGTTATTTAACCTTATGATGACAGTTTCATTATTTATTAAATAGTTAAGTTGTGTAATTGAATTTATTCCTACATGTAGAACATATAGAATAGATTTTGGTGCATAGTAAGCGTCACACAATTGCCATTATCATAATAATTATCATTAGGTAAATTTATGTAGCATGTACTATTCTAATATCGATTATGCACATAGGGAAACAGAACTATTATCTGATAGTCAATAAACAAGTGACTCCTTTTGATTCTGTTCAGCTTGTAAATAATTGTAAAACATGTTAATAAGAGATAAAAAACAATATAAATGGACACGAAAGGGTATTTGAATGAAAATATTTCTGAAGACATCCACATTTGAAGAAATAAATAAACCACAAATTGAAAAATCTCAGGCAGTGTGGAGGTTCCTCAAGAAATTACGAATAGAATTACCATATGACCCAGCAATCGCTCTCCTGGGTATCTACCCCAAAAATATAAAAGCATTTCTCTATAGAGACACATGTACGCCAATGTTCATTGCAGCTTTGTTTATGGTGGCCAAGACATGGAAACAACCAAAATGTCCTTCGATGGATGAATGGATAAAGAAGTTGTGGTACATATACACAATGGAATACTATTCGGCGTTAAGGAAAGATGATATAGGAGCATTTGTGACAACATGGATGGATCTCGAGAGAATAATGCTAAGTGAAATAAGTCAGACAGAAAAAGCAGAGAACCCTATGATTTCACTGATATGTGGTATAGAAACCAAAAAGAACAAGACAAACAAATGAGAAACAAAAACTCATAGACACAGACAATAATTTAGTGGTTACCAGAGGGTAAAGGGGTGGGGGGTAGGTGATGAGGGTAAAGGGGATCAAATATATG
Organism: Rhinolophus hipposideros; assembly: GCF_964194185.1. Classification (NCBI taxonomy): domain Eukaryota; kingdom Metazoa; phylum Chordata; class Mammalia; order Chiroptera; family Rhinolophidae; genus Rhinolophus; species Rhinolophus hipposideros. The sequence goes on from NC_138050.1 coordinate 96,381,731, forward strand.
GTGATGGAAGGAGAACTGACTCTGGGTGGTGAACACACAATGGGATTTATAGACGATGTAATACAGAATTGTACACCTGAAATCTATGTAAATTTACTAACAATTGTCACCCCAATAAAATTAATTAAAAAAAAAAAAGAAAAAAAAAAAAGAAAAATCTCAGCAAACCCCAAAAGGAGAAACCTAAAAATTACTACAAGGGCATATCATAACTAAATTTTGAAAGCTAAAGACAAAGAAAAAAATCTGCAAAGCAGAAAGAAAGATATGTCCCTTTACTATAGCAGAACATCAATGGATAACAGTAGATTTGCTATTTGAAATGATAGAGGCAGAAGGAAATAGCACAATCTCTTTCAAATGTTGCATCAATGTATTGTGCACCATGAATTCTGTATTTTGTGAAAGTATCCTTCAGGAATGACGGTGAAATCAAGAAGTTCTCCACCTCAGGGATGCTGTGGATGCCTGGTCATGGCATTGTACACCAGAGGATGGACATTAATGAATGCCAACTATAATTTTATGTGTATAATGTGATGGCTCGGTGTGAGGTCGAGGTGGTGGTGGATGGGGGCAGGAGGGTTCACGGTGTGAGGGATGTAAAAATAAAATAAAATGAAATAAAACTAAAAAAAAAAAGTTCTTAGGTGAAGATAAATGTTAAAAATGTGTCTGTGATACAGTAAACCTACTGCTAAGGACCGGCTAATCAAAGCATTGGGTATTAGAATTGCCTTCGCCCTCTGGTCCAGCCATGTTGTCACAGAGAGCAGCAGGGTGTTGTGCTAAGTGAAATAAGACTGAGAAATCAGACTGAGAAAGACAAACACCACATGATCTCACTTATACCTAGAATCTAAAGAACAAAATAAATAAACAAACAAACAGAAACAAGACTCATACAGTGAACAAACTGATGGTTGTCAGATGGGAGGGTGTTGAGTGTTGGGTAAAAAAGATGAAGGAATTAAGAAGTAGAAATCCGTAGTTACAAAATAGTCATGAGGATGCAAAGTGAAGCATAGGGAATATAGTTAATAAAACTGTAATAATTATGTACAGTGTCAGATGGGTACTAGAATTATTGGAGGAATCACCATGGATATCTACTATAATTGAAACAAAAAAATTTAAAGAAAGGAATCACTTTCACACATCTTCAGTTTTGATCTGGGATAAGACCCTCTACTCCCATCCTGTTTTTCTCTTTGAATTATTTAGCTCTGTCTCCTCTCCCATAGCCTACACGTCCGATGTTCTATAGTAAATCTGTGTAATATTTGTCTCAACAAAAGTAACTTGCTTTAGTTGAATATTACTTTCAGATTCAGCCATACTGAAGGGCATGCCTAAACAGATTAAAATAATAAATAAACTAATTAGTCAAGGCATGTTGTAGTTTTCTGGTAACTATTCCAGCCAACATAAGCTAATGTTTCTTTAACTTACCACAAAACTTCCTTAAAAGCAAGGATCATGGGATGGTATTCTGGTAGCCTTTATAATGCTTTTGATTAAGAATTGATCTGCTCAACAACTCTCTCCAGTTTTACCTTGTTAATAGAGTAGGCGTTTCCGATCAAACACACTTGCACATGGCTTGAATTTACTATTGAGTAAAGTGAAGAGGCAGGTGTTTCATGGGATTCAACACAGACTGGATTGAGTAACAAGTGGTGGCATGTCTAAGTAGTTTCCCAGTTTGATTTGTGCATTGTTTCTGATGCATCTTCTCTAAGTCGTTCTGGCTCTCCCAGGATTCCATGAGTTCCTTAATACTTTAATAAATTCCTTTTCAGTTAAAAAAAAAAAAAGAATTGGTTCAAGATTTTGAGGTGGTTTTCATTAATGATGTATTTTACACATTAGCATTTGTGAAGGAATGACCAGATCATTCCTTGTTTTAATTGTTTTAATTTCCATTTAACATGTCTTTAAGCTTTTGTCTGAACTTGAAGTTCCTATACGTTTTATGCTTCCTATAATATTACGTTTGCTTCCTAAAATAGTATATTTTAATAAAGCATTCAGACACACACGTATATATATATATATATATATATATATATATATATATACTAAAATTTATATATATATATATTTATATATAAATTTTATTTATAAAAATTATATGTGCATATAAATTTTAACCACATCAATAGTGGAGTAGACAAAGAAAATATACAGTACTCTAACATGTCAGCCCTGAAAGATTCTGTTCCTCAAACCACAAAGATAATGGGCAAACATTCAGAGAAACACTTTCTCCACATATTTGGAAATGCCCATGTACCAGTAAATCCTACTCCATGCCTTCTGGTGCATTACATGATAAGTTACACAGTGTGAATAATGACAAGCTCAAATCATGTTTTCTTTTCCCATCCCACTTACCTCAACAACTGGAACGTGACTTTTTTTAATAACAAGAATAATGTATTTCAATTCAGTTTAAATATCTTTATTCTGGTAGTCTTCTGCCTGCATGAACACATTCAAAATAATACATTGTACCCATTAACTATATGGATATTTGCATTTCTTTTTCTTCATACGAATGGTGAAACATCACATACAGTGATTGAATTATCTCCAGCATTTCGGGTGTGATTTCAATAAACATTATGGAAAATTGTTTTTATGTACATATACTTAAGTTATGATACTTTCAGTTTAAGGTGAAACATTGAAACACAGATTTAGCTTCTATATCCTTAAAATTCTTTAAATCAAGAATTCACAACCAGAGTACCTGAACTTGAATGAATTTGAATTTGGATGTATGTATTTATTTTCAAGTAATCTCTGACTGTAACTGATCTTTCCGTCAATTATAAGTGTGGGCAACAAACTCCAGTAGTTTTAGCAATATTTATGGCTTTCTTATCATTCAAAATTACAGGTTGTTTCATATCACATTTTAGATGTTGTAGATCTAGAAGTTTAGATTATACTGATCACTACCAAATTATTATAGATATTATACCTGCAACTCAGTATTTTTTATTTAATGCATGAGTGGAGGCACCTATTTACTCTTATATCAAAAATGCTTTGTAACTGCTTTTTCAATGCAATTACTTTCTGTTTTATTCCATATATTTTATTTCACAAATATAAATCATTATTTTGAGATGTCCATGGGGCTTACTAGCCTGACAGAGTCATTTGTGGAGCCAACATAAAATGATCATCTTTTCCAAAAGGATGATAACATTTTTTTAAACATAAATTCAAAATCAACACAAACAAGAGAAAGGAAAGATCAAAAACACAATCCCAGAAGCTAGAAAGCTGATGAGCAACTGGTGGTTTAGAAGAGGCAATCGAGCTGAATGCTGAAGCAGCAAAATGAAAGCTAAGAAAGAACACAATTGATGTAATGAATTTTCCCTGAGATTCAGGAATTGGCAATGTTAGCTGCTCCCGAAAGCGCAGTGAATGTGGGGTAAAAAGTTTGGGTTAAGCAATCCGTTTAAACAGAGGTTGGACCTCCATGTCTCTTCTGCTACACTGTGGAACTGGTGATTCATCATAGCAAACCCGGCCTGGTGATGTGTTCTCTGTAAAAGGCACAAGAGGAGGACACTGGAATGCTATGTTAAAGGGCCAAACTTAAGGCAGGAGTGAGCCTCATCCTACTGTAATTGAGAAGAATAGATGCAAGTTGACATTCAGCGGTGTTCACACTGCTCCAACAGCAGGGCTCCTGGATTTGAAATGACAATCAAAGTCAAGATGACAAAGCCACCGCCAAAATACTGACTTAGTGATGAGAAAGGACACAGGACGTGCAGCAGCATACACGTACTGCAACAGCACAGAATTACTGGTCCTCCCAGACATGTCACTCGAATGTCTCACTCGCACTGCCCTGGGCCCCACCTGAGAGACAAGGCAGTGCAGGCCATCGCAGTGAAGTCATCAGCCTTGTAGTTCCTTGCGTTTTCTATCAGGATGATGAGAGGCTCCCTCAGAGGTACATGACAAGATCCCATTCCCAGGTGGAGCTGCACCTCACCATTTCTATATTACTCATCAATTATAGATGATGTATCAATTACATGTTCTCAAAAGAGCTAGCTGTAACCAGGCACAGATGCTAGGATTGGTATATAACGACTGAGCAGAACCTTCCTTTATCCTGTATTCAGTGTACTTAAACTATCCTTAAGTTAAAGTTGCAGGAGGGTTCAATTAAAAGCCAAATCCTTAGGCTTTTCTGAGGCTACAGCTGTGAAACCTTTAATTTAAGACTACGTTTTGAAACCTCTGGCCTTTATCTGACACTCATCTAAGGGATTTCAGGCAGACAGACCTACACTTTCCATGCTAAGTACTGAAAGTGTCTGCTGGAGATATCGGAAGAACACAAGGGACAAGATGTAAAAATACCAACATTCTCGATTTGAAAGAAAAGCATCAGGACCAAATCAACCTCCAGAGAAGACAAGCTCTATCTCTATGAATAAGGTAAGCTCTTCAGTGATCATTTAGCAAGTATGAGAAAAAGCCAAGCTTTAACAGATAGTACAGATAAATCTTCAAATCACACATATGCAAAATAGTATGAAAAGTTTGAAATTTATAAAAATGTATTAAAGTTTGCACTGTTAATGAAAATAATGTGTTTATAAAATAATAGCATGTAATGATAAAATGTTATTCAGAAAATGTAGTCTTGAAAATTAAATATATGATAGAAGTCCATCAGGCTTTTTAATCTCATTTCACTCTTAATAGAATATTTTATACTGTTCTACTATTTTACTCTATTTAGCCATCTTGCTAACAACAACAACAACAACAAAACTCTCTATGATTTATAAGTGAAACCCAGTAAATTTAAATAATTATTTCTTATACATATTGTAGTGAAGTCGGCCTACTTGTGGCTTCCACACGTTTGCCTCTGCCCATAATTCCAGTCTGTAGAACAACAAAAAAATAGGGATTCTTGTCTACAAGAAAGATCTTCAAATTCAAAAGCTCTTTACATTACCTGAAATGGTCTCTTCAAGATAAGCAACTTTAATCCCATTAAATATTTCATTTTTAAGAGAAGTTTTAACCTGTCATTTGTACCTTTTTTTTCACCATTTGATTTGTCTAGTACACATTTCTAAATATAGTCTTATGCTGAAGTGAGCAAAGTTTTTCTGTAAAGAGTTATATTATAAATATTTTAGGTTTTGCTGGCCACATATGGTCTCTATAGTACACTCTTTGTTTTTGTATTTTTCTATTTTAAAATAACCAACTAAAAATATTTTGTATGGCTCAAGGTCTATACAAAATCAAGCTATAAGCTGGGTTTGGCCCTCAGGTAATAGTTTGCCATCCCTAGTGTAATCCACCAAAGTAGTCTTTCCTGATTAAGAAAGCTCATCAAAGCAATGTAATCTTAAAATTATATTTACCTGTTGAATGAGGACACTATAAACCTTTAATAATATTGAGTTTTTGACTATTAAAATATCAGTGCCTGTTTACATTAACTATTGTGTGTTTGATTCATTCTAAACTTACATACCTGTTAAAATGGGGAAAACTAAAATTCTTTATTTACTTTATACTTTGTCTCTTTAAATTAAGAACAGGTGTTGGTGAACTTTTTATATATAGAGAGGGAGCCAGATGGTGAATATTTTTTGCTTTGTTGGTTTAAAAGTTTCTGTTGCAGATACTTAATTCTATTCTATATTTGTAGGAAGCCAGGCATAGGCTGTACATAAATGAATGAACATGATTGTGTTGCAATAAAAGTTTATATATAAAAAAACCCCTGTTTTCCAACTGTTCTTACAGGTTGAAAAGAGAATTTTATTTAGTAATTCTGTCACTAATGGCTTAAGTTTGTTTGTTTGTTTTACTAGTTCCAGTTACCATAAAAACATACAAAGATATTTTTTGTTAAGGTAAAAAAAAAAAATATGGCAAATAAAAGAAGTGGAAGATCCACCCCCCTTAAATGTAACAATTTTTTAAAAAGTCACTCTCTTAAACCAGAGTTTAAATAGATGTATAGAGGAAAAACAAAACAAAACAATTGCCATGGGATTTTCCTTGTCAATTTGATGTCTTCCTTATCTGAATTTCTATTGTATCATATATGAGATTTTAGAGCCTCTTGGGAGTTGAGAGATGAGACTAAGAAACAGCAGATGGATATATCTTTATCTTCTTCCACTGGAAAAGCTCTGATTTTGCATCTTTAAACTATGTTTAACTTAGTCAACAATTTATTTGGAAACACAAAAGCTTTTCTACTAAGTAAGGAGTGTTTAAACCATACCTCTATCCCATATTACACGAAAATGGTATTAGATGGTGCATTGCATCAATGAGTCTTATGAAATCAGTGTTCTATATAATATTAAATGTCCTTTTATAATTTATAATACGTATAATAATGTCCTTTTATAATTTATAATACGTATGATATATATATCGTGTTTCCCCGAAAATAATAAGACCTAACTGGAAAGTAAGCCCTAGCATGTTTTTTTAGGAGGTTATCCCCTGAACATAAGCCCTAATGCATCTTTGAAGCAAAACTTGATATAAGACCTGGTCTTATTTTCAGGAAAACATATTATATAGTAAAATAAAAGCAATTATATTTGAAGTAGTAAAGATTTTATAGGTTCCGTTTTTAAAATCATGCATAATCATGTGCTGCATAACAATGCGTATGTTCTGAGAAATGCTTCGTTATTTGATTTTGTCATCATGTGAACATCGTAGAATGTACTTACACAAGCCTAGCTGGTATAATCTGCTGATCCTAGGCTTCAAGCCTGAATAGCGTGTTATTGTACAAAACAACGTGAGATTAAATCAGGCACAAGCGAAAATGATACAATCAAGACATGCAGTAAACACAACTTTTATGAGGCTGCTGCCAGTGTACATGGCATGATGTTTTGCAGCCAACTTTTGTTTTCATAATTAGAAAGACTACAGTCTAAAATAGCAATAAAAAGTATCATATACCAAACATATAAACCAGTAAAATAGTCATGTATTATCATTATCAAGTATTGTGTACTATGCATAATTATAATCATATGTGCTATACTATATATATACATATATGTTTATATATATGTATATATATATATATATATATATATATATATAAAATGCTAAGTTCTAAGAGAAGTATAAAACGTACAATAGAAATTCAGATAACGAAAGATCACTTTTGAATAAAGAAATAAGTGTGATAATATTTCATGGGGTAGACATTATTGGAACAAGACTTTGAAATTCTTGAAGTAACAGGATTTCACCTAATAAATCAATAAAATTCAGCATTTGGGAAAATGCGAGCAAAATTGGAGAATATGAGTAAAGTGTATTTATAACAAAGAATTAGGTAGAAACTTGGGTACAGAAACTTAATGCAATGATTGAGAAAATGAAAACAGACGTCTACCTCTGAGACAATAACAAACAATCACACATAGAGGAGGAGGGTGAAAGCAAATCTTGTGGCAGAAAAACTGAAACAGACAAGAAGACTTTAGTCAAGGTACTGCAATAAGGGAAAAAGATTGAACTCAAGTCAACTGAAACAAAAGCAGAGGGTGGTGGTGAAGCATTAGGACTAAGGAAAATGTATTGAGGAATTTTATGGGGAAGGTGAGTAAGTGGGATATGTAAAGAATGTTGACTTATTCCCGAGTTTGCAATTTTTCTCTATAATTTGGTTCTGTGTCTTCTTAACTGGTGCCCACCAAAGTTAGGCTTCTACCTTCCCACAGGGACAGGAGATTGTGGTGCCATCTCCTTAGAAGCTTATATTTCAAAGAGATGTTTTCCAGGTCCCTGAGCAAGATATTTCCTAGGTTGTAAAATTGACAAAAGACTGAGGAAAGTGTCACATACATTCCAAAGGAGCAGATAAAGAATTTACAATTGCAAGTTTTCTAAAGTAAATGTTCTAAGAAAAATGAGATCATCTGTCTACAGTCAGGAGTACACCTGTCTAAAGTCTAACCAAGATGAAAGGAACACTAAGGTCATCTCGGTGACTGAGACACAAGTTGGAACAATCTGAATCTTCTCAACTGCATGGGATGTAGAGTGCTGGACTGTAGTTATCTCCAATTTATTTCTAATTTTAAAGTCTTAGAAGTTTCCTTGTAAAAAGTCTCCCCCCCCAGAGGAACATTGTCCAAAATCAAACAGAAATGAATAATATGTCCTACTGTATTAGGTGAAAAATTCTTGCACATGTTCTTATCTAATTTGTCAATTCTTCACAGGGGTAAACTGCATTTTTAAGCTTAAATAGTTTACTTGAAGTCACAATTGTAGTAATGCTTGAGTTGGAATTAGAACATAAGTCCCCTGTAGTTAACTAGCAGGGACAAAGGAACCAAAAATGATTAGTTTGAATTTGCGGTTACCATCCTCATGTTTATATTTTAGAAATGCGAGAGGAAATGGAGAAAATAAGAACCTTGTTACACCTTGTGAATCAAATTGTGGGTATAGAAAGAGAATCAGGTCCTAGTACACATGATATTTAAGAATATTCCAGTACAAACTCATTAACACAGTCTACCCTTCATCTCCAATGGCATGCTGAGTCTAAAGGCTCATCATTTTATTAAAGTTTTTAATTTGCTTTCATAGTAAAATAGCAGGATATCCCCATGGTTCCCCTACACATCCAATGTTTATGTTGTTAATTTTCTTATTTCTTCTTCTTCTTCTTCTTCTTCTTCTTCTTCTTCTTCTTCTTCTTCTTCTTCTTCTTCTTCTTATTATTATTATTATTATTATTATTATTGTTATTGTTATTATTATTTTCTATCAGAAAAGCACAGCATCCATAGCGTTCCTCCTCTGTTTTTTGTTTTGTTTTGTTTTGTTTTTTTCTCAAATAGACATGAAATTTATAAGTCATATACAAGCAATTTTAACCAGTGGTGTTAACTGATAAGTACTGTGGCTCACAGAAGTCTTAGGCCACAGGCTTCAGTAGCAAGGATAGAAAACTAACAAAAACAGACTGCTCTTTGTACATGTTCCAGATGATTTCTCCAGCCTATCAGGGTCCTTTCTTGTTTGGACTGCAACTTGGTTAGTTAGTTTTAATCCATGTCCCTAAGAGCAAAACACAACAAAAAGCTAGCAAAACACCATCTGGGTCAGATAAAAACCAATGCTGTGCTGAGTGCCATCAGCATACTGATGGCTGAGAGCTGCCAAGCATTGCTCTGCTTATGGCAAGACAAAAGATCACATTGATTGATCTTTTTCCTTTAGCCTTTCAAACTGTATGAAGCCTCTCGATAAGTAAAAGTTCAAAACTGACGTTTAGGACGAGTGCTTTAAACACTGAAATACGGATTTTATAACAAAAATTCCTTTCTGCTTTTTATGTGTTTCTTTGTTTAAAAAAAGGATTGTTTTCTTCTTTGAATAACAGTAAAACCCTATGTATAATATATATATATATATATATATATATATATATATATATATATATCTGTAGATAGATATATAGTTTAGATAGATATAGTTTCTTTGTTTAAAAAAAGGATTGTTTTCTTCTTTGAATAACAGTAAAACCCTATGTATAATATATATATATATATATATATATATATATATATATATATATATATATATATCTGTAGATAGATAGGTGAATGATAGGTAAAGTAGTAGCTAAAGGTGATTTAAAGATTCATGTTACATCAATAAAGACCTTTTAATTTTTACAGAAATTAATATTTTCAGTTTACTTTATTACATTACGTAATGGCTAAAAGTAAATTAACAAAGAGACAAAAAACAGATTTGAAATTTAGAAAACTCAGAAATATGTCTTCTTGAGCAAAAACCCTTATTCAAAAATTTGGCACATTACAGTTTTCTTAATTCCCAGAATGTTATTATAAAAATTTGGCACATTACAGGTTTCTTAATTCCCAGAATACTATTATAATAATACTCTAGAATGCATGCCAATGGAAGATTTGAGATTTGGGAAATACTTGAAACATTCCATGTTTCTTATAGGCAGTTAGTTTTTATTAATTAGCTTCTCCAGTCTCTAAACACCACTGTCTCTTTTAAAATGATACATTATGTCTATCTACCTGCATATTTATTTGTGCTATATATATATATATATATATAGCCATTAAAAAGTATACACATATATATGTGCTATATATATATATATATATATATATAGCCATTAAAAAGTATACACATATATATGTGTATATATATAATATATATATAATATATAATATATATAATATATGGCCATTAAAAAGTATACATATATATATAAAGTATGCACATATATATAAAGTATACACACACACACACACACGCACACACACACATATATATATATATATATATATATATATATATATATATATATACATACATACATATATATGGCCATTAAAAAGCATACACATTTTAAGAAAGGAAAAAACTATTAAAATTATAATACTCAATATATACCAATTACAAAAGATGAATACAAGTCATGTGTATACATTTTTTGGCACTCCTATATATACACAGCGTGAGGGTTCATGGGAGAATCATCTGAACTAATTAATATTAAGTTAACTGACCTCACTTTAAGAATAAAATACGAATGTATCAACAGATTTGCATCATTGATAATAGTCATATATACACAGGTAACTCAACATAAATTAACTACTTTTTTAACATCTTTAGTTTAACGGAAGAGTTTCAAATAGAATTTCTTTTGTTACACCCATATCTACTTGAAAATTTCCCACAGAAATCAAAAGTAATAATAAAAATAAAAAAAAGCAATCAAAAGCAGATTATAATACTGCAGGATTTAGTTGAATTTTTACTATTTTTCAGACTCATTATAAACATTGTTTTCGGGATGAAGATAAGTTGTTTCTTTTTTCTCTTTTTGTTACATTTCTCAGGCTTCAAAAAAATGTCATTTCCATGCAAATTACCCTTTTTCAACATTCATTAAGCCCTTTGTACTGAGAATCTAATTGGCTTTCAATCCTCTCAGTATCTACAAGAAATCTTGGAAGGGTCAAAACAGCAGACAGATGTTACTCTGTTTTAATATAAAATATTAAAAAAACAGAATATTGTTTAAAGGAATAATTTTGTAAAGTGAGAATGTTAGCAAGTTGGAATACTGAAATATAGTATGTTTTTTATGTATTGGATAGAAAGATAAGAATGCATTAATCATTTTTTATTACAACCTCTATATAATAATTTCATTCTTCGTTTCTGAATCTGTACTGCCAAGAAAGAGCCTATTTACATATCACCAGTGAACACTCTAAACAAATTTCAATTGTTTCATTTGTAGCAATTTCTGCCTTCGAAACAGCAGGAAACACATTTTGTGAGTTAATAGTAATCCTTAACAATGTAAATGAAAGAATAATACATTACACTGATAATACCCAGGCATTATTTTGTTACTTTGGTATAATTGTTATATCTAGATCAAGTTTTCTCAGCCGTTTTTGACCTATGGACACTTTTCACAGAAATGTATAATTTTATGAACCACTTTGGAATATATAATCATTTTTGTATGGCGTATTAAAAATATAAATATTTTGTATGGGATATTGCAAATATAAAATTATTTTTAGCAACGTATTATGAACTATTCTTATAAACTTTATTTAAACATTGCACTTAGTTGTTTTCACCACACAGGAAGTTCTGTTTTTGTTTTAATTCATTTAACCAGTGAAATATGCTGACTACCTTACTTAACATGAGAATGTACATTATTTGTAGAGTTTATGTCATATATTCCATTTGGGAGCTACAATTAATATGAAAATTGCAGCATCAGAAATATGAAAATGAGCAGTGCTCAGCATCTACTATGTATAATACCAGAGCACTGTATTTTTAACAAGTCCACTGCATAATTTTATAATTTCTATGATTTATATTTACAAGTTGAGATAAGTAAAAGTAATTCAGACTTGCATTTTTCAGCATTCCCTTGCAAATAGCATGTAATGGGTAAACATAGTCTTCTTAAATAACAAAGTATTACTCATCACTGTATTTTATCTTTATTTGTTTTGCTTGGAAAATTACTAAGTACTAAAATGATGTTTAATAAGTAATTGTGAAAGTTCCATCAAATAATTGTAAGCCTTAGAATGGACAAAAATAGCCCAGAGAAAATTTTGGAAAAATAATATTTTTATGCCAGCTGTTAATTTTCATTTTAATACCAGTGTTCCTTTTACTTTCTTTGCTAATCGATGGTGCATTTATAAAAAACAAAATGCACTTCTTCAGTGATAGATTTTGTTAATACTTCATGAGAACATTTATTTTCTCCCCAATAACTGATCATTTGTTTCTTGATAAACTCTAGGAGGCCTTTTAAAGTTCTATTTAAGGGGAATACATTACCACAATTATTTTGTCAAATACAAAAAACATTTCCCTAGTTTTATTTTTTTTTGGTGAGCCCGCATACTGTTTTCATAGTGGCTGCACCAATTTGCAATCCCAACAACTGTGCAAGAGGGTTCCCTTATCTCCACATTCTCACTAACACTTCTTTGTTGATTTATTGCTGATAGTCATTTCTGAGAGGTGTGAGGTGATATCTCATAGTGGTTTTAATGTGCATTTCTCTGATGATTAGTGACACTGAGCATCTTTTCATAGTCTATTGGCCATCTGTATGTCTTCTCCAGAGAAATGCTTATTCAGGTCCTCTGCCCATTTCTTACTTGGGTTATTTATTTATTTTTTTTTTCTGGGTGTTAAGTTATACGATTTCATTATAAATTTTGGATATTAACCTCTTGTCAATTTATCATTGGTGAATATCTTCTCCCAATTGGTAAAATGCCTTTTCATTTTGTTGGTTTCCTTTGCTGTGCAAAACGTTTTTAGTTAGATGTCCCATTTTTTCTTTTCTTTTGTTTCCCTGCCCCAGGATATATATCAGAGGAGAAAGGAAAAAAAAAAAAAAAAAAAAAAATATATATATATATATATATATATATATATATATATATATATATATATGCACTCCCATGTTAATTGCAGCATTATTTACAATAGCCAAGATATGGAAGCAACCTAAGTGCCCATTATTAGCTGATTGGATAAAGAAGATCTGATACATATATACAATGAAATATTACTGGACCATAAAAAAGAATGGAATTTTAAAATCTTACCATTGTGACAACACGGATGGATCTAGAAGGTATTATGTTAAGTGAAAAAAAGTTAGACAGAGAAAGACAAATACCATATGATTTCTTTATATGTGGAATCTAAAGAACAAAATAAATTAACAAACAGAAACAGACTCATAGATATAAAGAACAGACTGATTGTTACCAGATGGGAGGGGATTGGCAGTTGGGTGAAAAAGGTGAAGGGATTAAGAAGCACAGATTGATAGTTACTAAACAGTCATGGGGATGTAATGATAGCATAGGGAACATAGTCAATAATATTGTGATAATTATGTATCGTTCCAGATGGGTTCTAAACTTATCAGGGGGATCGTTTCATAAATTATGTAAATGTCTAACGACTGTATTGTACACCTGAAGCTAATATAAAATAACATTGCATGGCAACTGTAATTGAAAAAAAAAAAAAATATATATATATATATATATATAGCTTTTCCCTTTTTGTCTTCATCTATGCCATAATAGGACATCAAGGAATTACTTCAAAACTCACGAGGGATATCAAACTAAAGACAAGTGTGAGGATATCTTCCAATAGGATTATAGAAATGTGAACAGTAAAACAACCACATGCTGTAATGATGAACAACTGTAAAGTACAGTGGAATTAGATGAGCTAACGAAAAGAAATGCAGTTTTCTTTGACAGTAGGTGAGGCATAGAGTGGATCCTCCTTGGATTAAAAAGACCTCATCTGCCTCAAGACCGAATGATGCCCTGAAGTGCGGTTTATGTCTCCACCTTTAGTAAAACCGCTTCCAAACGCTTCCAAACACCTTGGGACTAGGCAGGACTCTGGAAAAAAGCCAAGGGCTGGTTGAATTGTAAACAATACTTCCATGCTCTCCTGGCCTAGGAAAATCATATCCATATTTCTCCGTCCCCTATAATCATGGAGGGAAAGGAGTAATTATTGAATTTGCTGTTATCTATTTAAGGAAATAATATGTTTAAGTGGCATGAAAACCACCTTACTTTTTTCAATCTATAATTATTTCATGCTTAACTCAAAAGCAGTAGCCCCCGATGTTTGTTTATCAACGTAATAATATTTTCTAAAGCCCACACTTGGACAACCATTCCACTCTGACATCTTCCCTGGGTTAAAAGCTTCTATGCTCAAAGTCACAGCTTGTTACAACTGTTTCATCCTTACAAAAAGAAGTCACATGAGGCAGAAGTTGATTCTTCCTAAAAGAGAGAAAATACTCATTGTGTGTCTCCCTCCCTTCAGGAAAGAAAAAAACGTTCACAAACCCCTCCTTTAGCTGACTTCTCAGAGGACAGGATCAAGATTCCCACTGAGGTGAGTAACTGAATAAAGTGCAAAGGGAAATCTCATTACCACAATTAGTTATGTAAATCAAGATTCATCTCATGGGTGTCGGAAGATTGTTCCCTGAACTCCACTGAAGTTATACAACAAGGATCAAGTGAGAAGGGCTGCTGACAAGGAAACTAAAACCTGATGTAAAAGAGAAAGTTTTCTCTGTGACGGCTGTTCCATAAGCAAAACATAGCTTGCTTCTGTGCTGAAAGTCCTCTGGCACAAATCGTCACTCTCTCCACTCTCTTAGTTTAATTTTGTTCTGAGTTGATGCTTTACTCTTTGGTTGGATTTCTTTGTAACTTTTTGTGGAACAAATGATTTTCATAGGTTTTGGCATGCAAGTGAAAATATAAGTATACCCTTCCTGCCATGATTAAAGCAATACCAGGTAGAGAAAAGCACTCTAGTTTTCAATAAGAATCAAGTAACTTTAAGTAACATTTTGCTGAAGCCACCAAGGTACTTTTTGAAACAGACTTTTAGAAACTGTTTATGTTCAAGAATGTTTGCATTGAAAAAGAAATCTCAGTGGTTTCAATCTATTGCAGCCAGTTTCCATATCTCAGGACAAAATGAACTAAGCACCATTTTCATGCTGATACTGTAATGAGCACCTAATAAGATCGCTAATAACCAATCAAATTTAGTTATACAAGGTGTACAATATTGAAGCAAATATATTTAAAATATATAAGTAAAATGAAACTTAAATGTAAAAAAAAAATTATAAAGACAGTAGCCTCCATGAATTTAATGGTATCCTGGATTTCTGATTAGAGCTAAATTTAATAACAAGCTTAATAACTATGTTTTTTTTTTAAATGGGAAGAAATCATATTCAGTAAAATTCTTATTCATCGATTATACCCATTACATATAAATTTAGAAGAAAAAAGTAGACAAAGAACAAAAGTCTCGTCCTGTAAAAGACTATATGGAAATTATACATAAAAAAGGTAGGTTTCTCTTCCTTTCTATGAATCCTGACTATGAGAAAAAATTAAGGAATGTGAATAAAAGTGACGAATAAATATTGACGATAATATCTAACATTTCTTAGGCATTTGCTGTGTCAAATATTTGAAGAATTCATTTATCTTAGGACCTAAATATAGTATCTGAAACCAAAAAATATTCCAAGAAGAATGAGTTCTTATGCTATGACACTAAAAGCACAGGTGAAAATAAACAAGTGGGATTACATCAAACTAAA
Organism: Rhinolophus hipposideros; assembly: GCF_964194185.1. NCBI lineage: Eukaryota > Metazoa > Chordata > Mammalia > Chiroptera > Rhinolophidae > Rhinolophus > Rhinolophus hipposideros. The sequence goes on from NC_138050.1 coordinate 96,397,527, forward strand.
AAGCTTCTGCATAGCAAAAGAAATTATCAACAAAATAAAAAAGCATTCTATAGAATGGAAGAAAATATTTGCAATCCATATATCTGATAAGGGAAAATATTGAAAATCTATAAGGAACTCATACAACTCAATAGCAAAAGAAAACCCAAACCAAATGATCCAATTAAAAAATGGGTTAAACACTTGAATAGACATTATTCCAAAGAATCATACAAATAGCCCTCAGGTACAAGAAAAGATGCTCAACATCATTAATAATCAGGGAAATGCAAATTAAAACTGCAATGAGATATCACCTCACACTTGTAGGATGGATGCTATCAATAAGACGAGATAAGTCTTGGCGAGGATGTGGGAAAAAAGGAAGCCTTGTGTACTGTTAGCGGGAATGTAAATTGGTACAGTCACTATAGAAAACATTAAAGAGGTTCCACAAAAATTAAAAATAAAACAACCATATCACCCAGTATTTCCACATCTGGGTAAATATCCAAAGGAAACGAAATCACTATCTCAAAGAGGTATGTGTACCCACATGTTGGTATTATATTTATTATATTATGCTGTATTGTATTGTATTGTATTGTATTGTATTGCATTATAAAGACTGGGTCTTATATTATTGTAAAATAAGACCTGGTCTTAATTTTTGATCCAAAAGACGCATTAAAACTAATTGTCTGGCTAGGTCTTATTTTTAAGGAAACACGGTGTATCAAATCACTGCATTTTACACTTTGAACTTACAAATGTGTATGTCAATTTTATCTCAAAGCTGGGGAAAAAAGATTTTAGAAAAATAATTTCTTGTCAAAACATCTTTAAAATCATTTGCATTATTATACCCTTAAAAATAAAATGAATTGGTTGATACTAGAATTTGAATAACTTGTTTCAGAGTATCTATAGCCAACCTACCAAATGATCAAATAAACATAAACTATATATTTTTTGAAGTTTGAGACAAAATGAACTATTCTCACTCAAGAGGCAACCCTCTAAATAAGTCATATATTTTAAAGTGCTGAGGGTCTGAGAATTTGTATTTCCTCAAACTTAGTTGTTTCCCTTCCTCTAATATGTGATTCACTCTAGCCTTACAGTTAACAGTACTTTTTAAGGTAATCCAACACTTTAAAACACAATGTTCTCAAGCAAAATCTCTATGCCTTAATTGGAGAAAGAAAAATAAAAAGAGTGCTAAGTTGTTAGATATCGGTAAGAATTCATTACATGCATATCTCTTCAAACATTGCCTGGTACATAATAAGCTCTCAGTAATATGGTATGCAACAATTGAAGCCTGCTAAACTTTACTCATTTTCCAGGTTCTGTCAAGAGACTTGATTCAAACATATATTAGCTCATGTACTATTATACACACACACTCATATACATTTGAAATCTTTAAAATTATGCAATTATTTGTTAAAAATATTAATCAACTACAAAACTTGTATCTAAATTAACATGTATTTTAGTCTCATTGTCAAAAAAGGACTTATATAATTATAAGATATTTTGAAAGACCCAGACTATAATCGAGTGCATCTAGATTAAGTATTTCACTGGGCATATTGATGACTACATGTTTTGGAAAATAACGTAATGTTAAAACGTTTCAATGATAATATTCATTAGGCATAAAACACATGTCTTATTTTAACACCTACAATATCAAAGATAATTTTAAGAGGTAGTAATATTGTGTTCTGGTAAAAGACATTATAGGTATTACTATAAAGAATATATAAAGATTTTTATATTCTTTCCTGATATAAATTATTTTTGAAGTAATGCCTAAATGAAATACCTTTAAAATATATTTATCACACACAAAGATGATTAAGACATAAATAATGATAATGATACTACTACCGTTACTATTAATAAAATATCTTGAGGTTTAGTTGGTAAAAATATATTTCCACATGATAAAATAACTGAGGTAAGTCATTACAACATATTCTGATATATTTTATTTACATATTATAGAAGAAAGAAATTTGTATAAATTAGATATTTTGCTTTAAAAGAAGAATGTATTGTTTTGAGTTTTAATCTCTAAAATGCAGACTATTGCTTCTGGGAATTCATAATGTTTTATGTATAATGTTGATATACATCAATTATTTTTAGCAGAAAATGCATTTTATGTTAAGCTAATTGCAAAGTATTATTTACCTTACCATAACATTTAAAAAAAATATTCAGAAGAAACTTAAAAAAAAATGCACCTAGAAGTGCTAAAAATCAATCATTTCAGCATACTGAGCAAAGTTAAATATCATTTTAAAATGAATTCAGTACTGAAAATAGCTGGAAATTATGATGTGTGAATATAGAATCATTTACACATGAAAAGCTGCTCATCAGAAAGAAAAAAACACTAAATTAAAAGCAAAACTTCATTAAAGAAAAACCCTAAAACCTGCATATTTCTTTTTTTTTTTCCAGTTTGGAAATCAATTCTTCTCTTACTTCAAAATAAATAGTATAAATTTTGATGACAAATTAATAATGGTCCAGAAACAAAAGATTGCAAAAGATAATTAAGTTTGTTTTTAACAAACTTAACAAAAGATTGCAAAAAATAATTAAGTTTGTTTTTAACCAGCTACCAAAGTTGAAATACTGTGCTATGTTAAGTAAAATCTCACCAAGTTAAAAGAATATTTCAACAAGTCAGGAGGGAGGGAGGGAGGGAGGGAGGGAGGGAGGGAGGGAGGAAGGAAGGAAGGAAGGAGGGAAAATCACAAAAATACTAACTTGCACGCCTAATGTTCATGACCAAATACAGAACCTAGTTCACGAATTCAGTTTTTTGTAGTCTTATCATTCTGAATAGCTTTGAAAATTTTATCATTTTAGGTAGAATCACCTTTTACATCCTACTTTATATCCATATCTCAATACATGTTGCCTCAATTTATTTGAATCACCTTTTAAAACTGAAAAAAATAAAGCTATTCAAAATACTTTCGTGCATTAACAAGTGTTTTAAATTTTTTCACTTTGTTGAAATGTATTAATATGCAGTGAAGATAATTTCAACATTTCTAAGTGTTATGAATATTGTAAGATGTCAAAGCCATCATTCTACACAACTCAAAATTTTTTTTTTTGTAAAAGTACATTGCATGTAAAATATATATGGCATTGGCATATTTACAATACTGTCAAGAATCTGGATTTAGTTTACAGTTCACCTACAGCTGATTTTCTTAGGGTTTGTTTAGTATATTCATGTATATGCATTCAAACACACACACACACGCACACACACACACACACACACAGAGCCACTTAAATAAATTTCTCCTTTGGTTACTTAAGGATATTTTGCCTTTTTTTTCTTAACATTTAATGTATGTTATTTATGTTATATTAATATAGTACATTATATTAATATCAGCAAGACACAATATGTCTGAACTATCAACAGAAAAAACATTAATAATCGGATACTTTAAGAATTGTTCAAAGGGATTGAGTCCAAGATTTAAAATTATCAGCAGTATCCACATAAAGTATGTTGCATTGTCTTTTAATCCTCAAAAAAAACCACCCTTCTAGGCTGCAGTTTAGTTACAAATCACACATAATTCAGTAAAAATAGCATGTTGAATATTTCCCAAACCTTTATCAATGGAAAGATACATAGGCAGAAATTAAGCCATGAACAATCTCACTATTCATTGTAGTAAGTAAATATACGAACAACAAAATGATGAAGTACAGTAAAGTGTGACATAAAATCATGGGCATACAAGAGGGAAGAATTATAATCTTCATGATTTGGGGAACTTTTTTTCCCTTAAAAACAGCACACTTTGCACAAGATGACACCAGTTTCAGATTGCTTGAGGTCACTGGGAATGCTGCTGTCCACTGATGCTGCTCAATTAGCCTCAGGTATTCCAGAGATTTAGAAAGGACGTTCCAGGAAATCAGTATTTTGTTTGGGTTGGTTGTTACCTCATTACGGATTATAGTCTAAGGTATAATACTGTGGGTTATTCTCCACTTCTAAATAATGTATTAGTGATTTCACCAATATTGTTCTCAGAGGCAGAAAAATTATGTGCCAAGAAACCCCCATTTTCTTCACTTTCACTTCTGGATGAGATGGAGTAATACAAACTAGATTTACTTTCCTACTTGAAACAATCACCAGAGGAAATATATGAAACAACAGTTTACCAGTCACTGGACACGAGGAAATGAAAGACAGTGACCTCTGGAGGGGAAACAGAGGCGATGAGCTCTCCTGGGATCATCATTTACTGTTTTGAGTTGCTAGGGGGCAGTGCAGGGAGTCAGGACCCTGAGGTGAGGGCTCCAGGTGTTCATCAGGAGGGGCCAAGGCAGCTGGAGCTGGCAAACAGAAAACAAGAGAGCAGAGGCAGCTCAGAATCAATGCTGCTACACCAAACCTGATGGAAATGTAACAATCTGCATGATCTGGACCAAAAAATCTGCTGTTGCAAAGTAAAACAACTATTAGATATCTTTAGCTCCAAAGCTATGCTAAGAACCCGTTATACTTTTTCCTATGACCAAATTTTCCTTATAATAAGTAGTAGAGTTAAATGCACTTTTGTGCTGAAATAACTCTATAAAATAGCTAATTGTAAGTTGTGTGAAAATTGTTTAGATAAATAAATGTGTTTTTCAAATCCCTTGATTATTTAATTTGAAAGATCGTGTTTAATATGACAAAAGAGAAAAAGGTATTAAAGCAAAGTAAGAAAATGTATATATACAAATGAGAATTTTGTATTTGTTTCTGAATTGCTTTAAGAGCATTAAATCCCACGTAAGAAATTTAATTATATTATTTACATTTTTTCTAAAAAAAGTATATCCATTAACTAAACTTCCTTCAAATATCTTTAGTGCCCCAAATATAAAACTGATAGTTAGTTTTAGAAATATTCTAATTCTATACAATAATTTGACCAAGTAATAAATTTAAGCATTTAGAAACCTTACTCTATGGTGACAATCAGGTAATCATTACGAAGGTTTTTGTGAATAGTTTCAGGTATTTCCATGTGTTAATGTATGATTACTCAGAAATAATGAGAAAGAAAACCTTGATTTTAAGAAATGTATTTAAATGAAATATAATTCTACACAATTTTATTTTTCTCTTGACAGTTTATCATATATAATTTTTCAGGTAGGTGCATATAAATGTAAATGGTTTTAAAATTTGAATATTTTATACCAGGAGTACAAAAAAAAATGTACACGCTTTAAGAGATATTTTCTATTCATTGCTTTTCGAAGTTGAATTGAATTACAGCAGCAATGTGTAGTATGACGTTCGCTCAAAAGATGATATGACAACATCATTCATTTCATTACATTTTAATCAAGTTTTTTTTTCCTTTTTAAAAATGTATATACATTGTTTTTGAATTTGTTTGAACTCATGGAATCATTTGGGGAAGAAATGGCATTTTTATAATATTGATTACTCTTATCTGTAAAAGTAATATATCTCTCATTTTGATACTTCATATTTTAGATTGCTTTCATCAAAAGCATTTAGAAAAGAATTCCACGTGTTAAATTTTGTTGCTTATAGGTAAAAATATGACTATTTTATAATGTCTTTGTACCCTAGAGCAACTTGTCAGACTCTCTATCTAATTCTGGTAAACTTTTCTGGCCAACTTTTGGAATTTTTGTTAAATGTAAAATGACATTATACATGAATACAATCTTGTTTTCTAAATCTTTATAATTCATATATTTTATTTTTCCTGTCCTCAATGGCTGAGATGATCATTAAGCTTATAAAATTGAAAAGAAGTGATAATCGTTGATGCCCTTGCCTAGATCCCAGTGTTAAAGAGAAAACTTTTCAAGTTTTATTAAGTGGATTATATCTGCCATAGGTTTACGTGTGAAAAAAATCATCCAAGTTTTCAAATAGATTACAATAGTGTTTCATTTTTCTCAAGAACTTTTAAAAATAATTAATCTTAGTTAATTCTAAAATCCACAGTTTTGGAGGTCATTTTCTGCTATCTAACATGTTTTTTTATGTGTGGGGTTTTATTTGACTGAGTTCTGTTTATCGTCCTGAAATTTCTTCTCCAGGGTGGATTTTTATTTTCTCATTTCAAATAGATGGGGTACCATTCTAAACTAATCAATAAATTAAAGCATCTTTTTACATACTGGTGACTATTAAATCATAAATATATTAAATATGTAGCTCAATTTTGTATCACAATTGAACATATCAGAAAAAATAATACTGCCAAATGTTTCAACCCTCCTTAATTTTCTACTAAATATTTGAATATTCAGAAATTTGTTACATAGCTAACTTGCTGAATGAAAGAAGTAACATTAATTCACTGATAACTCAATGAATACGAGAAACCATTATTTCTTTTACTCACCACACTTTATGCAGAATATTTTTGTAAATAAGGCTAATATGAATACTCAGACTCATTTATTCACATCTTGTAATCTCTACTGCTAACTTTTAGTTCATATTAAAGGTTATATAACTGAACAGACTTTATTATCACATAAGAATGACTAAAAATGGCAGAATAAAAATAGAAACAAATATCTACTTTGTTATATATGACATATATAATACTTCCTATACGTAAAGTCACTTAATTAGTTGTTTATAGAAAAAAAATCCTGGCATTAAAGTTTTAACTTTTTATAAAGATCATCTGAGAAATGAACAATGGATAAAGCAGAACAAATAAAACCATTTTGGTCATGGGTATTTCAGAATGTTCAAAACTGTAATAGAAATTATTTGCAACGTTTAGTATGTCAATCAGTGTAAAATCTGTGAAGCTCAGGGTGAAATTAATTTTAGTAGTTATTTAAACACTTAGTGAGTACATTTTTTACTGATATATTATACCAGGGGTGCCAAAAAAATGTATAAACATGACTTATATCCATCTTTTGTTATTGGTATATATTAAGTATTACAATTTTAGTACAGTTTCTTCCTCTTAAAATGTGTATACATTTTTTGGCACCCTCTGTATATATATCACATAAAAATAAAAAAGAAATGAAATAACTGATTTATTTTCTGAGAACTTCAGTTCCATCAGCATAACTAACTGAGAAAGGGGAATTTAAAGTCTGGGGTTGTACAGGTAAACGTCACACAACTGAATTAAGTAAACCAGGTATGTTAAAGTGTTTTTAGAAATAGCATTAATATGAACACACTTAAAAGCATTATTTTAATGTATATTATAATGCTTATTATCTATTGGTGCTATCTCTCAATGTTCATGAAAACCAACAAAAATTATCAATTCAATAGGCACCATTAGTCATAGATACAGGAATTACATGGCTTCAGACTATTACAAAGGGACCTACATTATTGTGACTTTTTTTTAACATCGACTCAAATAATCACACATTTTAAAGAATAATTAAATATGTGAAACTAAGTACATTTACTATATGCTTAAATTGTTTTTATGTTCATTTATATTGTTAAATATATTAATTCAATGTTTGATGTAATGTGCTTAAAAATCTCCAATTTAGATAAGTTCAATGTAAAAATAATAGCGTTGCATTTTTTTGTTTTGGTTACCATACCCAACTGTAATTTTAAAAGGCTTTCCCTTCTAATCATAGAATTTTTAATGCAAGTATCCTTGTGTCATAAAATCTGGAAATTCATCTCAGGAAGACATGAATGCAGTGTAATTTTGATGTGCTAGGTATTAGTAGTGTTCACCAATATCTAATTTTCCTTCCCTTCCTGTCAGAGAACACTGAGATTTTAGCCCTGTTACATTTAGTCAGGTTATTTAAACCTAATTTGTTCCAAAGGCATTGGTATAAGGGATGTGTGTCAATCCAAGGCCACATCAATTAAGTTTGTGTACAAGACCTTCCAGTTGCCTCTGTCTTTCTACCACAGTAAAACTGGAAGTGTTCTTGGTGGGAAGATTACCATCAGTTACTACCTCGATAGATGAAAAGACCCACTTGTGAGAACCTTAGGTGCAAATATAAGCAAGTGACCCAAGAGATAAGCACGTTCTGTACTCTAAAATTATAAACAATTTGGAAAGTACTGAAAATAACAGAAATGTATTGATAAAAAAATAGTGAAAATAGTTAACTCATAAAACTAATGATGTAGTTTGTAGTTTTGTGTATAACTTTGAGTATAACCAATTAGAAAGGTGTTGATAAAACTGTGACAGAAAAACTGAAGTTCACTCAAAACACACGCCTTCCTTGTAGTATAAAAGAGATAATTCTGAATCCTTCCCAGTGCGATATACTCACTTGAGAGCTGTCACCTGCTAACCATAGGCATCTCCAACCCTTTGTGTAGATGCGGAAACTGTTAAACTGAAGAAATGTATCACCACAACCGTGTTTCCCCCAAAATAAGACCTAACTGGAAAATAAGCCCTAGCATGATTTTTCAGGATGGCATCCCCTGAACATAAGCCCCAATGCATCTTTTGGAGCAAAAATTAATATAAGACCTGGTCTTATTTTCGGGCAAACACGGTAGATTCACCAGCTGGTAAATGGAAGCCTAGGCAGGAAAGAAGAAACTTCTACCCTCTTGCCTCTCTTGATTGCTCACAGTTTCCTCTTAGCTTGCTGAGAGGAATAAATAATTGTTAGCTGTTACCACCGAGCTGCGTTGTACCTTTTTATTGCCTATTCTTCAACAACATGAACTCAGGTCTTTGTTTTTAACCTTGAGGGATAATGTCTCAGAATAAAACATTTATTTAAGTAAATTATCCTACATTTGAAAACATAAGTAAAGGTGTCCACTTCAGTTTATAATTTAACATGCTATAAATATGATTAAACCCATATCATGTCCATCGAGCCCCATTCTAGAAATTCTGGAAATCAAACAACATTCTGGAATTTTGAATGACAAATTATAAAACTATATATACTGTCATTGGTAAATGAGGAAAAATCAACCTTTTGCCTTTGGAAAAGACGAATCTGATAAAACACAATGGTATGTTGAGAATTTTTGAAACCACACAAGTACTCCCTCGTCCCCTCTTTTTTGCCTCTTTATATATATAAAATTATATATATTTTTTTAAATTAAAGTTTATTGGGGTGACAATTGTTAGTAAAGTAACATATATTTCAAATGTACAATTCTGTAATACTACGTCATCTATATCTCACATTATATATGTTCAATACCTAGAGTCAGTTTTCTTTCCATCACCCTCTATTTGATCCCCATTTATATACATTTAGCATCATAAACTAATCAATTGCACAGCAAATATCCATCTTCCCCTGTAAGGCAGTTAACTGAGGAAAATGTTACTTCATTGAAATTTTGACAATCATTCTATAATTAGTTCCGATGTATGTTCAAATGAGCATGTCTCAATTTTATTTTAACCTATGATCCATTGTGGTAAACATCAAACTCTATGTTCTCCATTAATGTCATTTGCGTTTCAAAGTAAATTAGGTATTGTCACCAAGAGAATGTCAAATCAATGATAATATTAGTTTTAAAAAATTATAATTTGAAAGATAAGATCATTCTGTGCTTAAGGTCTTTGTGTTTGTCACAAGGTTCACTGTCCTAGGAAGTGCAGAAATTTAAAGACAATATAGGTCATTATCAATGTCAAGTCCAATTTACTCTTTAGTTTCCAAGCTAAATTGTTATTGTAAAATTTGTTTGACTTTTTACTTCTAAACTGTTTGGCAAAAGATATTAGCCCTTGAGCATTAAGTAGAAATACTTTACTGTTGTCATTTGGTCCTTGCAAGTTCCTACTCTTTCTCAGATATCAAGAATAAAGTCAAACTACTCAGCTATGGTTCCCTCCAGTGTTTCAAGAAAATATTAGCACTCTGTCGTGTTTCATAATGTCTCACACTGGTATACCATCTCTATGTTAATATACAAATGATGCATCACTATCTTAAATAGACTAAAGAGAGATTCTATTTAATTATAGCACAGAAACTATATTAAGACAACTATAATTAGAAGGTATACTCAAACAAAATAAAGTTGTGTGTCTAGAAACAATGTACTTTGCATGATATACTAAGTAAGCAGAAGTAGCTGATAATAATTAACTTTGAGGAGGGATTAGACAATTAAAAAAAGGAAACCAAAAATAAAGAATGAAAATGGGAAGAGAGGAAGGAAAGAAGGAAGGAAGGAAAGAAGGAAGGAAGGAAAGAAGGAAGAGAGCCCATCTTTTCTTCAAAACAACCATTGGCTTCTTGGAATATTTGAAATTTAATATTTAGTATCCTAAGTTTACATTGTTTTAGAAAGTATACATATTCATGATATTATTGAATGTTGATACATAAAGCCATATTTATGGAATGAGAAATTTCTTAAAACCATGAATTTTTCCTGCAATAACTTGTCTGGGGCAATTAGAAAGAACAACTAGTAATGGAAATGAATATATCCTGAGCAAAATGATAAGTCCCTTTTTAGATTTGAAGTTACTGTTTACTTATATCCATGTTCATACATAGTTTAATAGCAATACTTATAACAGGTATATATTGATATAAAAACTGCAACTTAACTAAAATATTGATCAATCAATGACAAAGATTTTAGCATTTTCCTGGTATATAGCTGTTATTTACAAAATAAGATAAATTAGCAAAATAACTTGAGTGGAAATTAATTCACAGTTACTACACTCCATCTTAAGTACTATGTTGCTTTGTTTAAATGTCACTTAGTGTGAACTTCATTGTATTGGATAATTTCATCTCTTAAATTAACTTTTCTTCAAACACTATCTTATTACTTTCTTATTTCCCCAGGCACCAAACATGAGAACAGAAATCTATTCCTCAAATTTATGTGAAGAATTAAAACATATTTAATGACTTGATAAAACACATTGAACATGGATCTCTTATATAATTAAACTCCAATAAAGGTTTATAATTGTCTTTTGATGTTTAGGCTTTCAATTTTCTATTGCCCAATTTAAATGTACATTACATCCCTATTCACAATAATTTAAATTGTGATTTTGGAAATATTTCTTTTTCCATCTAAACTTTATTTAGAAATGGCAGCCCAAAAAGAAGCTACTGTGTTTCCCCAAAAATAAGACTGGGTCTTGTATTAACTTTTGCTCCAAAAGACTCATTATGGTTTATGTGCAGGGGATGTCATCCTGGAAAATCATTCTAGAGCTTATTTTCCAGTTAGATCTTAATTTGGGTGAAACACAGTATATCCCCATGGCTTATTAATTTTGTAACTGGAAGTTTGCAAAAAATATATGTTCTTACGCATTGTTATTATGATGTGTAACTGAGAGGGTTATCGTGGTACAGTGACACCTTTAAGTTAATAACATTATAAGGCTACAGTATGGATACATTTATAAGGAAATATAAGACTAAGACTATATGTGGGATAAGCAACAAATATATTGTTTCTAACTAATACTGATGAATTAATAGGCAATGCAGATTATTGTGTGTATTTTAATGCTTCTACTCATTGATGTAAGGCAAAGTACTAAGGTAAGGGGGAACTGTATCTTTCATCAGAATCAGAGAACAAATGAAAATATTGTTGGATGATACAGGACTAGCAACAGTACTAACAGCTGGTAGCTTTGCCGTCCTTTAAAAGATCTGCAAGTTTCTTTCAAAGACATCGTATTGCTCCTAATCAAACACTTCCTCAAATATCTCTCTGATGACATGGTTTACTCTAAATAAATGTGAATCTCTCAGTATATCTTATGAAGTAGTAGATGAAGTATATTTTAAAAACAGATCACAAGTAATTTACACTAGTTTTACCTATGTAAATTTCTCACGTCATCATAATCAATTTTGTAGGTCACAATATACGAAGACGTTAACTATCATCAAATGAGAAGGATGATAACTTTTTCCAAAATAATATTTGTAGATATCATTCCCAGTTTATGTCCTATTTACAGTGCTATGTTTACATGTGTATAAATAACCTTTTAAAAAGCATGCACACACACACACACACTCACACACACACACACACGTACACACACAGTGCCAAAAAAATGTATACACATTTTAGAAAGGAAAAAAATGTATTAAATGTGTCATGCTAAATGTATACTGACAACAAAAGATGAATACAAGGTATGTGTATATATTTTTGGCACTCTTGGTATATATTTAAAGATATATGTTTATCTTTTAAAATGAACTAAAGGTAAGAATCAAGAGATGTACTTTGCTTCTTCAAGAGAGCTATACTGTTCAACATCTCTTTCTTCCTCTATTTTTTCTTCAAATGGGAAAATGTGGTTAAATTTCAATGAAAAGGAAGTTTCTACTTGCATGATGGTTTCTTTCTATTTAAAGATACTTAGTTATTTTCACCCAGAATTTTCATGTCATTTCACACTATTTCATCAGCTAGTCAATGAAGAATTATGTGTAGAGCTACAATTCCTTGTTTTTGAACTGCTGCATGTTATCTTTTTCTAAATTATGCCATGACTCATACTTTTGGAAAATTGGTCTTAACTTATCAAACTTAAATCCAGATGTTTGATATTTTTCCATTCAGGTTCTTTAACATTGAGTCTGTTTTAAACTTTAGATCACAGTATTGTATCCATTGACACTTGGATTATGTCATATCTGGGTGATCTTTCAACATTTCTCATATGAAATGAGAAATGCGTTCAGTTCTTGTTTGCTTAAATAAGATGTGAAAAACTTTAATAATTTTGTAAAGTACTTCTTGTAGTGGCTATGCTACTCAAAATTTGTAGAAGTTTTGTGATGTAACATAGATACTTCTTATCAATTAACTATCCTGTAATGAACTGGAAAGTTGGACTTATGGTTTTGAACACATGTACAGTCTTTAAGCTTCCATCTGAAAAAGCTCTAAAAAGAACATCAAACAAACGAAAGAACATAAAGAGAAAGAAATGAAGATAAAAGAGGAACTCCATGAAGTAGACGATAAAATGCAATGGCAATGCTAACAGATTAATCAAAATGATAAAATACTATAAAATTGATCAAAAAAGAAAAATAACCAAAATGAACATCCTCAAAGATCCTAGACATAGAAATAATAACTTATATTTTACTAATAAATTTGACATTAGATAAATTCCTCAAAAATCCTAAAACACTAAAAAGGAATAGAAATACTGAATTGTTATATATCTTATAGAAATAAATCCATTATATTTTTAAAAATTAAAGAGAAAGTCTCATGTTAAGATGGTTTCCAACATATTTCTTCTATATCTTAAAGGAAAAAACCATTAGCGTCGATGTTGTGAAATTTTTCAATTTTAACAAAGAACTAATTTTATGTAGCCAACATAACCTTCAGACCAAAAGTTGACAGGCACTCTACAAAACTCAGAAAGCCAATATCTGATCAATATATCTCATGGAAGCAAAATATTTAACAAAATATTAAAAAATAAAATTCAATAAAATACAACAGGAATAGCCTATGATTATAAAGAGAAACCTAGACTACAGGTTAAAGGAATAATTTATTATTTTAAAATGTTATATGATTTGAAACATTAATAAGAAAATGAAGAAAAGTCATACCATCAACAAGACAGAAAAACTTCATAATAAACCAGCACCCATTATTGATGGGAGAAAAAACTTACCAGACAAGTAAACTTCTGTTATCTGATAAAGTATACAAATATACAGAAAAGCATATGTTACATTGAAGTATTGTCAGCTTTCTCCCTGAGACCAAAAATAGTCCCTATCAACACTTTTATTGTATGACAACAGAGAGAACAATAAAGCAAGACAATAAGAAGTAAAAGAAATAAGGATGAAAAAAAGGTATTAAACAATCTTGTGTTTAATTTTTCTAGACATATTTGTTTAGTATTTGAAATAATACATAAACATTCACCTGCACTTTTTTGAAGTTATTCTTTGTTTTGGGCGCAATCCATAGTGGTGATTTCATCATGATATAGTGGTGATTTCATCATGATATTCAGATATATTATACTTTAAAACTCATTTCATTATTTAAAGATATCCACAAGTCAGAGGAACCTTTACTGAACTATTTGAATTATTTTTTTGGTATCTCTCTTTTTTTTTTTTTTTTTTTTCAAGAACTGAATATTGTGAGTTGATTAGTAGATGTGCTGAGTGACAGGGTTTAAATTCAAATGTATACTTCTGTTACGAAACATAACAATGCTTAAACATTTTTCAGAATACATTTATGGCCTTTTTTTTTTTTTTTTGCTTGACCATACTGCAGGCAGGTTTAATTTAAACGTGCTTACAAAGGAGATATTTATTTATTTTATTTAGGTTTGTTTTGTAAAGAAGGTTAAGCGTTAGACAATTCCAAATATTTCATTGAAAGTATCCTGCTATAGTTTTACGATGGAAATATATAAGGGACTTCTTCAACATTGTTGTCTCCAAGCTTCTATACAAGCAAAATTATGGGAATGATTGAGAATGCTTTAATGTTAAAGATAATTAAGAAGATCCCTGAATTTGCACACTATGAAAAACAGATAATGTTTCTAATTTTGTGAAATTGGTTTCACTGAGACTTGGGTTTTCTTTTAAATAGTGCCTGTATATATGTAAGTCAATGCCAAGAAAATATTTATGAGGAAATTTAACAATAGAAAATTTGGACAAAATAGTTACTAAGATCCTTTCCTGTTGTAAAGTTCCTTTATTCTGAAACTGAGTAAACTGCTCTGTGATTCATCTCTCTTTCTTTACAGTAGTAATGACTCTCACTCAATCAACTGAATCCCTGTAAGGTTGATCTGATGCAATTGGAAAATAATATATCAGTCATGTCCTGGCCCAGTGATTTCTGCTGTCCAAATGATCAGATAGGTTTGGCAATAAACCAATGTATTCTTTTTGCCTGTTTGTTCGTTCTCAAGTCAGTTGGGCATTACTATGGTCAGAAATACTTAAATATCCAATAATTTGGAAAATTTTATCTTGACATTTGAACATAGCCTACTAGAGAAGTGCTGTGGCTTCAAATGATATGATCAAGCATCATAAAACACAATGTTTCAAATTACAACTAACATTTGTCGAGAATGGCTGACCTTTGGAGAAAATGAAAATTTATATGCTTGGATCTCACCAGGCTATCATTAACATGTATCATTTTATTATGTACCCAGTGAAGAAACAGAGTCTTTTAGCTATTTATCTGCTAATAAAATGAAGAGTACCTGATTTCGAATACCCTCCTGTGAATGGAATTTAAATAATTAAAATTCATATTAGAAGCAAACAAGGAATGAACACAGTTTTGCTCCACCAAAAATGTGTTTGTCCTCCAGCTAATACTAGCAAGTCTGGAGAGAGTTTTGGCTTCCCACCAATGTGGGGAGATGCTGCACGGGAAAGTGGTGGGTAGAGGCTGGGACACTGCTGAGCAATCAAGCATGCACCAGATCATCATGGTACCAAAGGGGCAGTGATTCTGAGGGTAGGAATTCCTGAATTAACGCATGAAACAAATCTGATTGTACTGTTTGCCAGCGTGCAGTGTGTATTATCTTTTTTTGAAAAGAACTTTCAGGTAATCTTTAGGTAATGAACAGTAAGAATGGATCACAGCTGAAGTATATGGAATGCAGGGATTGAATACAGCTAAAGGATAGACCGTTTTAAAATTTGGGGAGTGCTACTTTTGTAATACCCACGAACAGATAACATAGAGATGAAAGTCAGTAGAAATGGGTTTTGCACAGAGAGGAGAGGATGGCAGAATGTAATTTATGTGGGAAATCATAAGGTTCCACAGATGCAAATAGGTTAGAAAATTGTTACTGAGCATTTTCTATTAGACTAAGATTCAGCTGATTACCTTCCTCTTCTTCCATTCCTTCTAATAGTATATCTGTAAAGCCAGTAGGCAAATATACAATCATCACTAGAACGTCCTAGTCCTCAGATAGGTTTCTTTAAGTTTGGGGGGTGGGGGTTAGACTTTTTTTGTTTTTATTTATTTATTTATTTATTAAGTTGTCAGCATTTACTTATTCATATAAGTACTAGAATAATTCGTTGCAAAGCAAGTCTCATTTCCTTAAGTCAACATTCCCTCAGATTTTCCGATGCAATGCCCAGGAAAGAAGAGCTGCTTTCCGATATCCGTGTTCTTTCCTTTCCATAAAAATTTGAAATCAGCTGTATATTAAACTGAGACCGTTTAAAACATTTATAATCCGTACCTTCTCCATGTGCTTTCCTTACCAGCCAGTTAATTCGGAACAAATACAATATGACACAAATTCTCCACAGTGCTTCCATAATGATTTTTAGGTGCCATCACACATGAAATAAAGTAATTAGAAACTCCACAAGTTTAAATTAGCTTTAAATATTCTTAGGAAATTATAATAGCTTTTTGATAAAATTTTTAAAAAGCTATTATATCATAGTCTGTTCACTCTGCCAGAACAAAATACCATTGGCTGGGTAGCTTAAAAAAAACAGCAACTTATTTTCTCACAGTTCTGGAGGTGGGCAGTTTAAGATGAAGGTCCCAGCAATGCTGCTGTCTAATGAGACCTCTCTTCCTGGCTAGCTGATGGCCCCCTCTGGCTGTGACCCCACGTGGCCTTTTCCCTGTATATTCCTGGGGATTCTGTCTCCCTCTTCTTATGGGAGACCAGTGCTATTACTAGCACCCTGCCCTTATGACTTCATTTCACTTAAAATATCTCCTTAAAACCCTGTCTCTAAATAGCACATTGGGAATTAGAGCTTCAACATATGAATTTTGGAAGGGCACAATTCAGCCCATAAGAGCTATGTAAATTTTTTCTGTTTAACAATGAGATAAATAAAAGTTATATTTATTTGTTTAAAATATGATAATACTATTGGCTAACAGACACCATGCTAGTCTGTCAGGGGAGAGTAGAGGACAAGACAGAAACATTACTGACATCTTGCCATTAATGATGCAGTAGCAGAGATTTTTGAACAAGTCTAGTGATATCAACAAATGCATATTTATCGCTATAAGTTTGGAGATTTCAGAGTGAGAGGAAAAGATGTCCTCACATATTGGCTTATATTTATCTTTATAAATACACATGGTAAGGTTATGAGAATGAAGAGGAGCTGAGTTATCGGTAGGTAAGGGCTTGGAGGACAATAGAGACAACTGAAAACTTAGTTTCCTTGAGAGGGCAAGGATGAAAAAAAAGAAACAAAGTAATATTGTGAGTCACTGTTGAATATCCAGTTAACATTGGTGACCATAATTTTAAAATGACCATAAATTTAAACTTCACCTCTTTTGTCAAGTGCAAAAGAAAATAGACAAATGTTAAAACTTGACAACAATGATGCTGATACCTGAAACTATTTACTTTTTACTTACTTTTTACTATCTACTACTTTTTACTATCTACTTACTTACTACTTTACTATCTACTTACTTTTTACTATCTACTTACTTTGTAGACACTGTGATAAATGCATTTACTGTGTATTTCATTATTTCTACAGTAATTCTATGGAATGTCTACTATTATTATTCTCATTTGATGGTTAAGCAAACCGAGGCTTACAAATATTTAGATAATTTTCCAAATAACGATTACTCCAAGGTAGGAATGCCAGTCGTCTGACTTCTCTATACCCAAGACTGTGGACCCTTCACTCTTTCTTACAGGGTCAGACTTCTGGCAAGTGCATGTGGTCTGACGTCAGAGATACAATGAAATCACATCATCTGCAGGAGGAACTGAAAAGATAAACCACGTAATGTTTGCAAAAAAAACAAACAAACAACAAAAAAAACGGGGTTTGTAGTAAACACTGAAGAAAGATTTAGATGGGGAAAAGTTAATGGTTTTAAGTGTAATAAAGAAGGAGAAAAAAGGCATTTGGTGTAAGCCAATGGAAAAAAGGGAGAAAAAATAGGTGTGGCTGCAGCGTACAATGTTTAAATTACTGACTATGTTTGGTGACACTTTTTCTAAAGAAAATATAAATCATGACTGCTGAAATCAGTTAGTGAGGGCAACGAGGAGAAACTCATTGGAAAATATGATGTCAAAAATCCTAGGTGCCAAAAACCCAGAGGACAGGGTATTTAAGGATTATCAATGAGCATCGAATGAAACAGCAGTGTTTCAGGAGCTGGTGTATCATCCATACCCAAGTCATCAATGAATGAAAGAATGAGAAGCTGTGTAGTCCAACATTGATTGATAATAAAGTACTAAAAACATACTTTTGTTTATTTTCTTTATGTTGTGGGTAGAGGAGAAATGATATGAAAGCAGTAGTGAGTACCAAAAACAAGATTTTCACTTTGCTCTGAAATACGAAGCATTTGAATAAATGAATATTTTTACTTGGTGATTACAGAAGAACCAGTGTCTTCTGGAAATGGTCAGATATCATTTAAAGAAATAAGGTGAAGGAAGTGTTCAGAGAATGAGTTGAGGATATAGTGTTGACTGATTATAGAACAGGCATTTCAAGAAATTATTTGAAAGGTGGAGAAGAAAAGTAGTCGTGAAATGCAAAGTGAAAGGAGAGAAGTTGAAATGGGCAAGGGGGGATAATTTAGTACATCATAGATTGAAGAAACAACTTGCATGCTAACTGGAAAACAATAGCAAATAGTGATGTTAGGCATGATGAGGTTAAACTTACAAGTCATGAAGGAGCTGTCTGGGCACTTTACAGACCGTAGCTGTGACTTTGAAGTGACATCTAATAGATATGGTATAGGCTTTGGGGTTGGCATTAATTTTCTTCATGATCTGCTAGTGTTGGCATATGTACTAAGATTGCGTTGCCAGAAAGAAGGAAGAAAACAACAATGAATCACATCATCCTTCATGGTGAGTTTGGGGGCTGAGGCGGGTGTGGGTGGAGGCCAAAAAGACACATATCTGCTTCATTCTTTCAAAAATAACAAGATTATTCTCTCAATGTCCTTTTTGGTTGTAGGAAATCCTCCACTTAATAACTTCATAGTCATTCCAGGACAGACGCAGGTCCTGAGTCCTTTCTCCTCTGCTTTACAGTGGTACTGCCTTGGTATGTATATAATATGTATTTTATGGAATTAACCAAATTTGTTTATAAAAGGCTACGCTGAATACTATCCCAACAGTTATCTTCCTTCTTACATAGAAATCTCCCAGGTTTTTTTATTCCTGGGGCCTTATTCAAAGAAACATTTATCTAGAGAGATATCTGTTTTGATTTTTATGCACTCATTCATCAGAAAGAACCCTACACTATTCAATTTCCCTAAAATTGTGTTTCCAGATCCAATCTATAAGGAACTATATACAGGTAAATCATAATAGTGGCTAAAATTGCGCCAATATGTCTGTATACGTATATGACCAGATGAAGATATAAATTACATTTAATTTTCAACCATTTTCCTATATTAATTCCATTTGATCATCATATTAACTTTAATGATGTGTTCATCCATTCCACACATATTTATTAAATGTTATATGTTTGGAGCTCTGCTGGTTGCTGTGGATAGAAAGATAAGTAATAGACGATCAGTATCCTGAATGCAGCACTATAAATGTGCAATGTAACCAGTATAATAAGATTACTTACAAAGGACACGATACTAACACAGAAGAGTGATAATCTGTAAACATAATAGAGTACCTCAGAAGTATTTTCATGAAAGAATTGATGTAAAGTGAGTTCATGAAACATCAGTAAGCTTTTGCCACATGTGCCAAAAGAGGCCATAATCAAAATGTAGCACTTGCTAAGGCACAGATCCACAAAATTGAAAGGAATTGCAGTCAGCTCTGGCTTGCTGGGGGCTGGTCATGTTATTTCCCAAGAATGTGTAGTTGCTTCTTGGACAACAGGGATTTGAACTGCACTGGAAGGAACACTTACTTATACGTGGATTTTCTTTATTTTTTTTTTCAGTAAGTACTGTAAATGTATTTTCCTTACGATTTTATGATTTTCTTAATAGCATTTTCTTTTCTTGAGCTTACTTTATTATAATAATACAGTATATATTACATATACAAAATATGTGTTAATTGACTGTTTATGTGATCCGTAAGGTCAACAGTAGGCGATTAGAATTATAGCTAAGTTTCAGGGGGAGTCAAAAGTTGCATGTGGGTTTTCAATTATGTGGCATGTCAGCATCCCATTGTTCAACAAACTCTGCATCGTGCAAGGGACAACTGTATATATCATGTTAACAAGCTGAAGTTTGGGAGTTTCTTATATCTGGAAATCAGTTCTGAAGTGTGGAGCTATAAGGGTGGGAACACAGTCAGATTGATGAAAACTTGTACTTTGCTAACCTTCTTTCTGTAATCTTTGGAGAAAGAATAGATTTTCCAAATGAATGAAAAAGATGCCACCAGAGGATAATTAATTCAGACATCCATTATAATCTAGGTGATTTTTATAAATTCTTGGTCTGAGTTTTTCTCAAGTTATATCCTTTGATTCCTATAGGTAGGAAGCCAGTTGATAGATTAATAGATAGATACATAATAGATAAATGTACAAATAAAATTAGTATCAACAATCCAAAATTAATATTATATATGGCAGAGAAGCCTCCATGTGCTATTAACCAAGAAAGTTTCAATGATTCCCTCAAGTTTACTAAACTTTAAACAGGTTTCTTCCCAACACAGGCTCCTCACCCCTCTTTTCTTACAGCATGCACATTAGAACACTTGCAATTGTAAATTCTTTCTCTGCTCCTTTGGTATATAAATTGTCTACAATCCAGGACAGTCATTCTCAAGAACCTGGGAACTCTTCCTTTGAAATGTAATCACCAAGGAATTTAGGCTCCCTATTTTCATTTCTCTATAGGTGGATAGGAGCCTTTCTTCTATAAGCACCAATTAGCAAACACAGATTGCCGTATTACATGAACCAACCTTTCCGCTAAGTCCTACATATTCTCTCATTAGCTTACCCCGGTGCTTATAAACTCCCCTGCCTTTCAGGGAAATTGAGTTCAAAATCTCTTCCTTATTGCAATCATCTTGAATAAAGTTTTCCTTGTCCATTTAACTTCACCCAATGCAATTTTTTTTTTATTTGACATCATGATTAGGCTAAGCCTAAAAGGCCATGAATTAAAAGCCTACGTAGATTTCATTCAGTCCTGCTGAAACTTCATTAGTATACAGTAGGTATAGATTGCAGAGAATGGAACTAGCACTTTTTTTATCCTGATTCTTAATGATTGATCATGGTATAATTTTTCATGATTTTTATGTCTCAATTCCAATTTTAAGGATTAAATTGTAGTGGCTGCCTCAAGAGTACTCTGCAGATTACATTTATTAGACTTAAACATTACCTATTATACATAAAGTTCCTTGATAACACAGAGCGTGACTTCGATTTCTTCTTATCCACCATCACACCTTAAAAAGAATGTTGAAACAGGCAGACATTTAATAAATGTTTTGCATGGTAGGGAAATTCTGATAACAGTTGACTTATGGATGGGAAAATCATTGAAATAGAAAACAGGTGCAAGACCACACTAAATACAATTATGGAGATTATTTCATCTGATTATAATCATGATGGCTAATGTTTAGTTATATCCATATAATTTCAGTAAATGGAGTTGATCACCATATGGCAGAATTTGACTTACTGGCTATGAAAAGAACACACACACACACACACACACACACACACACACACACAAATATTCCTGCGACGATGACGCCTTGCAGAACATACAGATGTGTCCTTCTAAAAGATGTTTTTTTACATTTTTAGCTGTATAAATATAGCTCAACATACATACAAATTTAAAATAGTATAGTTTTAAGTGATTATTCTACAGCATTTAAAAGATAGTCTTATCTTTACACATTACAAAATGATTTACCACTGAGTACATCTAAATAGAGTCATATGCTATTACATTTAATTGTTTTATGGATCATTAACTACTTGTCCAATGTGAGTAGGGTTAATCGTCATTGGCAATCCGGGATTAAAAGGAACAAAGATAAAATTTACCCTATGTACGTATGTGTGTCACTTACAGGGATTTATTTACAGAAATTGTACTTCTAAGAATTTCATATGCAGATACCTATTTTAACAACACAAAATATGTGTAGTGTTTCCCATTGAAACAGTTTGTAAGGACTTATATTGGGATTATTGATAACTAAAAAAGAAGAAAATAATTTGCACAAAATGCTTTTCTCCTATTCAGTTCTCTGGAGCAGTATCTTGTTATGTGGCATCCTAATGTGTGAAAAGTTTGAGGTATTATCCAAAGACATAGTTTAGTTTGGTAAGACTATAAACATTTTCTGTATTACTCATAATTGTAACACAGGAAAAACAATAAACTATTTTCATTCTTAAGATTATATTCACTGAATACCCATTATAAGAGGTCAACTTTATCTGCATATTGTCATATCAATACTTATACAGCCAGATACAAATTTAATACATTATTTTGAAGTAATGAAATTTATTTGTAAAACATTATTTAATGAATATTTTGAAGACTCCAATATTATATTCATTTATAAATTACCTCCTTGGATTAAACTGTTTTGACAAATTGCTTCTTTTAATCATATATTTTAATAAAACACTGTTTAAAATTAACTACTATTTTTAAAAAGGCAAATTTGGGGGGCTGCATTTGGTATGCATAGTAATAAGCAGTGCAAAAGATTATATGAAGACTGTATTTAATGTTACACAAAGAAAAGTTTAAATGAAGACGGAAACATTCAACCACAGAGCACCAGATGTGTTCAGGTACTCTCTTCATCTTTAATCCTTAATCTAGGTCAGGTATCCCTTACATCTCTGGTTTACATGATAGACACAACATTTGGAACTTAAGACAAATAAGGCAATCATGGAAATCACCCATATCAGTTGAGATTAGTTTCTTTTGTAAGGGAGTTAATTTCTACAATATACTCCACAGCCAGTCTCACCCTTGAATGTTCTACCCAAAAGCCAGACAATCAGGTTTTAAGAAAGCCTCAAGCATATTTGTTTCCTATTATTTAACTTTAACTTATTTAACATAACTTTTAAATTATTTAACATGAACTGCCATTAAGAGACAAACTCAATGGGACAGATGCTAGAATTTATATGCTTGTAAGATCCAGGGTCGTTCAGTCTGGTCCTCCATCCCAAAGGCCTGGAATGCCTCGTTTTGTGATATTAAGTCCTGGCAGGAAAGGTCTGGGTCCAACAACCATATCTAGGCAATGGACCAATTTGGTTAGTCCTTGCTGACACATCTAAATAAGATGGCCTCCTGGCCAGAGAAAAAGCAATGCACACATTTTCTTATTTCTTGTTAGGAAACAGTAGCCAACTGGAATATAAGGACATTCAACTTCTTAGTAAACGTGGAGTTTAGCACCCACCCAAGTTGGAGCCTCAATAGTGTAAACATGAGGAAATAGTAAAGAACTCCCAAGGGAAAGAAAGCAACCATCATATTGACTTATATCCAACGCACATGATAGTTTCCATAAGGCATTACTTGGAAGAGATTAAGTTTGGTGTCACCTCTGTCCATTACCTACCCACAAAGAATCAACCATATCAAATATTATCCAAAAAAAATATATATATATTATCCCATTCTCCCCAGGTGAAGAAAAGGCTTGGAACTGAATGATCTTAGGCATTTTATTGGGGTACCTTGACAATCAGAGGTCAAAGGGTGTTTTGAGGCTCACTGGTCAGTGTCTCCGATGCCTTGTTAACTCTGACTGCACTGCAGTTTATGAAGCACATGGGTAGTTACTTCAAGTGGTCTTCTAAGAGACTAGCCACCCAACTCACATTGTCCGAAATTCCACTCACTATGCCAAAGTGGTTCTGAGAAAGAGACAGAACCAAGGTGCATTTATAACAAAAGTAAAAACTGTAATGTTTAAGTTGACGACAATTAGCATGGTATTTTCTTGGTAGCAACTCTGGTTAGATATTATTTTTCTTATTTTACAGATATTAAAATGGGTTTAGAATGTTTAAAGGTATGTTTCAGGTCCTCTGACTACTCCATGGTGGACCATGGAAGCAAGTAGGCCTCTAACGGGTGTACAACACCTTTATTCACTCTCTGAAGTACAAAATCAGAGAACATGAAGACACAAGGCAGCTGTCAAACAAGTCATTCATACAGAGCATGGGTATAGAGCATAGAATGAACAGTTAGTTTTAACAAAGGGAGTTATTGTGTTAAATTTTGGATTCTTACAGTCTTAGAGCAACAAGACAAGAAAGATGGGGCACAAAAATGTGTCTATTTCTCCAAGTTCAAATCACGGCAATTTGTTCCTTGTTTCTTATCCTCGGCCTTTATTCTCAAGCCTTATCGCAAACACCCTGGTTTTTATCTGGGGAATTTGACAAGCTAAATAGGCTTGCTGTCAAACTTGCATTTGAATTTTGTTCTTATGGCGTGTTTCACTATAGGTAAGACATGATTGTAGCGACTCACTTACCTTTGGTAAAAATATATTTATTATATTTAATTCTCACTAACTATGTAAAGATAAAAGAAACAAGCTTCAAAGAGATCTATTGAAATAATACTCACCATTATTACATGATAAATTTGAACTTTCACTTTTATTAACCTAAAACCAGTTTGCTTTCCACTACAGGACATTGTCTCAAAGTTCTCTTACAATAGAGATGAGGATACATGCATAAAGCTCAGAGGAGGTTTTCAGATAGAGACATAAAAATAGTTGATAAAATTAATTCCTAATGACCCTTCCTGCATCTGCTATTTTTCAGATGCCTTTAGCTCAAAATCACCCTTATGCCAAAATGGCATATTCTGCTACCCTTCTAGTATATTTTTCTCATTAAATAGTAATTCATTTGGAAAGACATGCTAAATGCTAGATTTGTCCCTTTATTTGCCAGCTTTCAAATTAATAAGTTATTTACCTAATGTTCTGCAACTTTGTCCAATGAATTGTTGTCATTATTGTTTTTATTATCCTTTTGAACTTATGGTGTTAAATATATTTCAAATGTTTTAATACTTTACAATTTTTATTCTTATCAGGCTCAGATTGTTGTTTGTTTATTTGTTTGTTTGTTTCCTCTAGCCAGTGGCAATTTCTTCAAGTTAGTCCCTCAATCTTTTTGAAATACCCTTTGTTATTTTTTGAAACTCCCTTAGTTTCTAGCATGACAGGTCTTGTTTACGTCCTGCTTAGCTCTGCAATCAGCATTTTATTGAGACATCCCTGGGTCCGTTCTTTGGCAAATGTTTCTCAGAGACCGCAATTCGTGTACCAGTGAAACTCAAGCTTACTAGATTGACTCCGATCTCTGGTTCTTTTCATAAGAAAGGGACATTAATAAATTAATGTTCCATATAAGGTAAAGTTATCATGAATGTATACTGAAACTCCCAATTCAAATTCAGAGCAAACAAAGCTTTTACTTAAGCATTTTTAGCTATTTTTCACTTTTCCTATTCAGACAATATGGTCCATAACCACTAACAGAATTATTTATTTGCTTATCATACAATACAAATATGACTTACTACAATTATAATATAAACAATACCTGCAAATTTGCAAGTCTTAATATAGTAATACCGACATTACTTCCAACTTCATGACTATAAGCAAGTAAAGATTTTCCTTTTGCTTTTTTATATGTTTGTTTGTATTGTCCTTTGAGTAACTGAAAGTGTTTGAAGACATATGAAATAATTGTTCTATTAGTTATCCCAACCATTGGATATATAGTTAGATCATTTCTCTAATTTTGATGTCAGATTTTATAGTTATTTTTAAAGAAAAATTTCTTATATTAATATGTAAAATAGATTATGGTTACAATGATAAATACCCATTGTGGCCCAAGACACAGCATCTTTGTGTATACATACACACACACACACACACACACACACACACAAATATATGCATACACATAAATATATATAATACATATGACATACATACCCATGATGTATGTATCATGCATATCATATATATTTTTAACTGTATGTGTGTATATGTATGTCCACCCATGAAAAGGAAATGTCTATAAATTATATGGTAATTGTGTGTTTAAACATGATTTAATATTAAATTTGTTCAAGTGACTCTTCTGCCTCTTTAGGTATACTTATATGTAGTTTTTCCTTAGACCTATTAACATAATGGAATATATCAATGTGTTCCTTAATACTAGACAATCTCTGTTATCTGGAATAAACACTACATGGTCATTATATACCAGTTTTAATTTGTTATGGATTATTTTTGTTAATATTTTACTTAGGATTTTACTATAATTTTCTTAAGTACAATTGTCATGTTTTTCAGTACAATATTTTTTATGGCTCAGGATTAATGCTATAGTTATTTATTTCAAATAATTTTAAATTTTGTATCTATGCTCTTGAGAAGTTACACTATATATAATTATGTATTTTTTAAAGCTGTGATAAAATTCCTCTTTGAAAACACCTGGGTCTGGTGGCTTTTGTCAGTGACCTCATTCGTTAATCTTTTATTTCTCCTATGTTTATTGATCCTAGTTAAAATTATAATATCTGATTAGAATTATAAGAAACTCTTAACAATTATAGAAATTAGGAAACCCTAAAATAAAGTTAACTTTAATTTCAGTAATTAGTGTAGCTTTCTTTTAATAAAATTGCATTGTAAGTGTTATATTCCCAATATGTGAAGTCCAGATTAACACGGGGTATGCTTGCATGTTTGAATATGTGTGTGCATGTATGTGCATTTGTGTGCATGTGTGTGAGCAAAGGAGTTTTAGGAAATTTCAATATATTAACAGATTATCCTTCTGTTACAATCTACAAAATTTCTAAGCGTAAATTTCCTTTCAGGAGTGAGTAAAATAGCTGCTAGTTTATATTGTTCATTCGACAACCGTTTTTTAGTTATTATTATGTGCCTGCAGAATATTAAGTTTACACCTTTTAAAATTAAAATGATAACACTTTGTGGAAAACACACATGTGAATCTATAATTAAAATAAAATAAACAAATACTGCAATGTTCTAAGTTTGAATATCTTGAAGCTTTTTCTAATAACTTATTGTCACATACCATATATGCACATATATATGTATACCCTTAACAAAAATTTATAATTCTAAAACTAAACTTGCTACCCTTCCATGCTTTAAAAACTACATTAAAAAGAAAGTGTAAACTACATTCAAATCACAGTAACCATGTCCTGATTACAGTAAACCATCCCAAATGTCTTCCACAAATGTTCATGTTACACGAATTCTCACTGTGGTGAAATGGCAAGGTTTTTCTTTTACAGATTGTTCTCCAGTTTTGTGTCTATTCACGATGGAATCTAGCATGTCCCTGAGGCCTAGGGAACACGATCTAGGGTATGTGGTATCATTTATGAGAAGGAAAAGTGAGCATGGCAGGTAGGAGGAAAAGGATCAACTACACACAGGGCATAACTTTGACTTTGAGAATCAAACACTTTGTGTAATTTATTTTACCCGATTTCTCCTTCCCCTTTTCCCATTCCAATTATCTCTCTTATTCAACTGCTATTACAGATCGTAGCCGCTGGCAAAAGTTGCACACAGGAATGATTCCTCTGAGGCTGGAACTCATGCTCATCCCTGGATTGCCCAATAGTCTCTCTAAATTTTGTGGCTTGAATTCCCAGAGCACATCACCCTTACAGTAGCAGCTGGTGACCCCAAAATGATAAGTAGAAGCAAAATGTCCCAGTTGCTTATGGTAACTTTACTTGCCCAAGGTCAGAACAGGCCAGTTATCTGTTTAGCAATCCCTGCTGAGGAATTGTACTGATGTTACCATTTTTCTGAATGAGTCTGAAACTCCAAAATGCCTTGTAAAAACAGAGATGTGAATTGGAAAATACAAATCATCTTTATGACAGCATTGTCGTTAATCTTAGTACTAGACTGAGTATTCTTTGGACTATAATGTAAACAATGATTTGCTTGAGTAAAAGTAGCTAAAAAGAACATGCATTATAGCCCCTCTGGGATTTGCTGACAGTTCATCATAAATAAACCTAGTAGAAGAAGTTGCAGGGAGGGGAGAGGTAGCAAAAAAGAGAAAAGCCTAGAAAGTAGCCCAATGACAGAGGTCTAATAATTATACTAATCAAATAAATGGATAGCATGTCTCTTATTTCTGGAAGATGGCAGCCTCTTTCTTGGAAAACTTTTAGTCATTACGAATTTCATCCTCAGCGAATAAAAGTGATTATCCAGTTAGTAAGTGGCTCAACTGCTTGGGGGCTTGAATAAAGATGTCTGACATAATTTCTCTTTCCTAGCTCTTGGGAGTTTAAAATCTTAGCATAGATATGGACCAGTCAGCAGCTACATGATGCTAGACTTCTCCAACCCTCAGCATCATCCTTCCCAAGTAGCTGATGGGCCCTGTCAATCAGTAATAGCCATAAATGATTGCACGTTGGCTCTGAGACATGAACTTTACATGCATTCATTTAATTCTCAAAAAGTTAGAAATACGGTATTATTTTCCTGTTATTTTCTTATGCAGATGAAGAAACTGAGGCTTAAAAATATTACATAATTATTCTAAAGTCCCATTGATAATAAATAGAAGGCAGGTATTGAAACCTAGGGTTTACATGCTTGAAAGCCCATTGTATCTCCAGTCTAAAACCATAATTCTCATTGTGTTATAATCAAACCAACCTGTGGGTAAAGTATTCATTATAATAAATGAGACATATATTAAACTGTGGTGTTGCCAAAGTAGAAATTGATTGTCCTTTACTATGGGAAATTCTGACGTTCTAAATCATCATCAACACGGAAATCACAATTTAAAAAGTACCCACTAAGATGATAAAATATTGGAGATTAATGAGAATATATACTTTTTAATGGAATTTGTGAAGGAAAATAAACTGAAGAGGGATGTGAAGTACCCAATTTCCAGATATATCTATATATCTCCATATTGATATAGATATATATTTATAGACAGATATATAATATATATATTAGCTCATATATATATCCTCATATATACATATTTGTATATATGGATTACATGTATATGTGAATATATACACATACACATGCAAATGTATATATATGTATATATATATACATGTACATATATACGTTTGCATACACACACACAAACTTTTAATGCCATTTTTTGATATTGTCCCATTTGGCTACTGTACAATTAATGAGTTAATTGATAGTTTATGTTGTAATACCCAGACCCAGGTTAATCAATTAAAATGAATAATCAAATGAATTAATGGATTACATACATTTACACACGAAATATATAAACAAAATCTAGTTTTTATTTTTTCATGTTATCCAGTAAAACTTCAAAGGTCACTAGAAGTAGTTGCTAGAAAGGAGATATTTTATTTTTAATTATAAGATATTGCTTCTTGGAGAAATATGTGTCACGCATAAAAATATGGCATATTTCTTATCAAAAGCATAGAAAACAATTTTTGTTAAATTACTGTATTTTATTTTATTTTTGTAAATGTCTTGAGACATCAATGCTCTACTGGAAAATAGTCACTAATATTTTTGGATAGACAATTACTAAATGATTTTATTTTAATGGTCTTGTAATTGATTTTTATGTAACTATGTACCATACTATAAAATACAAGTTTATAAAAGCTTACATCTCATGTCAACTGGAAATATGTTGGTGAACATTTTTGTGTTTATATTTATTTATTATTTTTTATTGCTCCCTCTATATTTTATCTTTAAAAAGTTCCTTCTCAGCAACTTATATACCATCAAATGTTTTCTGGGTCAACTTTCTTTTTTAAATTTAAATTTAAGCTTTACTTCTAAACAAATGCAAATTTTAAGTAAAAATGATCTTTAAAAGCACTTAAAGTAGTACCTTTGTAGAAAAATATGAAGCTTTTATGTGAAAAAGGAAAAAAAAGTTTTATACAGTTCAGCTGTATATTCGAAAACTATTCCTTATAAAATAATCCTAATTATTGTTTTGAAATATAACCTAGACATTTTGATTTAGTGCTATTTATAAATGCATCAAAGGAAATCACTTAATATCTGGACATTCCAGGCCTCAAATTACATACTATGTGTTTTTGGTGATCCAATATGCCGCATTGAATGAGTTCTATATTGCTGTTTAAAAACTCACCCCTAAAATGATTGGCCTAAAACCAAAATATTAAGTCATAATCACTCACGTTGTTTGAGACACAATTTCAATCAGAAAAGAGCAGAGATATTCCAAGCATACTAGTCTTCAGGAGGAAGCCCCGGAATATGGTGGAGGTAGCACCTGAAGGTTCATTCATTCTCACATCTGGGGTTGGGGCATATGGTTTTTACTCTAGGCTGGGATCCTGGCTGGACATTTGGTCAGGAATGTATACACATGGCTCTATGTGTGTAGCCTGGCCTTTCTTATGACACTGTGGGGACAGAGCCATGAATGCAGTTTCCAAGCTCTTGGCCTGATGTGGAAAGGTGCTGGCTCAGGTAGTAAACGGCCATCAACTGATTGGATGGCCTTCAGCTGTGGCTAGTAGCCCGTCAGCTGTAACCAGTGAGCCATCGGGCACTAATAAACTGCAGTGGCTATGCTAGCAGCAAATGGGGGCTAGCAAGAAGATGGTGGCTGGCAAGCATGGACTGCAGTTAGCACGGCATGTTGCGGATTGCAGAGAAGGTGGACGATAGGTTGCAGATAGTGTGGCTCCTGCTTCCTGTGTCTCCAACACCGCTGCCAGAGAGACTATAGTGGTATGACTCCCCTACCTATGGCTAGGGGTGTTCCTTTTTGGCCTCACCATATCCTGCGTTCTTATGTGGGGAGCGGACCTGGAGACCCCGCATAACACCCTGCATGACAGACACATTGGCTAGGTCCCAAGGATAAATGTCCTACATGAGAGAGAGCAGGGTAGAAGCAATATTTCCTTTTCTGTTCAAGTTTTGGAAGTCTAGAAGCATCACTTAACCCACCTTTGATAGCTTAGGCAGTTGTACAGATTGATCCAGGATCAGTTGTAAGGAACAAAGGCCCTCGCAGTTTTTCAGAGGCCTGTCAACATCGCACATCAAGTTATTTAGGATGGGATATATCATTTTATCACAGTTTGCTTTTTGGGCCATATAAATACAAGTATTTCTAACTCATTCCCACCACCACACCACAATGTTGAATCTCATTATGATAGCAGCTCATAGCCTATGATCTTATGTAAATAAGATTTGGATGTTGATGATTCTCCTTTCTTGTAGTTCTTGGAATACAGTTCTTCAGATACAGTTCCAGCATTATAAAAATCCATGAAACTAAAAGAAAAGTGAATATGCTCCCAACATCTGATATACAATGGTTATGCAGACATGGCATAATTGACACAGATACCACTGTTCAGTGAGGGAGGAAACTGAAGTCACACAGATGTCACTGGTCAATAGATATGATGAAGTTCCGCTGAACACATGATGATTGCCAATTACTTACTAGGTCCTAATTCTTGGGACTAACTTTCCACAGCTGCTTGATGCACTCTAGTTTCTTGGCTACCTGATGAGTCATTATTTTATCTCTATAAGATACAGCCAATGTTTGCTGCTGTGGTTTGCTCAACCTGCTTCTGTTTGCAATGTGGACTACAAAGGCATATTTACAGTTTGTCCTATCTCTACCTTTGATTCTGTTCAAATTGTATATCTGTCACTATAATTTTGCAAAAACTTTGTGGGCTTTTGATGGGACATGTAGGGATTTTTCCCCCCATTGGAAGAGCCCACATAAAAATATAGATGGAATATACTCTTCTCTACATTGGATTTCCTATAAAGTTGGTGTAGGATAATATCATTAAGATTCTTAAGAACACTTATTTTCTGTTCGACACACCAACTAAAAACTTTCTGAGATCTAAACAAGACTTTTGTAATCAAAATGCCAGCTTCGTTTCTAGATTATGTTTGTCAATGATGCCTTTGATGTAACATTAGCTCAGAAGCCATTTTATACTTTTAGAATCATTTATCACCTAAGAGGTTATATGATGCTATGAGAAAATTCATTTTCAGACACAAAGCCATGACTTCTTTGTTTATTCAGTCATTTGTTAGCTTATCGCTGTGCCTTCACATTTTACTTAATTTATGTCAAAGAAGCAAGCCAACATCTTCAACAGAAACCTCCTTAACTTCATTATCTACCTTTATTAAGTACATTTATTTTTCTTTCTTTTTTTTGTGAAGAAGAATATTTTGTTTGTTTGTTTGTTTGTTCATTTTGTGTGTTTTTTCTTTGTTTTGATTTTCTACCACTACATAATAAAACTTATCCTCCAAGTGTCACCATAACTCCGATAACTTTCTCTTCAAGGTCGTTTTAAATTCCAACTATCATTTGCTTTGAAATTCACTGACCCAAATTTTAGTTTTTTTTTTTTTTTTTTGTGTGTGTGTGTGTGTTTTGTGTGTGTGTGTGTAAGAACTACACTTTTATTTGTGTGGCAATAAGTAAAGTAACAAATCTGTGTTACTTTTTGTTGTTGTTGTTACCATCACATTGTCCCTAAACTTAGTAATTGAACAGCAATAATCTAACAGTTTCTATGGATCAGGATTTCTGGCACAGCACAGAGAGCACCTCACTGTTTCCACTCCACAATGCCTGTATCTCACCAGGGATACTTGAAGGCTGTGTAATGGAACTACCTGAAGGCTTATTGTTTAGATATTTGGTAGCTAAGGTGTGATGGCTGGGTTCATGGAAAATGGTGAGAGGGAGAGAGAGACAGAGACATGCAGGATTACTCCTGTCACATTCTACTGGGTGAGGCAGTTACTGTGCTCTGTCCAATATTGAGTAGGATGAGAAATCCTTTTGGTAGAGGTGTGTCAACATCATATTGTAAGTAGAGCATATGGGATTGTATAGAGATCAGTGTTGTCATAGTTGGAAAATACTACCTTCAACATCTAGCATCATGAGCCAATACCAAGAAATTAAGGAATTCTAGAACTCCATAATGAAGAGACACTTATTATAGGAATGACCAGTTGTTCAATAAAATAAAGTAGATTTAATCACAGCATCAATATTTCAGAATATACTATAGTACAAGTTAATTTTCTGTCAACATATATAAATGATCAATTTTTAATGTTAAGGATAAAGGCATAGGAGAATGTGTACATTCTCAAATTACTCATAAATTTTTTCACTCTACCAAGTGATTCCTGGCTACTTTATAAAGTGATAAAAAATCAAATATTTATGTATTTTAACGCTGGTAAAATTTCACAGGTGTGTATACTATGTGTATTTCTAAAAGTAAGTGATCACTAATTGGTCTGGACAGAGATCAGAAATAAAACTGATAAAATTAAATTCTGTGTGGAACAGCTTTATTGAAATATTTTTATAATATAATAATATAAATTATCACAGTGTACTTCGTTTTTCGACAACAAAAGTCTCCATTCTGTATAACTAGGTCACAGTCCTTAGGTAAAGGTTTGTGACAGTAATGTGTAAAGCATGAATAAAAATAATGCATGCTCAAGGTTTAAAGACATGCAGGAACTTCATTCTTTATTCATTTCTTTCTATAATTTCCTGTTGTTTAGTGAAAATATACTGAAATTATGGCCAGAAGAAAGTTCCACACCACAGAAATGTGAGCTACATGCCCCAAAGCTATCTGGTAAAAAGACAAGAAAATTTGGATGATCTAGGGTCTAAAGTTTTATACTCTGGGCTGCAATATAGTTTCCCAGGAAGTCTGTATACTTGTATGCATTCATACTTAAAGGTGAACAAAACCAACCAACCAAACATACAAACAAACAAACCAGTAAAACATAAAGGCATAAAGGCAATGGATTTACACTCTGGTTAAGTTGCAGATAAAAAGTATTTTCTGAGTAAGAAGCTCTCATTTTTCTCACAAGAAGCTTTAACAATGCCTATCATTTATTGCATACTTGCCACTTAAGTTAGGTGAATGGCAGGCAGAACAAAAATCAAGTAACCATTATCATTACTATCATTCTCATTCATCAACAGCACATCAGGGCTTTCTGCACATGATGAGTGAAAAAAAAATCCACTATAAAGTGTGGATTGATGGATAATTTTAACTACCTCACAGCTTCCCTAGTGAATGACCTCTTAGAAGAGATTAGAACTCATCATAAGCTCTGTCATTAGTGTAATCAGTAGAATTCCATTACACTTGCAGCTTATTTATCAAATATGTTCCAATTGAAACCTGAAAAAAGAAAGTCTCATCTGCTTTGTACCACAGGTGCACAATAAGCCAACAACCATTGTCACATCATGCATGACAGAGCGATGGGGATAAGCAGATCATGTGTGGTTTGGTCTGTACAGTAGTCTTTGTTCTTGCAGGAGAGGGAGCAGAACTCCACAGGAATTACCTGTGCTTCTTTTTATTGAAAAAAATTTTGAAATGTTCCACAAGGGCAGTGGGATAAAATTGTTTTTACAAAGCATCCCTAAACAAGCATCGGTAAGCTGACAGTTTTAAAATATTTATTTTTCTATCTGCTGACTTGCCAAGAGGCTCCAAATTCCTTTTTTTTTCTGATTTTCTCAATATCCTTGTAGAAGTATAAATTGGAACCGTGACGTAGGGACTTAGTAGAGTTTGCTTGAGACCTGCTGCATCTTAGGTTATCAGTGGTTATTCCAAAGCTCAATGTTAATCAACATTCTACTCTGTTTCCTATTAATGATAGTTCTTTAACCTTCACTACAAGCCTCAGGACAATGAAAGAAAAATTCACTGCTGCTGACTTTGAATTTGAATAGAGGACATTAAAATCTGAAGCTCAACGCTGTGTGCGCAAATTGATAGCCAAGTGGTACTAAAATTGCACATTCAGAAAGACTTGCCTGCTGTTATTTTTTTCATGTGCTGATTCTTATCTTCCCAGTATTTTTCTGCATACTGAAGTACAATATAAATGTAGAGGTGGGCCATTAGAGAGTAATATCTGTGAGAGGCAACAGCCCTGGACAATCCATCCTCCTTACTCAGCCATCATGAGCATAAAAGGGAGACAAAGCCAGGGTTCTTGTTCAGGAGACTGTGAAGCCAACTGGAAATCAATGGATAATAAACAACCCTCTCTATTATTAATACTTTTTACAAAATAAATACATTTCATATCTTGATATTTCAGGAAGATTATTTGCGGTTTAAAGTATGTGGAAAGCACCATTAAACAGCATTGCTATGTTATCTATATGTCGGGATGTATAAGAGTAAGAGATACTGATATTTGCTGATGACTACAAAGATTAGACATTAGTTTAATGCATCAATAATTCCATCACACATGTGTGGCATACTTCTAAAGTGTCTTAGTATTAACTAAATTTATACAAGTGGGAAGTCTTGTGTCTCATTTATGTGATGTTTCAAATATACACTGCATTGAAAATCTCTTCTCTTTTAAAGCTGTATAAAGGGACAAAAAGACCTCCATTAATGAAATAGTAAAGTTGATTGATTTAAGTACATGGAGATTAAAGGTACGAGTAGTGTCATATTATCCTATATTATTAAAGCTCTTGACTCATCTCTCCACTTGCACCTAATACAGCATATTGAATGTAATAGATATTCAAATATTTAGTGTTTGTGGGGTAATATCAATGTACAGAAGGAAGTATTCTAACTTAATTTGGTAAATTACAATAAAATATATCCTAATCATCAATGTCTGAAGCAGTACTTGGTCAATTAATCAAAGTAGTCAGTTAAAGCATGGGATTATAAACAAAGACAAATACACAACTCACAAATTTTATGTCAAAACATATAAATGTACATTCACTCTGTGACCTTGCATTGAAAAGAGTATTTTCTTTAGAGAGTTATGTGTTTTTGTTTGTTTGTTGCTTAATCTACATCCATAAAGGGTCATGTATAATTTTCTTTTTTTATCTAAAAAAATTCCATAATAAAACATTTTAGCTTTTCACACTGATGAAGTTTTACAAAATGTTTAATTTCATTTTCCATGAAAACTATAATTCTATTTGCAATTAAAGTTTTCACCTTGTTAAAAATAGTTGAAAAGAGAATTATGGAAACAATTATAAGTGGCACAGAGGCTTGGAAAGGAATGTGGTTCCCTTGTAAGAGCACATGGGTCAACTGGTGGTAATAGGTTAGAAGTGCACATGGGACTATGAGAAAAGGAATTCATTTTCAGTGTGTCAGGTGTATCCATCAGTAGGTATTATAAAAAGGAATGAAGATAAATAGTTAACACTGAAAACTAATAAAGCTAGTGATATTGTTAAATTGGGTTGTTATTGTTCATATTGATGGGTAAAATTCCCTCTGGCCCTTGGAGACAGCATTTATGTTGGTGCAATGTGTAAGGTAGGTGTTCAATAACAGTTTGGTGAGTTATTGAGGAATTGCATACTTGCTAATGACAAAATGTAAACAAACCAGAGACATAAGCTTTTTAACACACATCTATAAGCAGAATTATCTCTTTTTAAGGTCTTAGTATGGCCAGCTAAAATCGTTGAGAGGTCCTGACTAATAAGCTCTTTGGTCTTCTTCTCTGTCATCATTTTACTTTTACCACTGCTTCTAAACATTGAAGCACACAAAGATTGGTTCATTCTGTGGAGACATACAGAGTGAATAATTCAATTTATTTCCTATGTTATTCAAGGTACTAGAAAACTAATTAAAAATATATATATACCACACAAGGATTTGAGAAGATAATGGAAGAAAGCCTAAATTTAGTAGAATTTCAATACTCAGCCAAAATATTATTAAAGTCTGAGAAAGAGAAAATTAAGGTATTTTCAGATATATATGACAAGAAAATATACCTCCGACACACACCTTCTTGTGAATCTAATTGGATGAAATTATTTTTATTCCAGTTGTTAAAAGAAGAAGAAACCAAGTAAAAGGAAGACAAGCAATCCACAAATTAAGGGGAAAAGCTAAAAGAAAAAGAAAAAGAAATTCCTGGAGTAACTGTGTTAGTGGGTAACCGTTTAGATTGGATATAGATGCCTCGAAATTCAGAACAGAAGTTGTCACCAAAGAAAGGAATTGATTGGAAAATGATACAAACAAGTTAAAAAATAGAAAGGAGTAGAAAATAGTGTAGTAGAAAGAACTGCAATGAGAATCTTCAAGGGAAAAAAAGGTCATATAAGAAAAGACATGTCACCAGAGTTCATTGCTACTGCAGTATTCTTTTCTTCCTTGAGTTTCTAATTAGATCATGTCTCGTTTCTCTATATTTCTTGATCATGCCATTGTCATAAATTCAAAGCATTCTTTGATTA
Source organism: Rhinolophus hipposideros (assembly GCF_964194185.1). NCBI lineage: Eukaryota > Metazoa > Chordata > Mammalia > Chiroptera > Rhinolophidae > Rhinolophus > Rhinolophus hipposideros. The sequence goes on from NC_138050.1 coordinate 96,434,988, forward strand.
TGGCAAATCTGAAAAACTTTGCTTATCTATGTGATATATATTTTCAAAGATATTTTTCCCATGCAATGCCATCACAATAGTCTCTGAGTATGCTAAATAATCCTCTCTCAATTGATCCTGGTTGATGTCCAGAAATCTACTTCAGTTCTTGGAGGATTGTGTGTCTTGGTGGGAACAATTGTTCAACTGATTTTCTTTTACATGGATTAGATATCATGCTTTGACCACATGAGCTTCAGAACAAAAATCCCTCAGCTCCTGCACAAGTTACCCCAATTCATGTTATTTATTTACAGTGGAATCTCCTTTATTCACTTGATTTATGTATCTATCTGTGGAGGTGGTGGCAGAGGTTGAGGATGAGTGATGGTATTTGTTCAGTTGTGGATTTCACAAAGTTCTTTGTATAGCGATAGTGAAGAATTGGGGAGGAATGGGCAACTGTTCCAGCTAAAATATTTCAAATAATGTCCAAGTTTTTTTTTGTTTTTTTTTATTTCCCCCCCCATATCTCACACTGGGACTCTTCAACTAACCTAGCTTTTGATCTAAACCTTTGTCTCTCTGAGTTTCTGGAACTCAGAACAGTTCCATAATGTATATGTCTATGTCTATATCTATATCTCTCTATGTATACGTACATATATATGTACGTAATACGTATAGCTCCATTATACATATAATGTTTATACATATAATGTTTATATGTATAAACATTATATTTAAATTTATGTATATATTTTTTATTTTTGCATTTATATATTTATATATATATTTTACATTATATATTTATATGTATGTTTATATTTATAAACATAAATATTTTTTATGTTTATAACATAAACATAAACATTTATAAACATAAATATGTTTATGTTTATATTTTTATATATAATATATGTTACATATATTATATATAATGTTTCATTATATATATATATGTGTGTGTATAGATAGATACATAGATAGATAGATAGATAGATAGATAGATAGATAGATAGATAGATAGATAGATAGATAGAGATAGAGATATGTATATATTTTGCAACTCCCAGAAGGAGAAGATAGAAAGATTACTTGAAGTAATAATGGCTGGAAAGTTCCCAAATCTGATGAGAAACATTAATCTACAAATCCAAGAAAGACAATCAACTCCAAGTAGGATAAACCCAGTGGCTCACACTGAAACACATTATAACCAAACTATTGAAACCCAAAGACTGAGAATCTTGAAAGCATAAAGAGAGAAGTGACTCATTCCATAAATAGAATCCTCAGTAAAATTATCAGTGAATGTCTTATCAGAAACCTGGAGGCCAGAAGGCAGTGGGTGATATATGTCAATAGTCAATGGTTAAAAGCTAAAAAATAAATAAATGAATAAGGAAAAGCCAACCTAGAATTCTACATTCAGCAAAACTGTCTTTTAAATTAGGAAGAAATTAAGACATTCTCAGGTAAACAAAAGCAAAGGAAATTCAATACTACTATATCTCCCCTACAAGAAATGCTAAAGGAAGTCAAAGCTATATGAGGCTATAAAGATCTCCACTAAAGGTAAATCCATGAGAAAATTAGAAAGCTAGTTTTAGTTTAATCTTAGTTTGTAACTCCACTTTTTATTATCTATAGAATTTAAAAGAAATATTCATAAATATAAGTCCTATGACGTGACTTCTATACATTTAATAGCCCTCTTCTTCAAACTATTCAGCTATATGGTTGATAGACTTGTAATATCCAATATAAGAAACAGAATCCTCATATATCTGCACAACTAAAAATCGGTTCTATGGCTTTCAACTATAAAAAATGACTCTTTAAGTTTGTGTTTTTAGAGGACAAAAGTTACGCGGGCTGAAGGGAAAGTGTAGATGAAGAATGGTGATGGGCTTTCTCAAGACTTATCTATTAGATCCATTTAGCTGAATGTACAGAAAGAAAGACAAGGTTTGGAAAATAAATTAGCAAGGGGAAAGAGCACCACCAGTGACAAGTTGAAAAGTGCCTGGTTCTGAAAACCTAATATGGTGGAGGACATGCATCAGCAGAGGAATGCAGTGACTCAGAAAAAAGAGCATATAACAACTTTATTAATCCATTAAAAGATAAAAGTACACTGTAACTCTTGTCTTCCTCCTTGGCTAAACCTCCTAGCACAGATTATGGTTCTTAAGCACTGGTTGCCCAATAGCTATCCACAGGAATCACTTGGCTAATCATTGCAGATACTACACTACCTGTTATATCAGTCAAGGACAGTGATCAGATTACCATCATACCAGCCCCCTAATTGAAAATAGTGCATTGACTACTGACTGATCAGATGTCATAAATGTCCCTTCATGATCCTTTCCTATTGCCTTCCATCACATTTAATGACACTTGCATACATCCCCACATATTTTTCATCTGTCAGTAGAATTCATCATAATTTCCAAAAAAATGCATGGTGAAAACTGTTAGTTCCCTTCCCAAAGTAAGTTCTTCCTTTATTTCCTTAGTAACAGAACCCTCCTTTTATTCAGGTAGCAATGTAAACAACTTTGAAAAGATTTTTTCCCAATCTACCTTGCAGATTGATATGGCCATGCAAAAAAAAAAAAAAAAAAAAAAAAAAAAAGTTTTGACAATATTTTTAAAAGCAGCAGGTATTGTGTGGGAGTCCTGACTAAGGCTCCTTAGAATGGTTTCAGAGAGCTCATGGGTACATCTTTAGCTCTCCCCACCTCTGACTTTCCTGCTTAGAATCTAAAAGGACCGTAAGGCAAATTTGAAAATGGAAGACTGGGCTAAGGACAGTGAAGGAAAAAGAAAATAGAAAATGTGTTCCTGGTAACCAGGGATATTATTCTAGATCTAGAATGCGTATCTCTGGATTTCTTTTACTTAAGACAAAAATCAATTAATGTATTTTAAATTCTTATTTTTCTTGACTGTTGTTACCAAAAGGTAAATGTAATTCTTGTCACATGTGCAGACTGATTTTTTGTTAGACAATCTACTTTAATTTGAGAATATTCTTTTGATTTTTTTTTTTTTTTTTTTTTTTTTTTTTTAGAAACTGTTTTCTCCCTCTCTAAAACAGTTCAAAGTACTTTCTCCCTCCCTATATGAAATTGCCCATATTGCTCACCTGGAAGAATATTTTTTAAATCATGTCAGGCTCTGCTGAAATATCTTTATAAAAGATAAAGTCTTCCCAATGTCTCTCATCCACTCAATGCCACATTATAATTACTTCCTCTGCTTTGCTCTCATAATTTCACCACTTGATGCTATGAATGGATTAGCTTTTTCTGGCTTTTAAAAATTTTTGTTTCAGATTTTTACTAAAATATAGCTAACATATAATATTATATTAATTTCAGGTATACGTGATCACTATTCAACCTTTGTATACCTAAAGAAATGATCACCATAATAAGCCCAGTAACCATCTGACACCATACCATGCTATCACAATATTATTGACTATGTTCCTTATGCTATACATTACATCCCCATGACTTACTTGTTTTATACCTGGAAATGTGGACATCTTATTCCCTTTCAACTTTCCCCCCTTTAAACATTTTTCAATTACAGTTGACACTCAATATTATTTTGTATCATTTCAGGTGTACAGCATAGTGGTTAGACATTTGTATAATTGAAGAAAGGATTCCTTTGACTAGTCTAATACCCACCTGGCACTGTACACAGCTATTACTATATTATTGACTATACTTCCTGTGCTTTACTTTACATCCCATGACTATTTTGTAACTACCTGTTTGTACTTCTTAATCCCTTCAGTTTTTTCACCCTGTCCCCAATCTCTTCCGATCTATCACCCCAACAAATCTTGTACATTTCAGACACGTTACATAGTTATTCCAATATTATTGACTATATTCCTTATGGTATACCTTACATCCCGATGATTACTATGTGACAAAGGAATTATTAATCCCTTTCCCTTTTGCAGTCAACCTCAACCACCCCTGCCATCTGGCAACCATCAATATGTTCTCTGTATCTATGAGTTTGTTTCTGTTTTGTTTGTTTTGCTCTTAAATTCCATATATAAGTTAAATCACATTTCACCTCTTTCAGTGTCTTATACTCCACTCAGCATAATACCCTCCAGGTCCATCCATGCCTCTGCAGATGGCAAGAACCCATTTCCTTCCATTACCGAGCAATATTCCATTGTATATATGTACCACCTCCTCTTTATCCATTCTTCCATCGACAGACACTCAGACTGCCTCTAAATCTTGGCCATTGTAAACAATGCTACAATAAGCATATGGATGTGCACATCCCCTTGAAGTAGCATTTGCGTTTCTTCAGATACATACACAGAAGTGGGATTACTGGGTCCTTCCTGCGATAGTGCCTTTGTTTTAAAGTCTATTTTGTCTAAGTATTGCTACTTCAGATTTTTGGTTTGTTTCCATTTTTATGAAATTTATCATTTCCATCTTTTCACTTTCTCTCTCTGTGTGTCTTTCAATCTGAAGTGATTCTCTTATAGGCAGCATAGGAAAGAGTCTTGTTTTTTTTATCCATTTAGCTCTCCTATTTCTTTTGAATGGAGCATTTAATCCATTTACGTTGAAAGTAGTTGTTGGTAAACATGTAGCTATTGCCATTTTATTATTTATAATTTTTATTTTATTTTATTTTTATTTATTTATTTATTTGTTTCCATCTTAAAGTCCGTCTAACATTCCTTGTAATACTGACTTCATGGTGATGAACTCTTTTAGCTTTATCTGGTCTGGGAAGCTCTTTATTTCAATTCTAAAAGGTAGCTTTGCTGGATAGAGTAATCTAAGGTATATATTCTTGTTTTTCATCACATTGAATATTTTGTGCCAATTCCTTTTGGCCAGCAAAGTTTCTGTGGAGAAGAAAGCTGGAAATCTTATGGGAAACACCTTATAGGTAACAACTGATTTTCTGTTGCTGCTTTTAGGATTCTCTGTGTTTAAACTTTGCCATTCTAATTATGAGTCTTGGTGTGGGCCTATTTGGGTTCATCTTGTTTGGGACTCTCTGAGCTTCCTGGGCTTGCATATATATTTCATTCACCAGGTTAGGGAAGTTTTCAGTAATTATTTCTTCAAATAGGTTCAATCTCTTGCTTTCTCGCTTCTCCTTCTGGCACACTTATGATGCAAATGTTGTTATGTTTGATGTCCCAGATGTCTCTTAAACCATCCTCATTTTTTTCTTTTTAATTATTTTTTCTTTGTGCTGGGCTGATTGGGTGTTTTATGCTACCATGTCTTTGAAATTGCTTATTTGATCCTATGCTTCATGTAGTCTGCTGGTGATTTCTTCACTTCTGACCGTTTCTTTTTTATGTTTTCTATGACTTTTTTTTTTTTTTTTTTTAATGCTTGCTCTCTCTTTGTTGAAGTCCTTACTAACTTCCTTGAACATCCTTGTAATGTGGGATGTCATGCAGGGTCTCTTGTCCGGCTCCCCACATAAGAACGCAGGACATGGTGAGCCCAAAAGGGAACGCCCACGGAGCCATAGTTAGGGGAGTCATACCACTATAGTCTCACTGATGGCTGGGTTGGAGACACAGGAAGCAGGAGCCACACTATCTGCAACCTGCTGTCCACTTCTCTCTGGCATCCAACCTTACTTCCTAGCTGCATTCTGCCATGCTAACTGCAATCCGCTCTTGCTAGCTCAGACACCATCTTCTTGCTAGCTCCCATTTTCTGCTAGCGTAGCCATGGCAGTTATATTAGTTGCCAATGGCTCACTGGTTACAGCTGACAGCCAACTAGCCACAGCTGGTGGCCATCCAATCACAGTTTATGGCCATGTACTACCTGAGCCAGCACCTTTCCACATGAGGCCGAGAGCCTAGAAACTGCACTCCTGGCTCTGTCCCCACATTCCTTATAACCATTGTTTTGAACTCCATATCTGGTAAGTTGTTTTCCTCCATTTTGTTTAGTTCTGATTCTTAAGTTTCCTTTTGTTCTTTCATTTGGGACATATTTCTTTGTTTCTTCATTTTGGTTGCTTCTCTGTTTCTATGTGTTATGTAGATCTGCTATGCCTCCCAGTCTTTACCAGGTGGCCTTATGTAGTAGGTGTGCTGTGGGTGCCTGGCACAGTCTCCCTAGCCACCTGCTCCAGGAGTGTCCCTTGTGTAGTTTCTGAGTGCCCTCCTGTTATACTGATTGATATCGACACATCAGTGGGTAGGATGGACTCTCAGGGTGATTGGCTGTGGAGTTTGACCACATCCACAGCTTATGGGCTGCTGTGGGGTGGGGTGGCTTACCGCCCTGGGTGGGATTCACGCTGGGGGGCTCAAGTGACTGTTGAAACCTTCTTTTGGGTATGCTACTTGTGGGCCTAATTGGATGGTGCTCTTCTGTGGTATGAAGCCAACCGCCAAGTATATTTGTTCTGGGGACTCTTGTGAGGGTCTCTGGTGCAGGCCCAGGTCTCCCACTGCATGTCACTGGCTGAAGACTACCTAGTAGGAACTACAAAGTGATCTGTATTTGTTCACTGCCTGTGCTATCTCTGTAGGCACATGGAGAGGCCACGCTGCCAACTAAGGATGGCTACCACCAGTACTGGGCCTGGGATGGCTCTGTAAAAAGCTAGGTCATCCTGAGGACTGCTGCCACCTGCTGGCTCCCTTAAGTTTCAGCTCTTGATAAAGCCTCATGTGATACATTAGTTGGGGGAGGCAGGGTCTTAGGGAGTCGCTAGAGTGGGAAGAATTGTGGTCAACAGGTTAATGTAGGCTCTGAATTTGTACCAGTGCTGAGCCTGGAGCTACTCAGCAAAAGTGTCAGAGCACACTGAGACCAGTCATCGCCTATCTGGATACTGCAGAATCCAATAGTTTCTTTCAAGAAGGAATGCAATGCAGGCAGAGCTGATTGCTCTTGGAGAAAATGCCTCTGATATTGGGTGAGTTGGTGGGGGCGGGGTTTCAGGAAATCAGCAGGATGAAGCAGCAAAATTCATCAGGCTAATCAGATTCAGATCTGGCCAGAGGGGGGTGGGCTCAACACAGGAAAGATGGCGCCTGCCTGCATACTGCATGGAAAAGGCCCTCTCTCAGGGAAAATGGTAATTGTCCTCCCACCCTCTCTCCAAGGCCACACATGTCAGTCTGCCCAACATCCCCTGAGTTACTGTCCATCGCTGGAGCCCAAGGTGAGTGTCTGCGAGTGAGAGAGTCCATGCGCCGGCCGTTTAAAAGGACATCTGGGTTTCCCGCAGCCTTTCTCCTACCTGGATGGTTGGAATTCCCTGTTTTTTCACAGCTAGATGTTGTGGGGACTCCTCTTCCTGGCACCAGTACTCTGGGCTGGGAGGCTGGTGTGGGGCTGGTGTCTCTCGCTCCTCTGGGGGGACCCTCTGTGGCAGAGATATCACTTCCAGTTCTCAACCACCAGATGGAGGTTGCGGCCCGTCTATTTTCACATCTCCATCCCCTCCTACCAGTCTCGACATGGCTTCTTGTTTATATCCTTAGTTATGAAACTTCTGTTTAGCCAGACTTCAGGTGGTTCTCCAGGCTGGTTGTTCCATAATTTTGTTGTAATTTCAATGTGTTCATGGAAGGAAGCAGGCACAGTGTTTATCTACTCTGGCATCTTAAATCGCTCTTGAATGTTTCCATGGGTGTCTTATTTAAAATAGGTTTGTAGCTAAAATCTGAATGGATTAGCTTTTGCATATGAGAATTATGTGGGAATTTTGAAGATGTAAGTCATGTTATTTATTTTGTGTATCTAAACACACAACATATATCAATTTATGTCACCCACACAGAGGATATTCATATTAAATATTAAGTTTTGATTATTTAATGTCAAAAAGTCATCTAGAGAAGTACTCTTAGAGTGTCACCGATATTATATATATATGAATGTCATTATTATTGACCCTGAAAAGAACCAAGATTTTTTTTGAAAATCATGAAATAATAATACCTTATCATAGCTTATTCACTTCCAGTCATTCCTAAATTTCAACCAAACATATTTAAAATTCTAATTAGCTATTTAGACAGTTCATCTGGCTAACCATCTCAATTGGAAAATGACATTTAATCAAGGGAAAATGTGAAAAAAATAGAATTTGAGTGTCTTCCTATCCAGTGTTTTTTTTTTCGTTTTTTTTTTTAAATCTTGCATAATAAAGTACATAAGGAACTTCATACATGAATTAATTCATCCATGATTTCCCAAGATCTAGTTAATAAATATTTCCACTTGAAACTCATCTAAGGATCTCACCAGGTCAAACTGAAGTTAACATTTTACTCCCCAAACTAGTTCATATTCCATTTTCTTCAATTTGTATATTACCGTTTCACACTCTCACATTTCTTTGTTACCTAAATCAACTCTGTCCATCATGTCTGTCTAACTATCTTCCATAAGTATCCTATAGTGTCGATTTCCAGTGTTACCACATTGGTCCATTGCCTCAATTACTGCACTGTAAGAATTAGTAATATTTGCTTTACTGTATTACCCCACCTGAAATTTATAATGTCTCTCTATTGCATAAAGATAAAATTCTTCTGATTGTAAGAACACCATATTTCTTCCTTGTAATTTGTCACACCCTGGTAATTTACACCCTCTCTTGTAATCAGAGAGTAAAGTCTCTGAAACTTTCAATTACGGTTTTTTATCCAAAAATGTGTGTGCGGCTGAATGTTGTAGTTAATAACCTCATATGCCATATTTTAGGTCTGTTTGTCTTTTCACTGAGGATCTCAGATCTTGGTGCTTTCTGAAGAGCTTCCTATTTCCTAGTAATTTTTTTTTTCTATGTTAGGAGTCATCTTTCATTATCAGCACTTCCTGATTGCTTGTAATCAGTTACCACATTGTGCAGATAACTGCACGTGAGTGGTTTTATGACTAATGAAATTTAATCTGTGGATTTTGTGGGCCTCTCATTTAGAGCCTTTGTCTCTCAGTGCATATGTGGTCATTGCGCTGTGATTTTGGTTTGGAAACTATGAGACGTGTGAACATTTGTTCAGAAGAGAATGGCAGAGTCAATTCAAGATGAAAAATTATATTACTTAACAATAGGAATGAGATATATTGAATTCATGGACATATACTTATCGGTGGTAATAATCTCAATATTCCTAAGGACCCTTAATATTATCTAATGAAATCTTCCCAGTAGTGTCTAAAAATAGGTATCATAATTTTATATTTGATAAAGAAAAAATTGAAATTGGGAAATTAGTATTTGTCGTAGATCACATACTCTGCAAATGGCAGTGCAGAAATATGTCTTCAAAATCTATCTGGCCTGAAAGTCCATTTTCTTCTATTACCAAACCTCAACAATTTATCAGCGGTGAGGAAAGATTTGGGTTTGAAAATAAGAGACATCATTTGAAAGTCATGTTGTAGAAGTTGTTTTTTACTCAATCATGGTAGCACGGTAACTTGAAATCCTAGAAAAGAGGAACATGAAATATTCTATATCTAATATAAGAAATAGGTCAAAAGGAAGTATTAGTCTCCTTTGCACAGGTATTTTAAAGGAGCTGAAATTTTGTCAATCCTTCCCTTTCACTTTTGGAAGCCATAGCAGAACGTAATAGGCAGCTATGTGAATAGGGCAGCAGCTTATTTGAAGAATAGAAATTTCTAATTTGTTTCAAAAGTTATAACTCAAGAATTCCTTTAGTTCTTGCTGGACAATTTAGAAATATGATGAAAATAGGATCACTGCATAATTAATTGTTTAGTGGCTAAAGGACACTGGTTCATTGCAATTACAAAGACAATCACAAATAAACCAATTAACCCTTATGTAACTAACCCAGTAAAATAGGTGGATTAATCAGTGCTTTTAATCTCTGACAGCCTTGTTTGAAAACAAACAAACACCCCTCACATCTAAAACCAAACAACAAAAGAGAACATGAAGAGAAAGGCATTAATTTTATTGCTTTACTAACTCATTTTAAAATTATATATATATATTATATGTATATATATACATATATTATATATATATATATATATATATATATATATATATATATATATATATGAGACAGTATAAATGTAAATATTTAAAAATGTATTATGTCTATTGTTGGTATTCTGCTGGGAAGTTTGGAACCTTACCAAAATATCAATGGTATTTTATGTAATAAATTATTGGGATTATGATATAAATCTCAGTTATGCTTGAGGACCCTATGAGTCATTTACCTGTGTGGCCAAAATCAGAACTGGAAGTAACAACTATCAGACAGCCACATGTTGAGATATGGAAAATGTAGTTGATTTATGGAAATACCTGCTTATGCACTTTTTTTTTTCCATTTGCCTTTATTCATATATTTATTTTACTTCATTTAAGTACATTCAAAAAGAAACTTAAGTTGCTCTACTTAAATTACTCCTTTACAATCTCACTCTTTTACCTAATTGCCAGCCTTTAGGAAAACAAAACAAAACACACACACACACACACAAAACAAACAAAGAAAAACACTAAGAGGGCTTAAATTTAGAAGTTATATCTGGCCAGTCATAAATACTTAGCATTATTGTTAATTGCCTTCTGAAGAAAGATACTCTATATGTTTAAAAATTTATGTAAATTCAGTTTGATGAGTTAAATATAATTCAAGATTCGAAAGTAAACCCAATAGGAAAAGGACTAACAAAAAAAAAGAAAGTACAAATATGTTCATGTTGATATTTACTACTCTCAATTTAGTTTGGATACATTTATAAAATGTTAAATGTTAGGAAAACCATGTTTAGTTTTCAAAATTTCCTTACAATTATTTAAATCTAATTGACTTACTTAGTGCTCCAATTACATTAATTTTAACCTATTGTAGTCAAATCACATTCAGTTGGGGATGTCCAAGCTACTGTAAGAACACAGGATAAATGACAATTGAAAGTTGGAACAACCCTGAGAAATAACATATCATCTTTTATGATGAACATAATGATAGCCTAGAAAAGTGAAATAATCTGGCCAATGTGCCACAAGTATTTATTGTCCTAAACTAGCACCTCTCGTTCCTTTTACTTTGTTTTCTTTGTAACATCATGCAGCCTACTAAAACTTTTTGTTATTCTCCAAAGATTAAGAGATATCAATTTTTAGTCTACATTAACCCCGTAGTTAAGGAAGTAGTTTGATTTTCAAAGTCTTAACTAGAAGCAATTATTCCATTTTCTGGCAATATGAATCTGAACAACTAAAGGCATAGTCAGGTCCTGAGGGTGCTACCTCATTATGAAGTGTGCTAAAGTAAAAAAATAAATAAATAAACAAATAAAAAATAAAAAGAAAGAAAGAAAGAAAAAGAAAGAAAAATTAAAACAAGAGAGGAAGAGAAAGCTCTAAAGTCCAATTATTTTTAAAATAATGTTATTTGGATTAAATGAATTTTTTGATCAACACAGCATGTCAAGTCATTTCATTTTCATCTTGCACTAAATTCAGAGTGCACTAAATTAAGACATCAATACCTAGTTAGTGACGCTACAAATTGCCCTTGTCATCACATAGTTTCTGTCATTAATTTCATTATACTAAGTGGTAAGAATTTTTCCCTTTTGTATCAAAAATCAGTTAAGTTGCATTTACTTTTTTAAACAACTGCGATTTATAGAATAAATATACGTGTAATTTGTATTGATATGATGTGGAACCAAGGAATCATTAGGGAGCATATTTTACACTCTGCTCCATACCTAGACTTTCACGATATTCTCTTTTCATTGTCTCACAATGATAAAGAGGATACAATTCAAATTCATAAAGAGCAATAGAATAGGAAAGTTTTTTTAGGCTACAATTTGCTTTAAGATCCAAACAGTCATAGAGAGAAAAACAAATCTTACAGAAAGAGTCAACACATTTTTAAATCCTGCAAACCTCAGCAATCAACATGATTTAACAGACATTACAAAATCACACATTTGGCCTTCAAAAGGTTAATGCTTTAGGTTGTCAAATAGACTTGAATTGATTAAATGAGGATAAGTATGATAAATTAAATTTTCCCTCTTAGCCAGGATATTAATTCTTCTCAACCTGACCTATTCATCTCCTATTTCTGCAACCTACACTCTCAAACCTAGATAACACATATTCAAAATTACCTCTAACAATAAAGGTTAGAATTATGTTCTAAAGCTTTTAAAACAACAAGGATACAAAGTATTTCAAGGGCATCACATTCCCCACAGGAGATCTAATTAGTTGCTTGTGGTCATTCTGAGCATTCTACTGAATACATCTGTCCTCCTAAATGTCCAATAGACCTCCATCTGCTTTGTCAGCTATATTCTTAAGAACTCAACATGAACTATTGAAATCAGCAAATTAAAAGCTTGAGTCTTAAATTGAAAATTCAGAGAACTGAATGAAACAGGAAGAAATAATGAGGAAGAGCTCTGATCAATGAGGTATTAAAAAGAATATGAGTTAACTGTCAGACGCATAGAACTGATTACCTTCAAAAAGTTACAAAAAAACAAAAACAATATGTTCAAGAAAGAAGCTACACAAGCACCAGAGGGTAGAAAGAGTGGCTGGGTTGTAATGTTTATGTTTTTAAAAACTACAAATTAATGTAATGAGACAGTTTACATGTCACTGGGCTTGATGACTAAAGCTCTAGTTACTATTTTAATTCCACTAGGAGTCAAGTTCTGATCCAATGTTATATTCTGTTAGTAATACCAAAAAGAAAAGTATTGCACCAAATTCTGGTACGATATATGCAGTCTCTTTCCTCATACAGTTCATCCTGCCAACAAAACTCTCATTCCAAATTGATACAGGTTAGCTAGCATGTTCCTAGGTAGACATGGAGGTCCCTGGTGTAATAAACAAAAGACAGTCATATCCTAAAACTCCAGGTTTTGAAATCACTCCTCTGCTCCAGGACATAATATAACAAGGCCCTGAGGTTAATCATAAAATTCCTTTTGGCCTGACAAACGGAACAGATCTGATAGATAAGAGTGTGTTACTTTGCTAATTCCTCCACATTGGGCAAGCAGAACAAACCTGGTAGACAAATTTTATTTTAAGGTGCCAGTTCCATTCTTCAAACAAGTTCTCTTCTTCAAACAGCTCCCTTTCCCCAAGCAGGCAGGTATAAAAGTAAGAGTTTTTGCCTCAGTCATGGGGCCACCGCCATTCAGGACCCCCTCTTGCTCAGGAGCTCTGACTCTGCTTTCAATAAACAATGCTCTTTATGAAACTCGGTGCCTCTCCTGGGTCCGTGTTTCCATTCTTTAGTCTCACGAGACACGATCCCGGCCCACACCCAGAAACTGCTAGCAAATCCAACAACATCTACATCATTTGGGGAATCATAGGAAAATATTCCTCCATCAAAATCAATAAGTAAATAACTCCAAGAAAATATAGTTGGAAATGAGTTGAAACAGAGTTAAAGTGTAGAGGACAAAAATAAAGTCTTTGACAATACTGAGAGACTTCTGTGTTATTTCAATCATGGCATGCACCTGCAGATAACTCCCTTAAAATTGTGGCATTTGTGAATTATTGATTCTTCACACATGTAAAATACTGGTAAAAACACAAATACTTTATTTCATTGTCCTTTTAAGAGTTATTTTAAAAATAAACTGGAAGCAGCTGGAATATATATATAAATCTTGATTGCTGACATACATACATATATATAATAGTATGTCAGCAATCAAGATTACAGATTAAGAAACAGAGGTGGAATGCATGTTTTTCTAGGTGTTTTGTGGAACTTCTTGAAAGGATAAGGAAACTTTTTGAGAGGATCATATGAAACACACTTGAAAGTCTTATCTATTATTCAAAGCCAGGTAGAGAGTTGATGCATTCATCTGACTGATGAAGAGCCCATACATTTTAGGGAGGAAGGAGCAGGAAGGGAGACAACAAAATTGTATTTAATAAATAAGGATATCAAATAGTTTTTTTATTTTTTTTTACTTAATAAAAACTGACTTTAGTAGAAGGTATTATTATAAAGTAATTGAGAAAGGTTAGACTGAATCGTAGAAACTTACAAAGCAAAAAAAAAAAACAAAACTGAAGTGCATACTAAATAAAATTGTGAATCGTCTAGTAATTATGTTACTGAAAATTTTGAAGTACATGTCAATATAAGTTTGATAACAAATTATTGTCTAAGTCACTGACCAGATCACCTAAATGATATTGCCATATTAGGCTAAGTTGTATTAGACAAAAGTCCTTAGCCTAACATGTTTTTCATAAGACATAATTGCTTCCAGTAAGTTAAAATAAAATTAATGATATTAACTAGGGAAAGAATAATTCTTAAAAAGACTAAAAAAATTAGAAAACATAGGTAGCCTAGAGAATTGTGAACTCATTTCATCTTAAAAGTTTGCTACACTCTCATAATTACAAGCATCTAAGAAATTCTTAATAATTAAGAATATGTATATATACATATGTGTGTGTACTATATTACATGAGCATATATGTATAACTGTGTATGTAAGTCTATGCATATAAATACATAAGTATACATATATGTGCATAGGCATGTGCATACATACATGCATACACATATATACTTATACTTAAGGTGCAGAGAGTTGAACATATATTGAATTGAAATTGTAGGGGACAAGAAGTAGGGAGTATTGATTTATATATTAAACCTAATATATTAGCTTAAATATAACTCAAGGATTTGCTGTCTTTGTAGTAAAGGACAACTTTAAACACTGTTTAGAAATTTACTATTATTAAGTCCTGCCCTCTCCCTCAGCAGCCAGACTCAACAGCAGAATTGATTCTTAATGTGATAACTGCAAATATGTTCAGTGCACAAGTCAGACAAGTACTTCTGTTTCTATGTTTTAGGCACATTCCCTTAGCTTAATACTCAAATTAGGAATATTACCTTCTAAATCGTTCTTTAAAAATGTGTACTCTGAAAAAGAAAATAGGTATTTAGTTAGAGTAATATCTTCATCTAGTCATTTCTCATCAGCATTAATTATTTCAGGTTTATAAAAAGTTTGTCCTCAAAAGTTACTAGAATGATGTGGAGATTGCTGTGATAATGGCAGGCACAGAACTGGAACCCAGGTAGTAAGGAGATTCTAGAAAAGGTGAGAATAATATTGAAATTCTACTGAAACCCCTCCCCTCCAAATTAAAATAATGGCAAATTCACATCAAATTGGTTCTTAGTATATCTGTTCAAGGGCCTTATATATGAAAAGATTCCCATAACCATTATTTAGTTCAAGTCCTATTTTCCATAGTTAGAAGAATGTGTCCACAAAATGTGACATTGTATAAAGTGCAGACTTTAGAAAATAATCTTGGTATCTGCCAGTACTAAATTATGTGACCTCATACCTTTGAATTTCATCATGGTTTCCTCTAAAACACAGACATAATTACTGACTTTCAAAGTTTAAATTAATGAAAATTGGAAATACCTGGGTTTTCTGGCGAAGAATTTAACAAATAATCTAGCACTATTATCTTTTAAATTAGTGGACTTTGTGGAAAAATTAATTTATATTAGCATTTAAAAAATGTAGCACTCAATTATAATACAGTTATAATACAGCTGTTTAGACTTCACATGTTTATTACCATTTTAAAGTTAATACTTTTTCTAAGGTTCAGTTAGTTTTTTTACCTTGATATTATTTCATGTACATCAAATGTTGGAACTCTCAGAATGTATTCCAATTCTATACTCATGTATCAATTTGGAAATATGTCCTTTGTAATTTTAAGGCATAGCTCTTCTTAATTCCTACTTTTGAATGTCTATATATCTTCAATGGTCTTCTGTTTTTTGGGTTTTTTTTTTAAACATAACTGAAGAATAGGTAGCAATAACTGATGTAAATTTCTCAATCTACCTTCATAATCACAGCACGTTTTCAAAGTCATATTTTGATGTGAAATCTCATAAAATAATATGGGTTAGTTAATGCTTTTGCCTAGTTTTTATCCACACTTCCATTGAATTACAGAAAGCCTAGACTGCTTATTGATCAAGAACAGTATGTACTTTGAAAGAAGTATTAAGAAAGCCCTGTGTGGTGTGTGTTTCCATGTGCCTTGGTGGAGAAAAAATAATGTGTATGTGTGTTTTGGCTTAAAAATCTGCATTTAACTATAGGAAATTAATTTGTTGAAATACCTGCATGTTTTTAATAGGCTAGTAGTTCAATATATATCTGAACTTCTACTTATTTTCCATCCTGTTCTCTCCATTCTATTTGAAGATAACTTAGGATATCCATTTGTGTGTGCATATATGTGTGTGAATGTGTGTGTGTAGGGTGGTAGATAGACTGTATAATTAACTGGAGGGCGTTAGTCTGAATAAGAATTTATTAAGGGGAAACTACTTCAAAATGATACTTGTTTGCCTAAGTTATTCCTTAGGGGTTAGGTGCTTAATGTCTTCAAGGATATTGCTTTGCATAAGCTGTTTGCATTTAAATTCCCTTTAGGAGATGTTAATTGCTTGAGCTGTCATTAAAGTGTAGAGATTTAGATTCTGTTAAAGTAAGAACCTGGGATGTGGCTGAGAGGAACTGTGTGGTGAGTCTGAGTATATTTAAATCCTGGAGCTTTGCTCTAGGATGGATAAACCAGGAAGAGAAATGTCTCACTGCACAACTATTATAGAAGGAAACTCCACGCAAGTAGACATGTTGTCTCATTGATTTATATGCAAAACCTAGGAAACACACCTAGTTTATGGAAGACACTTAATTATCTGTTAGATTACTGAATGAGTGGATGGATTTTGGGTAAGAACTATTTATCCCCTGACTGCTATCCGTTTATGAAATTAGAAGTTCTTAATAACAGAGATAGTATAATTTAAATATTCTTCATGCTCTGAAGGACATGCTGCATCTACTTCTCGCATCTCTATGGCATCTCCATCGTTCTGTACTATGATGAGCATACTGAACTTTTTTACCCCAAATATTCCTTTCCGTGATGGTCAATATCATGTATCAACTGGGCCACCTTGCATGGAAAGTGGAATTAAGTTTGCAGATGAAATTAAGTTTACTTACCTGATATGGTCCAGATAGTGAGAGAGGGTAATTATCCTGAATTATCCCTGGGGGAGGAATGTAATTGCAAGGATCCTTAAAAGTGTAAGAGGGAGGCAGAAGTGCAAGTGAAAGTTATATGATGCAAAAAGAATTTAGCATGTCTTTGTGGCTTCCTTCCTTTCTTCTTTCCTTCCTTCCTCTCTTCTTCCCATCCTACTTCTCCTGCCCCTCCCTGCCTCCTTCTTTCCTTCTGTTTATCCATTAATTCATCATTTCAACTATTACTTTGTAAACTTTATATGTATTTTACTGTTATTCCATTCAATCGTTTATTATCCATATCAATCATTTATCCATTCAACAGATATTTATTTAAAAGTCATTTTGGTCCAGGCATATGAAAAGGTTGGACAGCTAAGTTTGCAAACTTTCCACTGTGTACACTCAGGGTGTAAAGTTTACGAACTTAATTGTCAGATCTTTCATATTCCAACTGTTAAAGATAGAGTGGTGTACAAAACAAGCAATGTCTTTTCACCCACGAGATTAATATTCTAGCAAAAGAAACAAATGACAAAGCAAGTAAATGAAGAATTGCGGTTACTTCAGATGGCAATTGTTACTACGAAGAAAATAAAAATGCACGATGAGTAAAAATTGGTGGGTGTACTTAAGTAGATAAAGATAAACAATTTTTAAAAGGATGAGCTTATGAAGTAAAATATAATTTGTCTTTTTTAAGGTTTTAGATCTAATTGTTCTCAACAAATAGTTTGGTTATGAGAGTTAAAGGATTCTTCTTTTTTATTATCATAGAGAAACTCTAGAATTACTGGCCCCTGTCTGTTACAAAGAACTGACAAGAAAATTTACTGGGACTTGCCAATTGTTTTTTATAGTATTTGAATCTATTCATCCTTAGATATTAAACATGCATGGATAGTCAACATAATTATTGTCATTCCTATTGTTAAAGCATTTTGCACAAGGTACTGTTATTTACTCTACCCACCATCTTTTATTCTTCTTCATATATCCCCAATTTTCTTAGAGGTCTTCAGCCTGCCTTTAGACAGCCTGTATGTGTCAGCGTGCACAGATCTACCATGGCCTCAAACTTCATTCATCTAAGAGTAATCCCATCTCCATTGCACGTGACTCATTCTAGAATGTAGGCCCCAGGCATACAGGCTATAAGCATACTTGCAATTGTTCTGAAGGAGTAAGACTGTAGCGACTGCTGGCTGTCAAACAAAATCTATTATTTCCTTTCTTCTTGGGCACATGGCAGAACAACAATTCCAAGTTTCTTTTATAGTTGTGTCCATGTGATTAAACTTTTGCCACTGATACCTGAACAGAAGAAATGGGTGCAAATCTACTACTCGTATTCAAAGGATTTGCCTGACTTTGAATCTTTGTTTTTTCCTTCCCTTCTACGTATTGTCATGTGGGCAATAGATTCTAGTGAACGGAATCTTGAAGTCATGTGGGAAAGGCAGCAAAGGTGCTTTCATCCTTGGTCTCTGAAGATACCTTGTGGAGGAGACAGAATTGCTAGCTTGAAATGTTTACTGTGGACTTGTTAAATAACAGTGAAATAATTTTCACAGTTTCAAACTGCTTTAAACCACTGGACTGCTACTGGTATTTTGTTATCCCAATGCATATGGTATGGCCCTGATGCAGTTAGTAAGATCTGAAGATTTCTAGAGGCCTGTGGGGGGGTGGTGATGGAATTATTTTTATCTCCATTAAAAAAAAAAAGTCACCAAAATACAATCTATTTTCGAAGGGATATCGTTATATTTGGATATAGGACTAAAAGTATTGTCATTTTGCCAATTGAATAAAAATTAGGGCAAGACATAGCTGCATTAGTTTGCCAGGTCTACCATGTAACTAACAAACTGTTCAGGTAGCTTAAACAAGAGAAACATACTGTCTCACAGTTCTGGAGGCAAGAAGTCTAAGATCAAAGTTTTGGGGGAGCTGGTTTCTTCTGAGGCCTCTCTCCTTGGCTTGCAGATAGCTTTCTTCTCCCTGTGTCTTCACATGGTCTTCCTTCATTACATACCTGTTTCCAAATTTCCTTCTCTTATAAGGATACCATTCATATCGGATTAGGGCCCACTCCAATGACCTCATTTAATTTAATTAACCCTTTAAATACTCTATCTTCAAATACAATCACATTTTGAGGTACTGGGACTTATAAGTTCAACAGAGAAATATGGGGATAGGCACAACTGAGGCCATAACAACAAGAGAACGCACAAAGATAATACAGGAAAACAAATCCATTGATTTAATTCAACTACATTACAACTGATCATATTTCTAATTTTCCATGCTATTAAGTAAAACAGCCCCTCATTTTTGTTGTCTGTTTTAACATGTTTTCTTTTACTTAACATAATTATTTCTCCCATTGAGGTAATTTATACATCCATCATTTTACATATTTACCTTTTATAATTTTTCCCCTTTTTTTGGTGAGAATATTTAACTTCTACTCTTTTAGCAAATTTTAATTATGTAACGCAGTATTACCAATTATAGCCACCATGTTGCACATTAGAT
This sequence comes from Rhinolophus hipposideros, assembly GCF_964194185.1. Taxonomy (NCBI): domain Eukaryota; kingdom Metazoa; phylum Chordata; class Mammalia; order Chiroptera; family Rhinolophidae; genus Rhinolophus; species Rhinolophus hipposideros. The sequence continues at coordinate 96,454,664 of NC_138050.1, forward strand.
CCTCGGACCTTATTCATCTTATCATTGAAAGTTTGTTCCCTTGTACTAGCTTTTCTCTATTTCCTCTATTCCTCGTAATAATCTGATAACATCTGCTAGAAGGTTGGAGGTTACCTAATAATATTAATTCATTGGAATTTTTTAAAACTTGTAGAGAATACATTTGTAAATGTAAAGAGTAAATGTGAAGAGTAAAAGACTTATACATTAAAATATTTTTAATATTTAAGTAACACCTTTCAAAAGTGCCCCAGTCCCCAGTATATGGGAGATATCTATTTTTCCATAACACTTTAGTTGATTATCTTCCATGTCTTTCATTAAACATGAATTCATGAGTTATATAATTGCAGTCAAGAATGTTACTTGCTCCCCATGTTTGTTTTCTCTTTCTTTCTCAGTGTAGGATCCCTGATACTTACTTACATGGGCACATTCTCGGTGGTCACTCAGAATAATGACATTTCTCACCTTCCCTCGCATGCTATTGTGGCCTTGTGGTTAAGTTTTTGCCAAGGGAATGTAAACAGAAGTGCTGCATGCAATATCTAGAAATTGTTGTTAAGAAGGAAAACAACCTTCTTGTTCAATTTTCCCTCTCTGCTTGCTAGAATGTGGTCAACATGGCTGAAGCTTGAGAGGCACCTTAGACCATAAGTTCAATGCCATGTCCTAGGGAGGGTAAAACAACCAGCCCAAAGGAAACTTTCTCTCCAGTGATTATAAAGGTACCCTACCAGCTCTGCAAGTGTTTTTGTGTGAAATTAGATTCCTATTATGTATAAGCAACATTTTAATTGAGGTTTTCTTAATCTTGCAGCCAAACAGGGCTTCTATGTTGTTGTGCACCTCTAAAGGACATCATTGGATAGACAGAGAGAATATATTGAGGTCCATGGAAATTTTATCCCCGGTTTTATAGCGGGTAGCATTTATATAGATTCCAGTGTAAAGATGTTCCCTGGAGTTGTGCATTGCAGGTCCTATTGACAAATCAAATTTTAAAACAAATGAATTATTGTAATCAGACTTTACCTTGTTGTATGTTAACATATTGGACATTAAAGAAGAAACATTAAGAACCCATCAATCCTATAAAATTTTAGTGATTGTATTTCATGATAAAAATGACTTTGAATCTCTCTATGTTATGCTCTGTATTCCACTGTCATTACTGACCTGAAACTCTTATTAAGATACAATTTGCTCTTCTTCAACTACCATGGGACCTAGAATAGCCATTAGTGAATACTTCAGCATTGATATCTATCTGCAGTATTGATCTGCTGTTGGCAGGTTCCCTTTATTAACAGAACACGTCATCAGGATTTTGTGTTATGTTCATCAGAAGGAAAAGCACTCACACTTTGCACACTTATTCCTTTGACAGAAACTGTGCTCCAATATATTGAATGGCATGAGTGTCAATCATGTTCTGATGACTATTTTTTCTACTCCACTGGTATGAATGTTACTGAATAAAATGATTTTAAAAAGATAAAGATAATCTGAAATGTACTCATACCCCAGGCATATAAAATCAACCACCTGTTCAATGACAATTTAGAGATTATTCAAAGGCATATTTCTTTGCTGTTTCTTATTTGTAATTTCTGATCACTAGTGATTTTAATTCTATGCAATCTGTGGTTATTGTAAAATGATATTTCAACCATGTGACTTGGTCATTTTCTTTTTATGCAAACATGTCTTTAACAAAGAAGAGATAGAAAAGAAACCATACTAATCAGAATTTATGAGAAAAAATTACAGCAATAATGCTCTTTTAGAATATAAAATAATTGTTTGGAACTTGATATCTTGGAAACTTTTTTCTATTTTTTTCTAAAACTTTATTCAGTTTTCAAATCACTGTTATCAGAAAACAAAAAATTCTGGCATCAATTCAGTTTTGCGCTTTCAGAAAGTTTTCCTCATACCTTACAATATCTCCACACTCTTGCAACATTTAAAACATTATGGGCATTTTTTCCTAAGGAAGCTAGAGAAGGTAATAATTCTGCAAAAACAACGCTTTATGTTAATAATGTGTCCATTATTTCCCAAGCTCTGAATTTATTAGTTTCTACTACTTATGTGAATTATCTCTTAAAAGATACTATGTGGCACATGTTTTTATTATCACTGGATGGATGACGAGAATTGCAGCTAAAATTAAAGATATACAAGCCTGAGGTCATATTTTTGATTAAGTTATATAGTGCTGGGATTTGAATCCAGATTGTTGAACTCCAGGTCCTTTTTATAAACCACTGTAGCAAGAATCAAAAACAGTCTGGAAAGTCAGCAAAATGGTTAGTAAAGAAAATACATTATTTTTTAATTTAGTTAAATAGCTTGTGGTTTTGTTGACTGTGCAAGTAACGTATATGTTTTATAAAATAGATTACCATAGAGAACTAATTAATATATATCAGCGGTTAGCAAAATATGGCCCCAGGGAAAAATCTGGCCGCTTGCCTGTTTTTATAAATACAATTTTAGTGGAATGCAGCCACGTTCATTAATTTAAGTACTGTCTATGGCCATGTTTGCACCACCAGGGTGGAATTTAGTATTTGTAGCAGAGGCCATATGGACCACAGAGTCTGAAATATTTGTTATCTGGCCCTTTACAGAACATGTTCACAAACATCTGATGTAGATTTTTTTTTTTCATATCATGTAAGACTTCCAAGAAGTTGCTTAGCTTTTATAACACATTGTAAAAGTGAAGACACCTTTCTAAACTATGAATCATTTAAAAATATCAAAAAACGACAATCGTATTAAAGGAGTGAATTGTCTTCTTATCTTCCTGTAGAAAATGAATGACATTATAAATATTTGTTGTATAAAGAAAGAAAAGAGGGTATAGTCAGAATGTAAGAAATATATTATACAGGTAGGTCTAGAAGTTTATTTTTAAAATATTATGTCATTTATCAGAATTTGTTTGTTTATAGTATGCTTGTCCCATCCAGATTGAAAGGTAAACACCATGAGAGCAGGCTTTGCTATTTTTATTTACCACTTTACTTACATCTCCCACTTTTTTGATGAGCACTTGGCACATAATAAATGAAAATTAAAATATTTGATGAACAAATGCATGAATTTGAAGGGTGAAAGGATTAACAAGTACAAATTGGTTGTTACAAAATAGTCACAGGGATGTAAAGTACAGCACAGGGAATTTAGTCAATAATATCGTAATCGCTATGTATAGTGCCAGGTGGGTACTAGACTATTTGGGGGGAGTACTTCATAAATTATATAAATGTCTAACCACTGTGTTGTAAGCCTGAAACTGTATAAAATAATATTGTATGTCAACTGTAATTTAAAATAAAAAAATAAAATAGAACTAATACATGCATCATTCTCCACTATTTTATACATATATATATATATATATATATATATATATATATATATATATATATATATATATATATATGACAAACAACAAAAAAAGATTTTTTCAGAAAGATGTATACACTACCAACTTACTGAAAAATGGAGCATTTAAAATTAGTGAAAAAATTAAGAAAATTTCTAGTATTATCTACTACTGAAGCTACATAAATTTAGGAAGAAGGGAAAATAAAAGGGAAACCCTGTAAAGAGAACTTGTTTGGGGAACAGCTTAAATAAAGATAATTAGAAGGGCAAAGCATAAAGGATACGAGAACAACAGAATCGAAGAAAGACATTGAAGGATAAGAAAGTTTGACAGTCAAGGTCAATGTCATATCTTTATTTTCCATATAAAATGTAAAGACTGAACAGTTATCTAAGGAGTTCACAGAGTTATCTCAGACAGTTAAGATATAATATACTTGAAAAATAAAATTGTTTTTTCTAAGTCACAAATCATAAGGAATCCTCTATAATACCATGCCTCACAGAACAATGGTAAAAGTCGTTATCTGATTAAAATTAAATCAAGAATATAAACATGTATATGCACAGTTGTCTAGAGAGGTAAATTAATTTAGAAATTAGAAATTGTTTTACTAGACCCTAGATTCAGATTAACTTATATAATCAAGTATATATAAACTTGATTTTAGAGAAATATTAGGGATGTATGGCCAGGTAACTGCCTAAATTTTCTACTTCACTTTGATTGTGAGAGAATTTCTGTGATAGTCCACACTGTTTTTAAATAATTAATTTAGAAAGGATTTGGGAGTGGAAATGAGTGCTGTGTCAGCTACGTATTACCTGACCACTCATCTAAAATAAATAAAATGAGTTAAAATTTAACTAAAATGCTTATGACATAAATTAGATCCTAGCCAATTGTGAGCAGGTGAGAAAATCTAAGGGAACATTTTAAAGGGTAACTTTTCCATAAGAGAAAAAAAAAAAAAAAAGGAAGAGACATAATTTTTAAAAAAACTCATTATTTTATTTTTTATTGCTTTGTTTTAAATCCACATCACCAAAAGACAAACTCCTCCACTGCACTGAATAATAACATCCCAAGCTTCAAAGAAAATGCAACCATTTGTTTAAGGAGCCAGTAAAAATCCCAGAGTAATTACAGTTTGTTATAAGTTGTTTGTTCTCTACGTATATTTGATACTGCATTTGCAGGTACTGAAACATTTCCTGTTGAACTCCTAAATTTCATCTCATAAAGGTATCAACATTCTTCATTCCATGTATGATTTCCACTACAAATAATGTGGATTAACCTTATTTATAAGCAATATCACCCTCTACAATTTTAAAGCTTGCTTCTCAATGTAATATTTGCATTTGTTTTTCTCCTGAAGAGTTGCAAGAAATATTATAACAGACATAGCTTTTATACCAGAAAAAAACATTAATGTAAAATATTCAAAAGAATATAGACCTTGTTTTATGTGTAAACTTTACCTAGAACCTGAGAAGCAAGTTTTATTCTACTTCTAGTATAATATTAATATTTTCAGTTGCAAATTCAAAACCATATAAACTACATGAAAATGAATTCAAGACAAAAAAGTTTAAAACATATTTTATTAAAGTATTATGTATACATTGCCTACAATTTTAAATTTTGAATTTTTGTTTTACATTTTAAATTACATTTATTTTCCTAGAAAGCAAAGCCCTTAACTTATCTCAAGTTAAGACACTGAAGAATAAAAAACAGATACCTAGGCTGTTTATGGAAATTATGAAGAAATTATTTGTAAGTATTAGACAAAAATGAATAATTCTCATTACATTTTAAAGATGTGATAAACGATATATACAAAGGTTCACTGATTTTGCATAAAGCAAATATATAGTGTATTTGAGCTTTTATAATTGTTAAGAATTTGTAATTTTGTAAGATATCTTGATGCCTATTATAGTTTTTAATAAAAGCCTGACAATTAAGGGGAAAAAATTAACGGGCAGGCATTTATTATTTAGTTATTACTTGGTTAGCATTTACTTTAAAGACATGTCATTCTGATTTAGATGAAGTTTACCTTAATTTCTTAGCCCTCTTAAATAATTCAGGACAATAACAAGCATTGGTATTTGAATTGTGGAAAAAGCTCATTTTTTAAATCTTTGACATTACTTTCACTAAGATAGGTCTGCATATAGTTTCATGTTTATGTATATATTATATTGGTTTGCCTATTTAGTTTATCCTGTAGATTCGTATCTTTATAAGGAAGGCTCTCATATAACATAATTCAAGTTATTACTATTAATAATTGTTTAATACTTATTAAGGAATACACAAATCTTAGACACTATCCTAAGGGTTTATTGCCCTAGACTGTTAAGCTCTGGCTACATTACCAGATATTATGATGGTGTTATCCTGTTGAAATTATGTTGATTATCTCAGATAATGGAAAATGGAAGGTACTCTAGGTTCTGATGAGTCATACAAAAATGCCAGGCTTTGCCATTATGCTGAATTTTCTTGGGGCTTTGGATGATATTTCTATGTGGCTAAGGAGGAGTAGCTGCTCCTCAAGTCTTTTTTTAATAAAGAAGGAGGCATTGTAGAGGATGAGTATATACTATCTTTGGGGTTACACTGACTGATGTCAGATTCTAGATTATGCCACTGATTGAGTTAACATTGCTTAACAATTTTAAACTTCACATTTCTCCTCCTTTAAATAAAATAAATGTATTAGATGAAATAAAATTATAAAACTCAATACATTCATAATACCATTAAGCAATTAATAAAATGTTAGCTATTCTTATTTAGAACTGGGCTGCTATCATGTTAACGCTCAAGTCCACTTAAACCTAAGCCTTACTATTATTTTTTTCAATTAAGCAATAAACCAATTTCTAATTAGCCTTCACCTTTCTCCATGGAATTAACTCCAAGGAAGTTGGGATAATACTTTCAGATTTTTAATACAGCTCTTAATCTATGAGTTAATGCAATAAAAAGGGTTGATTCTGCACTGTGTTTTTGTTTGACTTTTTGAGAGCAAGGATAATAATTTATTCACATTTTTTTTTTTTTTTTTAGAATTACATGGAGCTAGGGGCATTTTAGCTTCTCAACATACATTTTGAGTGCTGAACAAATAAATGGAAATATATTTAAATATATGACCTTCAAATTTAATTTTTACTGAAACTGTAGACAAAAGAACATTGCATTTGTAAGCAGTTGCCCTGCAGTCAGATGGACAGGCATCAACTTTTTACTTACCAGTTCTGTAACTGGCTGAGTTGCCCACTGCTGTATTCAACCTTTTCCTCTGCAACAAATGATCCACAAATCTCAACGGTTCACACACACAAATCATGGTTCTGTGAACCATGGCTGGCGAGGGCTACAACTCTGCTCTGCTCACAGGGGTTCAACTGTGCCTGACAACAGCACCTAATTGTGTGCAGGTCTGCTTTATATGCATTCTTTTCTGGAACTCAGAGTGAGCGCAGGAGTTCCAGAGGATCCAGGAAAAATATGTAATGCTGCGTAAAGCGTCTGCTCAGAACTGGCACACTATCATGACTTCCCATTTACTGCTGGCTAAAAGAAATCATATAACCCAACCCAAAGTCAGTGGGTGTAGAAATATACTTTACCTCTCTCTTGAGAGACATTGAAAAGTCCCAAGTCAAAGAGTGTGGATATAATTCATATTATAAGCAAGGGGCACATTGGTCCAATCATCAACACTGCTTCAGTGTATTTTTCTCCTGAATTGTTAATAAAGTTACCAAATTAATAGGATTATTGTGAGAATTAAGATAATACAGTTAAAACATAAACACAGTGCCTGGCATTAATCAAACAGAATATTAATAATCCCTATTGCTAATATACCTTGTTATTACATGGCCTCATTTTCTTTTTTTCTTACTTGTCTCATATAATTACTGAACAATTTGTAAATGTTGGGGCATGTGGTGTTTTAGTACCTAAGATAGTCCACGTTATTTCTGCCTTCGGAGGGTCACGCTCTCATGTAATACTCCCCTTTTGATAATGAATGTGCAGTACCCATGTGTAGAGGTGTTATGGTCTGGGTATATTGGCAGCTTTTTGCCTACCAGATAAAAGGAGGTAATTTCTAATTTCCTCGTAATGTAACAAAATGAAATATGCATTCACTTAATCTTTACCAGCTCCATTTATACCATTTTTCAAATAAATTCTGTCATGAGGAAATAGCATTTAATATAACTCTTTTCACAGGCACGTGTTATATTAAACAGCATTTAATATGCTTTATTCTATAACCACATCTATTTTGCATATTTTGGAACGCCCAAAATTCTAAATCTCAAGAGGTTTCAATAAAAAGAAAAAACAAACAATAATAATAAAATATAGACATAAATGTTTCTTTCCATCTACACCAAGCAAATTGCCCTTCATTCCACAATGCTATTGTGCACGCATTTTCTATGATTTATAGATTTTCAGTGATTAACAGGACCTGCGATTTCATCTTGTCCAAACTCACAGATGGATGATGGTCTAACTTCTTGAACACCAAAACATCCAGAGTTCAGCACAGAGTGAGGAACAACTGGTTCCCATAGTGGGGCCCCATTAAGATTCTCTAGGCTGAACATTACAGTTCATTTAAAACTTAAAGCTTTCCTCACACTCTTGTATTCCATTTTGGAGACATTTCTAAGTTTGTCCTTCTCACTCGAGAACTGAGTTTTTCCTACGATAGCATATAATAATCCCGCTGTGTTCTGATGAGTAAACTTTCTTTCGCATAATTCTTGGTTTTGGTGTTTGAAGACACTTTGTTTTCACATCCTTCACCAAAGTTTTGAAAGAACAAAAATAACATCTCTTATAGTTTCATTTCCCTAGAGAACTACTTCTGTAAAACTCTTGTTTGCAGTTGTACTCTTGGTTGCATTTGTTGCCATTAAGAGGGCAATGATTTTAAGTGCTCTTCTAAAGAGGGGAAGCAGTAAAACTTCCCTCAGCTTCCCATGATCTCCTCCATACATTGTGCATTCATTTGGGCCTTGCTGTATTTGTAAGAAAAAATGACCCTAAGAGGAGAACGGCCTTAATCCAGGTTACCCAGCTTGCACTTGAAGAAGTAGAGTGCAGGAGGAAGCTATGCTCATAAAAAAGTTTTGAATATTAATCCACGGAATAAGGAAGGCAAAACTTTTGGATTTTTTTTTTTCAAGTCAACCTAATTTGATATCTGAGTCCTCATTCCATGGGGTTGATGAGAAATGGAATATTAGTTGCTTCTGTAAGTGTCTACTTTTCAGTCCCAATTCCACCCTCAGTGCTATGTCACCCTCCAGAAAAATTATTTCATGTCAAGAATAAGGAAAAGGGTATGTATGTATACCTGTCCATATATAATAATAGGGTTTTGTCTGTTGCTCTCCCGAAGGTGCTTCTTCCTTGCATGCTAAGCCAAGGGAACACTTGCGTGCTTGCTTGGATCTCCAAGTGCCTTGACCCATCAACTTGCATCTTTTTATTTTACTGGAGGAGGCAAGCAGCACAAAGGTGTGTTCTGCTTCTGGAACTACACATTTCATGCTCTTCCTCTCAAACAGGCCTAAGGGATCTCTTCTTGCAGTTGAAGAAAACCTTGTACTTTAGTCATTCATCCAGAATATCAGCCTCTATCCTCACACTTTCTCTTGCTTGTCTCTCCCCCTGCCATCAAAAATTCTATGTTAGATCTTCAACTTTTGATAATGGAAGTCAGACAACCTCAAAGACTAATTTTACTCCCCCCTGTGACACT